>NW_026882399.1:0-408361 GCF_032173495.1 Musca vetustissima
TTCTTGTATCTATATATACCTGCCTAAAAGTGGACATAACGCCCATAAAAAGGTTCCGTCCCATTTACGTTCTTTGTAAGATTTCGGAAATACCTCTAATTTAGTAAAAACGAATTGAAGGGGATATATTTTTTCTTGGGGGACGTAAGCGGTTACCAGGTCATTTGACTAGGAATTTCGGATACGGTTACCATTGGGTGTCATTGTAAAGCAATGAAATGTGATATCTCAAACCGTTTGGTAGATACACCCTGATTTTTTCACCGGCAAAGAATGTCCTTGTGCAAAAGAATGTCCTTGTTTTTGTAGGGTTATCCACAACAGATATAGCCAGGTATCACACCATTTCGGAAAGGGAAAATTGTAGTCTATCATTTGGGTCGGGAATATTGTTCGATTTTTAGGGGTGTTAAAGAAAATCAGGCTTTATCTATCAAACAGTTTGGGATATATTTGAGTCGGGGTTAGTAAAATAGTAAGGTTAGTAAATCAGGCTTTATCTATCAAACAGTTTGGGATATATTTGAGTCGGGGTTAGTAAAATACTATAAAGGATCCTAGTTCGATTTTTAGAGAGTTTAAAAAAAATCGGGGTCCAAAACCCCGACAGGTTTTTTCATAAGCTTTAAAATGAAACCAATTGTGTTCTAATCGGATCCATAATTAGGATAAAAATACGCACCTCGGAGAAAAAATGATCGTTTTTACTAAACATGAGTTAAGCTAATTTTCGAAATATAAGTTGTCCGAATATCTTCGAGGACTTGACCCATTTTTGGTACTCTGAAATGACTGTAATTTTCCTCATATCGAATTTCTTGGAAAGAAAAACTTCTTTTCCAGAAAATTTTCAATATTGATTTATGATTTTTATATCGCTCCAATACATTGGCCCCGATTAAATATCGGTACGTTGATGTTCACAGTCAGTATTCCAGTCTGAAAGTCTGTAACATGTTTTTTTTTTTAATTTACACTCATAAAAAATACTAGGAGACAATTTACCATCACATAGTCACAATTCCCCTATCATTTAAAAAAATTGAATCCACACCACATGCTGGAGAATATAAAATCTTTGGCTCAACCGAAATTAACGAAGTTTTTACTTGTTCTCATATAACTTTTTTCGTCAACAATTCGATTATTACTAGTTCCATCAAATATTGTCTTTGATTCTGAAATTTCCATAAAATAAAGTTACAATATTCCAATTTACCTCTCTTCTCTAATTCCATAAAATATCATATTCTTTTAGATTTTTCAAATTCATCCCGAAAACATCAACAAATACTAAAAACTTCAAGACTTCACAAAGTGTATCGTGACACGTATTGACAATTTAAAAAAAAACTGAAGAAAACTGTTTTCAAAAGTATTTTCAACTAATCAAATTGACTGAAAAGCATTTAACTGTTGACATTTACAGTCGTTTTAAATAACACCAGAAAAAAAAAAAACAAAAAAAGAAACAAAATGTTTTGTTACACTTCTGGCGTGCCCCAGCCGTCAATAACATCGAAATCATTGGTTTCTCTCTCGTCATGCCCCTTTGGGGGAGGAAATAAAGTAAATGAGGAAAACTTTATTATTATTTAACCGTCTAAACCTATGTCGAGGCTAGCCACTGACCGTAACCCATAGACATTACAACAAAATACCGAATGAGGAGGTGTCAAGGTCTTCTTTAGACATTGTCTTCGTGTTTGGTTGCTGTTGTTGTTGTTGCTGTTCTTGATTTTATTTCCTCTAGAATTTTACGACTTTTAAATGGAGTTGTTAGACAGTTTTACGATTATTAACATGATTTTCGATTATTTAACTTGAAATTTTTATTGTTTTTATAACAAATCGTATATTTCGGCGTATTTAGGGTTTCTATTGGGGGGTGATGAACAGCATTTATTAGAACAAGTTTTTATAGCATTTTTGTTTCTTGGTCGTGACCTTGGTTAATTTGTTGTCCATTGTAGGAGTTTGGTAATAAACGTTTATACTTATATTGGGTCATAAAATGTCCGGGAAGTGATGACACCCAAGCGGGGTGTTATTATGTCATAAAAGTGATGAAAAGGGAATTTAGTAGGTCATTAGGGGTAATATTGAAGACGTTGACCTTCAACTAATGGAGGAAGCTCTGTAGTTTTGATAGTCCTTATTTAAAAAATCTCGCTTGGGCCTCTAGTTGTTCCATCTCCGATTCTGAAAACATGTTAAAATCTTTCTTAAAATATGGACGTTTTATGTGCAGACATTCCAAAATAGTCTTAAAAATTCACGCTGAAATACGACAAAAACCTTCAAAAGGGAAATTGGAAAATTGCAGCCAATATCTTAAAAATACCGAAAATGGGCGAAATCTTTATATAGGGGATATGTCGGAACCTGAACCTGAAGTCGTCTGCAGAAATGTGTGTTGGGGCTACGTCTAAACATGGACCTCTATTGCAAATGCTCGTCATAGAGGTTTCTCACTCACCAAGGACCCGAAATGCCAAATTACACCCACTTATGTAGGAGAATGCAGCTTCCATAGAAAATTTGAAAAAGTCGAAAATTGGAGGTAAGGGACTATGTCATGACCTATATTTACGAATTTTTGCAAAGATGTATGCCAGCCTCCAAAAATGCTAAATAAAAGCCCCCTACATTTGGAAAATGCGATTAAAACCTTAAAAATACAGTAAATGCGGCGGCAGAGTTATGTAGTTTATGGGATCCTTAGTAAATATTTCGAGGTGCCTCAAACGTAATGAGAGAATTAAAAAATTCTATATAGTCCTACAAAAAAATAATTTATACTCTCAGAAAAATATGGTATTAAAAATCCATGCCTACCCCTGGTAGTCCTTCAGGAAAGGTATTATATTAAATATCCACGCATATCCCTGGTAGTCTTTCAGGAAAAATATTATATTAAATATCCCCGTTTATGCTCAGTAATCCTTCAGGAGAATATTATATTAAAAATCCACGCCTATCCTGAGTAATCCTTCATCAAACAAATTATATTTAAAATCCACGCCAATCCCGAATAGTCCTTTAGCAAAAATATTATACCTTCAGATTTTTTTTATTTCATTATTTTTTATCGGTGCCTACATCTGATAGTACTTACTTAGCTGGCTCTAGAAGGACATTTGTTCCGTAAGTCGACCATAAAAAATTTATAGGCGCGTCGTTCTTGTGCGCAGATTTTCCAATTTAAAAGACTGCGTTTCGAAATGTTGTCTTCCACTTGATCTTTCCATCGACCATTCTCACAACATGAAGTAGAAACCGCAGTTGCTGCAGCTCGATACGTCCGACTATGTCGATGTTCGACATAGATGGTATAAGTCATGCCTCATTCGACGCCGATATACACCGTCGACGAAGATTGGCCCGTACATCCAATGAAGAATTTTTCTCTCAAACACTACAGGAGCTGCCTCACCTGCTTGTGCAAGTGACCATGCTTCAGACCAATATACCAGCGAGGATAGTATCAGCATCTTGTAGAGTGTAAGTTTGTTCTGGCGAGAGGTGGCCTTGTTTCTAAACGGCGGTACCGAGGTATATAAAATCGTTGACTACCTCAAATCTGTTGTTTTCAAGTTCCACAGTTAGTAAGAGACTACTGGACACCTTGCGGTCTTCTCACCATTTACTTGTGCAGACTCCTTCTCAATTCGTTCAAAGGTGGCTGTTACCACTCGCGATGTTCGACCCATCGATGTCATCGGAGTACAGAGTGTAATTTCTATTTACCCTTGCATCTCGTATGGATGTTTAAGCAGGATGTTTAAAAGGTCACACGAAAAATTGTCACCTTGTCTGAATCATCGTTCGGTATTAAAGGGCTCCAAGATGTCCCCTCCGACTTCAACTGATGATCTTGTGCCAATGAAAGTTATCCTGCATAGCCGAATTAATTTTGCAGGAAAGTTTTTGGAATCGCTCATGGCCCTTTGGGCTAGGTTCTTGTTTATGAAATAAATTGAATTGAATTGAAATATAGGTGGGTCTTTTACAGGCTTTGGTGCAGTCTGAAAATCTGTTATAGGATGGATTTGCCAGGTCTGAAGCCGCATTGGTATGTTCCAACAATGTCATTGATCCTTGGGTTTAGTCGTTCACACAGAAGGCTGAATAACACGTTATATGCGATGGGAAGGACAATCATTTCTCTATAGTTGTCACATATCGTCTTGCCTCTTTTTTTGCGCACGGGACACAGGATGCTAAAGTTCTAACCATTGGGCATCCTCTAGCCAAAGTGTACTAATCAGCTGGTGCATGCTCCTGATCAGCATATGACCACCGGCCTTGAATAGTTCGGCTGGTAATCTACCGGCAACTGCTTCTCTATTATTCATCAGCCGAATTATTGAAATGCTGATCTCATCATGGCTAGGTGGCATACCGTCATCTCTTATTGGTTCTGGGGTATCCTCTTCACCGCTACTATTTGATACTAGAAGCTTTTCAAAATGTTCCTTCCGAAACCTCAGCACGTTGTATGCATCTGTCACCAAATTTCCTTCTCCATCTCTACAGGAGGATGTACATGCACCAAAGCCTTCGATTTTGTGTTTTACTCGTTGTTAAAATTTCCGGACTTCATTCTGACTCCTGTACATCTCGATTTGCTCACGCTTAAGTTTTTCTTGTTCTTTCTTCTTTTTCGTAAAAATACGTTTCTCCTTTCTCTTTTTCTCCCGATAATTCTCTCTCTCTCATTGCGTGTAGCTACTGTTTGCAGAGTTGCCGTATACGTTGCGTTTTTTACCCCATTAGCATTACGAATTCCTGATTGTACCATGGGTTCCATTTAAAAAATCCACCACTATGGCTCTGTTGGGTGTTGAAGAATTATATTAAAAAAACCAAGCCTGTGGATATGATGGTTCTTCGATAGGTAATAAAAATATAGTTTTTAGTACTGCCATATCCCCTAATCGCTTATCAACAAGTTATTGTTGCTGCTGTTGTCGGTGGTGGTGATGGTCGTCTAATATATTGTGTCAAAATTTTACGATTTGTTTTGAGTTCTACTCTTGTCTGTTCTTCGGTTCATATTTTTATATTCATATTATTATTGTTATTATTTGGGTAACACTTGTTAGCTCAGCGTCAAAATATTATGCACGAAATATTGTTCTTGTCGTTGTTGTTGTTCTTGGGCTCTAGAGAAATACTAACAACAATAATAATAAAAAATATGGAAGGAACCTGCCAACAACAATTTTCAGTTTTATGTGGGAAAATTATGGTCATGAATACTACTACTGCTGCTGAGACGCTCATTCAGTTCGTTTTTATTCTGAATAAACGAAGCGAAGAAGCTTCAATATTTTTAGCTGCTGTTATTGTTGTTGGTGTTGTTGTCGTGGTGTTCTCTTTTTTACGATCAACAAATTGTTACACAAATTACATGATAAATAGAAATTATGACAATCGGCGTCATCATCCTCATGTTGAGAATTTTACGACTTTTTTTGGGCATGGTTTTTGGTAGCAAACAGTAATGGATGGTAGCGAGTAAAATTATAAACAATCATTGTCGCAATGTGTGTGTGTGTGTGTCTGTGTCTGTGTGTTTAACACAATATGGCCCAGTTGGGTATTCCCGAAATAAAAGGCAAAACAAACAGAGTCGCTTAAAGTGCAAAGCGTATTGTAAAATTCTAGGTTAAACGGTCGTAAAATGCCTTTGCCTTTTTCTTAGACTCCTCAGGAGAGTGAGGGTGCTGCCCTGAACTCTCAGTTTAAATGCTGTCAATTTGACATTTATTGTTAGTGTCATTATGACAGCAGCAGCAACAGTCACAAAATCCACCAACAATGGAATTTATATCCCCAAACCAAATAAAAATCAGGAATTGAAAGTTGTCCTCTCTCTCTCCCATAGCTCTTCCTTGTGGTGCGCCACCTTTGTCTGTAGTAGTAACTAAGCTTTTCCGTAGGATTTTTAAAATTAAGTTATTTTGGGAGTAGAACATTATTTCCGTTTCCGCTGTTTATGTCATCATGGTTAGGTATTTTCAGTTTTATTATTTGTTTTCCCCTCCAAAGCCACTTAGAAAGTCATAAAAACTGACATTCTACACGTACTGGTATTTCCCCGATTTCATAGGCTGATTTTCGTAGTTCGACAACGCTGATGACCTACATCACTTTATAAATGGATATTTTACGACTTTTTTATTTTTTGGTTAAGTGTTTGTTGCCTTGATTTTGTCGTGGGCTCTGTACATCAAAAAACCAATGTGAGTGGCAGGGTGGCCAGGCATAATCACAGGTTCTGATTTGGTGTTTGTGTGTGTGCGAGTGCATTAAATAAACTAAAAATTTGATTCAATCCAAAAACAAAAATCATTTCAATGTGAGAAGAAGACAGTAAAGATTATTACCATAAATGAAGTGCTTCGTTCCGTCACGTGCATTTTGTGTTACGATTTTTTCTTGTGTTTGGTTGAAGGCCAAACAAGTGTGAATAGTCTCGTAAACTGTCAATTTATTTGTTGTAATTTGGTTGATTGTTTTCTTTCTTTTTTCTTCAACTTCTTTCATTTTTATTATCCTGAGACACATAAAGTGTCATTACAAACAAATAATGTAGTATATAAAAGCGAAATATGACCTTGATGACGATTTACGACAGTCCTTGAGAAGTCGTGGGTGTTTTGTTTTATAGCGCAAGGTACTCGCTTTTTATGGCCTATAACTATTTATGACAAGCTAAAAGATTTATTTTTAGTACAGATTATTTTTTACACTTCGAGAATTTGGAAGGGGTGTGGGAGTTTTGGAAATTCGTTATATAAGTGTACTAAAATAATATAATGTACTAAATGCCATATAAGTTCTATTGAAGGATTTGGAAGAGGGGCGAGTTTTGGAACAGAGGACAATAAAACCACCGATTATGAAATGGTGAACACCAGTAGAGGTCGCAGCCAGGCCTGAAAGGCTGCTCAAACCAATTGTCGAAGCTCTTTTCCACTCCGATTGAGACACTTCAAAATGTTGTTGAAGGCTTTAACAGCCCATGTGAGGGCTATACGTCGGATGATCTCAAGATGTGTTATTTTGTACGACCCCTCAGGCATCTATTTCAAAATGTTTTACACAAATCGGCCTGAGATTTTGTCAAATTATCAAAATTTACGTTTGTCAAATTATGCAGAATCCAATGACAACAAATATCCCTTACGCTAAGGTGTTCATGAAATATCGAACATATGCCTGTGAAAGAATTACCCAAGGATGCCTATATCTCACGATATGACACGTGATGATCATGCATTTTTATTTCACATAGTGCTTAATTACTATGTGACAAAAAACACCTTTTATACTCCACACATATTAGGAGATATGTTTATTCTAGATTACTTCTATGAAAAAATTGCAAAAGTTTTCCATTTTTAGAAAAATTGTAGAAGACCCTCTGTCTTCAGAGGCAGGACCTATACGTCTTCATGTGTCTACAGAAGATTTCAAGGAGTTATAGTGGCTATAGAAGACCTCAATCGGCTGAAGAATAATAAAGCTGCAGGTGCCAATGGGTTACAAGCCGAACTATGCAAGACTGGTGGTCAGATGCTGGTAAGAAACATGCACCAGCTGATTAGTACAATTTGGATAGAGAAATGCATGTCCAATGATTGGAACCTCAGCATACTGTGTATCGTGCACAAAAAAGGAGACAATACGATATGTGCCAACTATAGAGGTATAAGTCTTCTTCCCATCGCATATGAAGTGCTATCTTGCATGCTGTGTGAACGACTGATGCCAATTGTCAATGACATTATTGGACCATACCAATGCGGCTTCAGACCTAGCAAATCCACCATTGCCCAGAATTTCAATCCTGGAAAAAACCCAAGAAAAACACATCGACACATTCCACCTATTCGTCGACTATAAAACCGCATTCGACAACCCTATCCGTTCAGAGGTGTTGAAAGCCATGTCTGCGTTTGGCATTCTTGCAAAATTAATTTGGCTATGTAGGATAACTTTAACTGTTACAAAATTAGCAGTTAAAGTCGGAAAGGACCTCTCGGAGCCCTTTAATACCGAACGAGGATTCAGACAAGGTGACAGTTTGTCGTGTGGCCTTTTTAAGATCCCGCTGGAAAAGTTCATACGAGAGGCAAAGGTGAACAGAAATGACACTCTGTACACCAAACAACACATGTTACTCGCTTACGCCGATGACATCGACATAATGGGTCGAACATTGAGAGCGGTAACAGCCACTTTTGAACAAATTGGAAAGGTGTCTGCCAAAGTGGGTCTGGCAGTAAACGGCGAGAAGACCAAGCTGATGGTATCAACGCGCAAGACGTCCAGTAGACTCGGTCCAACTGTAGAACTTGAGAACTACAGCTTCGAAGTAGTCAAAGGTTTTATATACCTTGGCACCGCCATAAATAAAACTAATGAAATCAGTTTCGAAGAAGGATAGTGTTGGACAACAGATGCTACTATGGTCTGAGTAAGCAAATCAAAAGCAAGGCCATCTCCCGTCAGACCAAACACACACTCTACAAGACGCTGATACCACCCGTGCTGTTATATGGTTCTGAAGCATGGGTACTTACGCAAGCAGATGAGGCAGAAATTCTCCGAAAGATGTATGGGCCGATGGTGAATATTATCGTCGAATGAACCATGAGCTTTACCGTCATGTTCTGAGAATGGATGAGGATGCCCCAACACAAAAGTCATATAAACGCGAGACAACTGATGATTGACGTAAAAGAAGAAGGCCACGAATCCTATTGAAAGATAACGTGGAAAAAACATTTCGGAACATGGTCTCTGGAAGTAAACGAGGCAGTCAAATATTTCATATACCTTGGTACCGCTTGGTAAATAAAACTAATGACATCAGTTTTGATATTCGGAGAAGGATAGTGTTTACCAACAGATGCTACTATGATCTGAGTAAGCAATTCAAAAGCAAGGCCACCTCCCGTGCTCTTATACAGCAATCAGATGAGGAAGCTCTTGGTGTGTTTGAGAGAAAAGTTCTGTGAAAGACCTATGAGCCGATCAGCGTTGACGGTGAATATCGCCGTCGAATGAACCATGAGTTGTACCAGCTATTCTCGGACATCGGCATTGTTAGACGTATTGAGCTGCAGCGACTACGTTGGCTAGCTCATGTTGTGAGAATGGATGAAGATCCCACAGCCCAAAAGGCATATAAAAGCGAACCAGCTGATGGTTCACGCAAAAGGGGAAGGCCACGAATAAGATGGACAGATCAAGTGGAAGACAACATTGCTGAACATGGTATTTCAATTTGGAAAAACTGTGCAAAAGGCCGACGCACCTGGAAATCTTTTTTAAGCTCGGCTTATGGAACGAAAGTTCTGTCACAAGCCAGCTAAGTATGTAAGTAATACCTCTAGGAGATTTTATCCCTAAGAATGTCCTCCAGAAGGTGTTTAATGTTTAGCTGACATCTAAGAAATCTTCTGTGTATCGAATAGTTCTAGGGGACGTATAGTAATCCAAAAAAATCTACGTGAAGTATTCTGTCCATAGAAGGTTTTATGCCCATATAATTCTTCTAGGAGGTCTTCTACGATTTTTGTGATATCCTCTTATGTCTTATATACCGTCCCCTATCTATAAATTCCTCTATGTGACCTCATGTATTTGACTATAACTTACTACAGATTTGCCATGGCATGAATTCTCACTATGTAGCAAATCTACCTGAAAATGTTAATATTGATCGACTTTTTGAATGTATTCAGACCTGATTGATAGGCTTAATGATTTAGAGAGTTCTGCCCGTAAAGCTAAGGGGTGTTCCCTACGATAATACCCAAGCAAGTACTGCATTGACAATATACATTTAGTTGGGTCGATGGACGGGTAAGATCTTCGTCCTTGATCCTACTTCCCAGCTTATCGCAAAAAGCAGTGGCTTGCTCAGACTTCTTGAAAAAGCTATCGAACGTTGCTCCCAGTATCATGGGGTAGTTTGTGCTCGAAATCAGTTTAGCGGGAGCTTCATTTCAGCCGTACATGCGGTGAACAGTGTGACTGTTGATATTTTGGCGATATTTTCATATTCCTCAAATGTAATAAATTTACAAGCTCAGCTATGTAGACGTTTAGCCTTTCATAAATGGCATCATTAATGGGACCCGACGCAATAGTATTCTATCTATAGTTGTAATCTCATATTTATGTGCCCTTGATATTGCAGTATTCTGATTATGCCGATTGAGGTACTAAGACACATTTTAAGGTCTTGAGATTTTAGGAAAAATCGTCATTACAAATTTAATGAAATAGTATTTCTTGGACATTGTAGGTTACTAGATCTGAATAGACAAATTGTCAGAATTGGTCCACTTTTTGGTATATCTCCTATAATTTTTTCGCGGCGGTATAATATAACAGCTTCAGGTATATCTTAATAAATTTCAAACTTGATTTCTTCGATTTCCTCATATTTATGGCCTGTATCCCATAGAACTGACAATCCACTTGCTAATGTCACTTCCATCTCCCTGCCATTTGATAATCTCATTTCTTATATGGTCAATAATTCACAAACAAAACACTTTCTCAACACTTGACATAACAAAAAACTATTATTTATCATAATATTCAACTATAAATGAAATAAATGCTGAAATATTAGCAATGCTATTAACAACAAGACAGCTCTAAGACACAACGCCCATAAAACTCTTGACATGTTCAATGACATTTTACGACGATACGTTTGGCATCTCTATGCCGTAGAAGAAATGTATCGATTATAAATTTTACGATAATTGAGCATTTCACACCTTTACGCCTTTTTCACACTCCCCGGACGATGTGATGAGTTGGTCAAATATAATTTTGGACAAGAAAAACACAACAAAATAATGACTACGGCGACCATGACCACATACTCGACGAAGAGGAGGAGGAAAAAACCCAACAGACTCCGAAAGTGTTTAGATTGCACTTGCCCTTATGGATTTGTGGGTAAACAATGTCAGGAAAACAAGGCTTCAAGGAAAGGAGTTGAGAGAACAAAATATATACAAAAACAACAATGCATTGGACATTGGCATAAATGGCAAGTCGGAACAGACAGACAGACATTTAAAGGTGTGTTATAAGAGAAAAACAAAAACAATTTTAAATTATGCACTTCCCATCAAGAAAGGTAAACTAGCTTGTTGTTTGTCTGCTAAGATGCAGGAAGAAGCAGGAGGAGAAAGAAGGGAAGAACATGCATCTTGTTGTAATTTTGCATTTTACATGGAAAAAGGAAACGCACGGCCACAACAACATTACCACTACAAGAAACAGCAATACCACACCAACAACAACAACAACAAAAACACCGGCAATGACAGACAGGTAACATGTACCGGCCATTAAATGAACTTGTCAAAAATGACAACTATTTTGTCATAAAATCAACAAATTTATGACCTCATCATTATCAACGTTGTCGTTGCTGTGAGCGGCCAAGCGACCAAACAGACAGGCAACGAGACCAACCCAATCAGTATCAGCTGAATTCTGCAAAAGAAATGCAGGAAGACAAGGCTAATGTGATGGGCGAAAATTGTTGTTACTGTTGCTTGATTGTATATTTTTTCATCAGAAAATGGAAATTTGTAATTTTTTCTTTAAATACCCCACAATTAATGTCAAGGCTAGAGAAAAATTCCCCTAAAAATTATTGACACGGCATTAAGGTGTGAAGGTGTTAATGGCTATTAAAAGGATTTTCATTTTAAAGTGGAAAAATGATCGTCGATGACGATGCCGATTAAGTCAAGTGTGTCATTTTTGTTTTGAAAAACAACACAGTTGTGAATTCCTAGGAACTTTAGGCCAATTTGAGGAAATCGAATTAAAGTTATTAAAATGGGGTTGAAGGTCAAATGTGAGATAAAGAAGACCAGTACGAGACAAACGTTCCAAACGTTGACATCCTCTACATGAGGACGTATTTTATAGGCAATATGTCTTCTAGAGGTCTTCCAAAGACCTTCCAGAAATCTTTCACGGCCAGAAAAACCCATTTAGATGCCTTTAAAAGACCGAATATCTTCATCAGAAAGAAGAACTTCTAGAGGCACAAATAATTTCAAAGACCAAATTCGTCTTCGTAAAGAATGATTTCAATAGTACAAGAACATCTGCAGGTTATGAAGCCCGAAGGTATAAACGTCCTCAAGTAAGTCTTCTACGCACAGATGACCTCCTATATTTAGAAAAGCTCCAATCGGTCTTTTATGCACAGAGGGTCTTAATAGAAGGAGAACATATATGAGTCTAAAAATCCTTCAGTCCTTTAAAATGAATGATGGCTTCTTCTATAAGCGGTTTTCGGCATATAAAAGACCTACATGTCTCCTATTGACAGAAGACCTCATTGAGTTCATCTTTTGGCAGAGGTGTTCCATTGACAGTGTACTTCATAGACGTCTAATGTAGACATATAGGTACCAGGAGATCAAAGATCAGAAAGCTCTTTCGGATAGAATACCTTCTATAATACACGAAATTCTAGAGAACTTTTAGCTCTATACACAAAAGACCTCAAGTATGACTTGTACGCACAGAAGACCTTCTATACACAGAAAACCTCCGAATGATCCCATAGGGGTTTTTATAGGAGGAGGGCTTCATTATGCGTTTACAGAATTTCTCCGTCCTATTATTGACGGCAGTGTACCTCTCAGAAGTGTTCTGCAGAAATCAACGACCGAATATCTTCTTCGGAGAGAATATCACCTATAGCACACGAATTTCTGCATAACGTCTAGCTTCTAGAGGTCTACTACACACAAAAGACATCAAGTATGACTTCCACCCACAGATGACCTCTTATATACAGAAAAAGCCTCGTAGGGTTTTTATGAAAGTTGGCTTCATATATCTATTTACAGGGGTCATTTGTCCTATGAAAGAAATGATGACTTATTTTACTGGCGGTGTCAGTCTATAAAATACCTACAGGTATTTAATTGATGGGCGAACTCCTTGAGTTTATCTTTTGACAAAGGTGTTCCATTGGTAGAGACATCCAGGAGATCAAAAACCGTATCGGAGATAATACCTTTTACAGCCAACGACCTTCTAACTTCTAGAGGTCTGCGATACACACACTTCCACGCACAGAAGACCTCCTGATGGTATTCTAGATACAGAGGATCTTAAAGGTCTTTATATAACCGTCTACAGAAGTCCATAATCCTACAAAAACTTCCACAGGTTTTCTATTGATGGAAGACCTTCCTAGGCTGTGACCTCCTGGTGAAGATCTTCTTCGGAGATATTCTTCTAAGGCCTTAAAGGTCTACAATGGAAGAATGACTTCATAAATCCACCTAAGTGCTCCGTCCAATAAAGAGACTAATGACGTAGACAGAATATTTCAAAGGAACTTTCTGCATGGATACTTCTCCAGGCAGTTCTCATAGAATTTTCGATGTACAGAAGGCTGGCTCATGGGGATTTTCTATAGACATATGTCTTCTGATGCCATAATTAAAGTCTTGAATAGAAGGATGATGATGCATATACGTCTTCTACAGACAGAGGACCTCATGGGAACTTTATAGAGAAAGAATACCTTATAGAAGCCTTCTCTAGGCAGAAAGTTTTTTTAGAGATCGTCCATGGGCAGAAGATGATAGGGGTCTTCTTATGCCCCCATTTTATAGAGGGATGACCACATAGACAGATGACCTCACGGAAATATTTTTATGAAGACCTGCCAGAAGTCTTCTTTAGGCAGAAAACCTAACAGAAGTCTTCTATAGACAGAGTACCTACTAGGGATTTTCTAAATGAAGATGAGCTCCATGAGGGCATATAAACACAGCAGACCTCATTAAGGTCTCCTATAGGCAGAGAACCGCCTAGAGGTCTTCTATAGATAGATGATCTCATAAAAATCTTCTATAGACCTCACATAGGTGTTTTTTAATTAAAAAAATACCAGAATTCTTCTACAGACAAAATACCTGCTAGAGGTCTTCTAACGGTAGAAGGCGGAAGACATATAGGCAGAATACTTTTATATGTAGAATAGCTATTAGGAAGTCTGATATATGCTAGTCTAGGAGGTCTGCTATATGCCATCTACAGATTTTCTTCAAGTTGTCTTCTATAGATAGAAGACATCTAAGTCGTGTTCATATATCGTATACCTCATTCAAATGCGATAGGCAGAAATCCTCATCTAGGCTTTAAATTGGTCACATATAGCCCTGCTGTTATCTTCACAACCTCTATAATATAATTCTCCAGATAATGTATCCCCCAAAAAATTAAATAACAATATCAAAATCGTCTAGAACATGTGAATTTCGTGAAGGTGGAGAGTGCTCAGATAATTGTGGCGCAAGTAAATGTTTTTCAAGTGGTGGCTCTTTGCAGCTAAGCGCCTGTACATCAGATAGATATCACAGCAGTGTCTGAACAAACACCAAACAAACCCTTTGCAATGGGACAAACACTCTCAAACACACATTAATTTTTTGTGTTAGGCAGTAATGCCTACCAAGTCCATTTTAAATATGTTAGTCATTACATGCATATCTAACGTAACGGCACATGCACTCATTCACTTGCTCCCTCCAAAAATATTGTTTTACGTAACTGATAACTCTATCTATGTTGGAAATATTTGTTATCGCTGATTTTTGGTTCAGTTTAGAAATGAAACCCCCCTTTTAACGCATCAACTCACGCACAAAAACTAAAATGATAATGATAAAAAAAGAAATATTATGTATTGATTATGGGTAACAAATACGAGTGTTGGAGATTCTGTTTTTGGAGGGGGTATGATGGGATTTGTGGTGCAACCAACGCAAGTCAAGTCTGTCAATCGAAAATAAAACAAACAAAACATCAATTAAAATACAAATGACACTTGGCCGTTGAAACATTAACCAAATCAAACATTCCATGACATTTTCTGTTGTCGTTGCTGTTAACTAAGCGCCCCACATTTTTCCCCCTTCATGTTGTATCTGATAATGCGATATCGATATTACAATTGTAGGTCTTCGGTTTTACAAAATGTAAATAGTGTTTAGAAAAGGGATTATTTAGGGTTTGTTGTTTGATTTCAAATGCATTGTAGTTGTCATGTGCCGAGAAATTTAATTTTTTGTTGACCATAGAAGTAAAAACGATGTCAAAATAGTACTTACTTAGTACTTAAATGAAATAAGATTTAATTGTTTCAAGATCCAGTGTCCCCATTTTTACCGCTGTCTCAAGTACCTCCCATCTTCAATTTTTTTATGAGGCAAATTAAATTATGCATATTTTTTTATTTTATACCCTAGAAAATTATGTTGCCAGGGTATTATAGCTTCGTGAGAATTTTATTACGCAAAATATTGGTCCTAGACCCACCTTTTAGTATAGCGATTGTCATATCTCGACTTATTGAGTCAATCTAGTCAATCTGTGTGTCCATCCGTCTGTCCATTATAATATAAAAATATACAGTTATGAACCAGTCGTCACGAAATTTTGCATGTAGGATGGGTTCCGGCAAACGAAGACCCCCATTGTTTCTGTTTTTTTTTTTCGTTTTCCTGGTCACCCTAGAAACCACAGTTATGACCCGAACATCACCAAATTGAATGGGGAAATGGATTTGGCCAAGGAACAATCATGGCCCCTTTCATGATAATCGATACATTTTTAAGCGGGAAAATGGAACCAGTTTTTTGTTAAAAAACTGTTTATTCCTAAGCGTATATATTTACTCCTGAAGGACATAGACCCTAGAAGTTGATAGCATATCCAAGAGTAGTGGTTGACCTTTAAATCGATACAAATGATATTGATGTATGTACACGGGAAAGGGAGTTATAATACAGGGCGGAAATGTCGCGCTGATCGCTTGAAATTGTACATGAAGTTCCGATAATGGTTAAGGACGACGCCATTAATTTTCGGTGATCTTGAGGTGATATTTAGGGGGAGCACTGAAAGGCTCTGAAAACCTTATTTTTCCAGATTTCCTAGTCACTGTAGAGGCCATTATTATATGCAGAACTTCACACATTTTAGAAGGTGAAGCGGATCTGACCAAATACCAAGAACGGCTGTTTAGATGAGAGTCCGAGGGTCAATTAAACTAGGCACGTATACAGGATTTCATTTCGAGGGTACAAAATGAAAAAAAAAATCGCCATTGCAATCATAAATTTACTGTAAAAAAATTTCATTTCTGGCTACGTCATTGATTCAACCAAAACCTAAAGTGACCACATTTTTATTTTATGACTTAAAATATGCCAGGGTTAGAAATCCACTGTTGTCGTATAATCGGCCAAGAGGCTACAAATATCGCGAAACATACCCAAGCTCAGAATATACACCTGCAGAAAGTTAGATTTTTCGTGATAGTTGTGTAGAGTGTCATATTGCTCCGCTCACTGGTTATTTTAAATGAACCTATAACTTCCGAAGAATGTCTCATTGTGAAATAGTGTTTTAACGATTGGCGGGCACGGTAACTCAAAATTTAATTCCGAATTTAATTAATTTAATCGGTGAAGATCTTCCTTATTATCCAGCTGGGTTGCGGTCGAAAATAAGTCAATAATCCTAGTTTATACCAGAGATATGATATGTAGTCATTCTAATTGCATTGGAATTTTTTTCGAGTGATTGACAATCATATCCGCCATGAAAAAGGAATATTCTTTAATTACAAAAACAAGAAACATATCGGAAAATATTTACACCGATACAATTGCCATCCCTATAAATGTATATAGTATCAATCCTTTATATATTATAAGAATCAGGGGGCGAATGCAAGGATATGTCGTATCTTCGAAGATTTATAGAGTCGAGTACAGTTTTCTTTGGTCTCATACGCATACGTTCATGATTGGTCGCCTTTATCGTCCTTAAAACTCAACCAAGCGGCACTACACTTTTTTCATCGATTGTCCAATTATGTGGGATTCCACAATAACAAACATTTTTACTGCCGGATGTTCATGTAATATCGACAACACAAAACATGGTTGTACGTCAAATCGTACTATCTACTTTTGTGGTAAAAATGTTAAACTTTCCAATGAAAACGTGTGAAGACACCACGCAAATTGCTGACTAGGCTATAAATATTAACTTCAGAGTCGTCAAAACACTATGGGTCAGAGTTAAGCCGAAAATAATTCGCCAAGTAACATCTATACTTTCAACTATGAGGTGGCGGGATACACGATATCAGGATCTACTCTTTCACTCTATTTTCTTCATACCCTCCTCGTAAGAGGGAGTGTCCCAATATAGTATATTTATTTTTGATCAGAACAAAACTCTATGCCGATTTATGCCAGCAATATTTATGATAGAACTTTGAAATTTTGGACATACATTGTTATTACTCCTTCGATGTTTAGTACATCGGTCAATATTTTTGTATAGTCCCCATACAACGATACCAAAATATTCTTTATACCCTTCACCACACTGTGGTACAGGGTATAATGTCTTTGTGCATATGTTTGTAACAGGCAAAAGGAATCAAGATAGACCCATGGTTCCTTTTGAGAATATTCATATAATCACTTTTTAAGTCGATTTATGCATGTCCGTCCGTCCGTCCGTCCGTCTGTCTGTCCATGTTAAATTGTAAACAAAGCACAGGTCGCATTTATTATCCGAATTGGATAAAATTTGGCATACGTCGCTTATTTGGCCCAAGGACGAACCATATTGAAATTGGAGAAAATCGGTTCAGATTTAGATATAGCTCCCATATATAGTTTCGTCCGATTTAATGTAAATGGGGTACCAAAGTCCCTATATATCTTTCGATTTGCACGAAATTTGGCATAGAGTACTGAATTAGGTCCACAATGATGTGTGCCAAGTTTCGAAAAAAATCGGTTCAGATTTAGATATAGCTCACATATATAGTTTCGCCCGATTTAAGGTAAATGGTGCACCAAAGTCCCTGATAGTCATTTGATTTGCACGAATTTTGGCCTAGCGTATTGAATTAAGTCTGGAATGATGTGTGCTAAGTTTCGTGAAAATCGGTTCAGATTACGATATAGCTCCCATATATAGTTTCGCCCGATTTAAGGTAAACGGTGTACCAAAGTCCCTATATATCTTTCGATTTGCACGAAATTTGGTATAGCCAACTGAATTGGGTCTAGAATGATGTGTGCTAAGTTTCGTAAAAATCGGTTAAGATTGAGATTAAATTGTAAACAGTGCAGCATACCGAATAGCGTGTGTCAAGTTTGCTTTAAATCGATTTACACAAATATGTCCCACTGTGGGCAAACGACTCTAAACTTGCCCAAATGAAATGAAATTTAGCATAGGTTCCAGAAAGGCATAAAATCACACGTTAAAGTTCGTTCAATTTCAGGTCAAAATTCCTTCAAAAAGGCGATGTCTTTTCGGATACATATGTAGAATATACCCAAAGTGGTGAAGGGTATCATATAGTCGGCCCAGTCCGACTTTATCTATGATTATAATTCCCACAACGACCCGTTTAAGTAGTAGTATTTTTTGATGCACTCACCCATTCAGATTTATGACATAAAACTCGAGCTGTAATGTAAATTACCTTTAAAAATTCTTCAACTCTATCAATTACATACATTTATACATATACATGTCAAATTTATTTCCATTTTCCCTGTCATTTTTTGAATTCCCTGTCTAACCAAAAAATTGTTTCATTACCACAATTTTGATGAATTACTTAGAGTAGTCATTTAATTTGCCCCCAATTTAATAGAGCAATAGAATTACAATAAATAATATACAAAGTATTTTGTATATTTCAAAATAAACAATTTATCATTGGACAACCAAATAATATATCGTTTTAAATAAAATAAAAACACAAATTCAAGCAAAAAATGCTTGAACACAAGAAATTTATGACGCTGGGAGGTAGCATTTATAAAAAAGAATATCCAAAAATATGATCGAAAATATTTCGAAAAAAAAACAGAAAATCTCAAAAAAAAATCACCTCCTACTCCATTTTTTTCGGTGCAAGAATTCAAACACTATCCAAAAGACAATGACGACAAACGGCGAAGCCACCA
Source organism: Musca vetustissima (assembly GCF_032173495.1). Lineage (NCBI taxonomy): Eukaryota > Metazoa > Arthropoda > Insecta > Diptera > Muscidae > Musca > Musca vetustissima. Next base: position 19,101 of record NW_026882399.1, read on the forward strand.
TCACATATCGAATATTGATAGATTTTAACAAAAAACAACAACAAAAACCACAAAAATATATAATCTAGACGCATTTGTGGGGCTTTGTTTGCCATGATGTTGAACACAACAACAGATATTATTATCAAAATAAATAACAAATTGATGAGTATAAATGTTCGTCTGTATATATGTTCATCTATTTGTTTGAAAATAGCGATCGCGTCGCAGTGGAAAAAACAAATCAACGAAATATGATTGAGTGGATTTTTGTTGTTTGTTCTTTGCACTCCCTACCAATTGCCTTCAAGCAAAGAAGATAAATTCTTTTTTTGTTCGAAATAAATAAAATATGGAAGCCAAGAATTCCCCCCAACCCCAAATCGCTGTTTGGTTTGGGGTGTGGGGCCCAACAAATTTCGATTTAAAATAAAACACTTTTTATACCCTACACAACTATGTTGTCAGGGTATTATAGCTTTGTGCAGCCCCAAATGTTTGTAACGCCGCGAAATATTGGTCCTAGACCCACCTTTAAGTATACCGATCGTCATATCTCGACTAGCTGAGTCGATCTAGACATGTGTGTCCGTCCGTCCGTCCGTCCGTCCGTCCGTCTGTCCATTATAATTTGTAAACACGATACAGGCCACAGTTATGGACCAATCTTCACGAAATTTTGCATGTAGGATGGGTTCTGGCCAATGAAGACCCCTATTGTTTTTGGAAAAGATCGGTTAATATTTAGGGGATGAAATGGACCAAATACTAAATTTTTGTCGGTTTTTCTGGTCGCTCCAGAGGCCGCAATTATGGCCCAAACACCGCGAATTTTTGCATGGAGAAGGGGATCGGGCCAAGAGAATAAGCATGCCTGTTTTGATAAAGATCGGTCAATATTTAGCGGGTCAAATGGACCCTGACTTTTGTGTGAAAAATGACAAAATTTGTATTCTATGGCATATGTATTTACTCCTGGAGGATGTAGACCCCAGGAGTTGATAGCATATCCAAGAGGAGTGGTTGGCCTTTAAATTGGTACCAAATATAGTGATGTATCTACTCAGATGTGGGATTTACAGTCAAATATTTACAGGTGCTTACGTATTCAGATATTATTTAGTAACCCATTACCACATTAGAGGGAGAAATATCGCGCTGATGGCTTTGAAATTTTTCATGAAGTTCCAGTTATAGTCAAGGACAACGCCTACAATTTTCGGTGATCATCAGATTAAAATTTTGGGATGAAATGGACGGAAAACATAAAAAAACATAATCACAACACAACCCACCGTGAAGTTAATCTGGACAAGTAAATATAAGGATTGTACTGAATATTCGAAAAAAGTAAGGAAGAGGTGTTGTTAACCTCTAATCGGACAATAGGGGGCAAATATCACGAAATATTACTCAGACTCGGAATAAACATCCTCAGAAAGTTAGAGTTCGTGGTAGTTGTGTAGGGTATCGTATGGTCGGCCCCGTCCGACTATACTGCTCCGCTCACTGGTTTTAAAAATAAATTTCATAAATTTCTTTTTTTCTTTTTTCAAATATTTATGAAGCGACAAAAATTTCCATTACTTTGTGTCACAGCAGACCAAACAGAAAAAAACAGCAACAACAAAACCACAGCCGAAAATATGAACTTAATTAACGAGCTTTATTTAGTTGACGTTGTCACTTAGGGCTTTAAGTGTTCTTATTTGCTGAATCCATTCGTTTGTGTTGGCCAATGTCTAACAATTCTTGTTGTTTTTGCTTTTGTATTTTATTTTTACGTAATTAACAATGTGATTGCCCCCGAAAAAAATATGATTTTATTTTCCATAAAGAACGAACTATGGAAACATTGTCATTGTGTTTTGCAGCAGAACATAGCACATCCATCATAATGTGGGAATTTTTGGGAAAATTATTATGAAATTATTAATACACTTAATAGGTTTGTTGTTTCATTCATTTTTTTCTTTTTTTGGGCAAACTGAAATCGGTTTATTTGAATATGATGACATGACATTAGCAAAACATATAGGAAATAGTATCGTGTGAATATCGATTTTTAATCGTTTTTGTCTCACAATGATATTGCAAAATTTTCACTTGGTGATTCTTGGTGATATATGAAATCTTGCTATTGAAATTTCGACTACTTCAACACGCTGGCAATTTCAACGATTTAACTTTGCAGGTTATAAGTCTTTAAAAAGAAGAAAATGAGATTCTATACCCTACACAACTATGTGTAAGGTTCTTATAGCTCTGTGTGGCCCCAGAAGTTTGTGATGCCGCGAAAAAGTGGTCCAGACCCGTTTGTCATATGCCGAGTGTCATATCTCGACTAGTTGAGTCGATCTAGCCATGTACGTCCATCTGTCCCTCTGTCCATTATAATTTGTAAAAATTATACATGCCACAAATATGGGCCTTCCAAAGAGGACCCCTATTGTTTTTTGTAATGATCTTTAAATATTTAGTGGAGGAAATGGACCAAAAGCTTTATTTTTAACTGCTTTTCTGATCGCTCTAAAGGCCACAATTATAATCCGAACACCACGAAATTTTAGCCCAGGGAGGGAATCTGGCCTGAGAAAAAGCATGACTATTTTGATGAAGATCGGTCAATATTTAGCGGGTGAAATGGACCCAGACTTTTGTGTGAAAAATGACAAAATTTGTATTCGGTTTTTATTAAGGGGGGACCCCACCTATTCTCGGTTTCAAAAAAAAATAATTTTTTATTTTGATTTAATTTGAAGCTACACTAATTCAAAAATGTCCCTACCAATTTTCAAGTGAAAATCTCTACAATTTTTGAAGATATAGCCGATTTATTGTGTTAGCATCAGGTGACAGCAAGAGGGCTTCTCAAACTTTAAACGCGTTTTCATCCAAACAGCGTTTTTGCGAATGGCGGGCACGATAACTCAAAAACTAATAACCCAATCGATTTCAAATTTTGGGACGTTTCTCTGTCAGTGTATAGCTATCGTATGAACTAGGATAAAGCCAATCGGTGGAGATCTTTCTTATTTTTTAACTTAGTTTGTGGTAAAAAATAAGCGATTTAAAAAAATAATGCATTATGACCCGAATACCACGAAATTTTAGCCCAGGAAGGGAAAAAAATAAATATTTCTGGAACGCAATTTTTTGTATATCCAACAGCAGCTGTTTCGATTTTGTATCCCTTCAGGACCTTTCCATTGGGATTATTGGTTTTTAGTTTCAATGTCATATCCATTAACTGGATTGTGGTTTACGATGTTTAAGAAAATTTACAATTTTGCATGCCTAAAACCTGCGTGCTTCGAATGAGCCGAACGATATGCCAATATCATCAGAAACATCTTTGGTAGAAATTCAAGCTCCCAATATTAAAAATAGAGTCTTGAAATTTTGCACATATTGAAAACTGTCCACTTTTTGGGCATACGACCATATAAAAAATGGGCTTTTTAATGAGCAGAAAATCTATATACCAAGTTGTATTCATATTGTTCCATGTTTCGGAATAGGCCCCATATAACAGTACCCCCATGTTTACTATTTTGGACACGTTTTCAACCTAATCATCTGGTGAAGCATTTACATCCAACTTCTAGGTTATACTTACTTCAGTACGTTGTGCAAAATTTGTGTCAATTTTGTGTAAAATCGGACGAAAATGTATATGTAGAAGCTATATCAAAATCTGAACCGATTTCAACGAGACTTGCTGAGATTGTATTAAGTACAGTTCATTTTAAAAAATTGTGTGGCAATCTTTGGGTCTTTAGTGCAACATTTACATTAAATTGGAAGAAAATATATACGAGAGCTAGATCTAAATTTGAACCGATTTTCACGTAACTTGACAGACTAATACTAGACGCTATGGCACTAATACATTACGCTATGCCAAATTTCGTGCAAATCGAATGATATATAGGGACTTTGGTACATCATTTGCTTTAAATCGTATATGGGAGTTATATCTAAATCTGGAACGATTTTCAGGAAACTTATATATGGGAGCGTATATGGGAGCTATATCTAAATCTGGACCGATTTTCAGGAAACTATGCACACATCATTCTAGACCTAATTGATTACGCTGTGCCAATTTTCATGCAAATCGTGAGATATATAGAGACTTTGGTACACCACTTACATTAAATCGGACGAAAATGTATATGGGAGCTATATCTAAATCTGGACCAATTTTCAGGAAACTTTGCACACATCATTCTAGACCTAATTCATCACGCTGTGCCAATTTTCGTGCAAATCGAGAGATATATAGGGACTTTGGTACACCATTTGCATTAAATCGGACGAAAATGTATATGGGGCTATATCTAAATCTGCACCGATTTTCAGGAAACTTTGCACACATCATTCTAGACCTAATTAAGTACGCTGTGCCAAATTTCGTGCAAATCAGAAGATATATAGGGACTTTGGCACACCATTTATATTAAATCGGAGGAAAATATATATGGAAGCTATAACTAAATCTGAACCGATTTTTTCAAATTTCAATAGGGTTCGTCCTTTGGCTAAATATGGGGCCTGTGCCAAATTTCTTCCAATTCAGATCATAAATGCGACCTGTACTTTGTTTACATTTTAACATGGACAGACGGACGGACGTGCATAAATCGACTTAAAAAGTGATTCTATGCATATTCTCAAAAGGAACCATCAGTCTATCTCGTTTCCTTTTGCCTGTTACAAACAGCGGGGTGGAGGGTATAATGATTAACATCGTGTGATTTAAAATGTTCAGTATAGGTTAAAAACCAGTACGCGTAGCAGTATAGTCGGACGGGGCCGACCATACGATACCCTACACAACTACCATGGACCTCAAATTTTCTGCGGATGTTTATTCCGAGCCAGGTCAATATTTCGTGATATTTGCATCCTCTTGCCCGATTAGAGGTAAACAGCACCTCTTCCTTACACTGACATATTTTCCGAATATTACGAGTATTCAGTACAGCTATTGTCCAGATTCCCTTCACCGTGGGTTGTGTTGTGATGTTCGGCTTTCATTTGTGGTCTATATATTGACTCGAAAACAACACAAACCAGTGAGCGGAGCAGTATAGTCGGACGGGGCCGACCATACGATACCCTACACAACTACCACGAACTCTAACTTTCTGAGGATGTTTATTCCGAGTCTGAGTAATATTTCGTGATATTTGCCCCCTATTGTCCGATTAGAGGTTAACAACACCTCTTCCTTACTTTTTTCGAATATTCAGTACAATCCTTATATTTACTTGTCCAGATTAACTTCACGGTGGGTTGTGTTGTGATTATGTTTTTTTATGTTTTCCGTCCATTTCATCCCAAAATTTTAATCTGATGATCACCGAAAATTGTAGGCGTTGTCCTTGACTATAACTGGAACTTCATGAAAAATTTCAAAGCCATCAGCGCGATATTTCTCCCTCTAATGTGGTAATGGGTTACTAAATAATATCTGAATACGTAAGCACCTGTAAATATTTGACTGTAAATCCCACATCTGAGTAGATACATCACTATATTTGGTACCAATTTAAAGGCCAACCACTCCTCTTGGATATGCTATCAACTCCTGGGGTCTACATCCTCCAGGAGTAAATACATATGCCATAGAATACAAATTTTGTCATTTTTCACACAAAAGTCAGGGTCCATTTGACCCGCTAAATATTGACCGATCTTTATCAAAACAGGCATGCTTATTCTCTGGCCCGATCCCCTTCTCCATGCAAAAATTCGCGGTGTTTGGGCCATAATTGCGGCCTCTGGAGCGACCAGAAAAACCGACAAAAATTTAGTATTTGGTCCATTTCATCCCCTAAATATTAACCGATCTTTTCCAAAAACAATAGGGGTCTTCATTGGCCAGAACCCATCCTACATGCAAAATTTCGTGAAGATTGGTCCATAACTGTGGCCTGTATCGTGTTTACAAATTATAATGGACAGACGGACGGACGGACGGACGGACGGACGGACACACATGTCTAGATCGACTCAGCTAGTCGAGATATGACGATCGGTATACTTAAAGGTGGGTCTAGGACCAATATTTCGCGGCGTTACAAACATTTGGGGCTGCACAAAGCTATAATACCCTGACAACATAGTTGTGTAGGGTATAAAAATTAAGTTTTGGGTCCACTTCATTCCAAAATTATTATCTGATCATCACCGAAAATTATAGGCGTTGTCCTTGACCACATGGAACATTTCAAAGCGATCAGCGCTATAAGTTCCACTCTCTAGAGTGATATTGGGTTACTAAATAATATACGAATACGGAGATACCTGTAAATATTTAGGTGTAACTCCCACATCCGAGCACATACAACAATATAATTTGTATTAATTTAAAGGTCAACCACTCCTCTTGGATATAATATCAACTTCTCGGGTCTATGTCATTCAGGGGTAAATATATACGCTATAGAATACAAATTTGGTCAATTTTCACACAAAAGTCAGGATCCACTTGACCCGCTAAATATTGACCGATCTTTATCAAAACAGGCATGCTTATTCTTTGGTCCGACCCCCTTCTCCATGCAAAATTTCACGATGATCGGGCCATTATTGCGGCCATTTCATCCCCTAAATATTAACCGATCTTTCCCAAAAACAATAGGGCTCTTCATTGGCCAGAACCCATCCTACATGCAAAATTTCGTGAAGATTGGTCCATAACTGTGGCCTGTATCGTGTTTACAAATTATAATGGACAGACGGAAGGACGGACGGACACACATGTCTAGATCGACTCAGCTAGTCGAGATATGACGATCGGTATACTTAAAGGTGGGTCTAGGACCAATATTTCGCGGCGTTACAAACTTTTAGGGCTGCACAAAGCTATAATACCCTGACAACATAGTTGTGTAGGGTATAATAATAAATATCGGTCTACTTTTTAGGGTACTACTTTACATATTTTCATCATTTGGGAATATGTTTCAATCAAATTAGAAGTAATTTTATATTTTGGATTTTTTACAAAGTGCAATTTGGATTTTTGATGTTAGTTTGGTTTCAGTATGGTTTTGGGTATTATGTTGCAAACGTGTTCCATTAACAGTATGGCTCTATATAATGCTATAGACAATTAAAATGATTTTCTCAAATCCATGATATTCCCAATTTAAAACTTTGTTTTCCTATGTATAAAAATTCGTTGCAGTTTTACAGGGACTTTGCCGATATATCACCATTTTATTGAAACCTCGTATCCTATTATGAAATAAACTTGAGAGTATCGTAAAAAGTACAATCGAAATAAAAGTAAATTTTAAATATAATTTTGACTGCTGTATATACATTTTTGTTATCTCAGCGTGTAGAAAATATAATGGAAAAAAATTAAAGCATAATGCCATTTAGAGATTTACCTCTAGATTCTCATAAATAATATTATTTTCATTGGATCATTGAAATATTTTTATTATTATGGGTATACAATGTAGGACCGTTGATTTTTTTCTTGACAATATGAATACCTTAACTCATTTCCGTGAACATTCCAAAGTGTCAACCTGACATAGGACCCATTTTGTTGGCGTTTTTTGTTATTTCAATTAAGTACTCGCCAGGCATTTAAAACAATTGAATTTCATTAAATTCCATTCTTGTTTGATGTTGTTTTTTTCGACTCTTTCCCTCATTTTTTATTTTTAATTAAACACAAAAGAATTATAAAAATTTTAAAATTCAAACCACCAGATAATTGTAATGCATATAAAACAGAACAGAACAACAACAGAAGCAACAACAACGACAATAACAACAAAACAAAGGTTTTGTGCAATTACAGCAATTTATTGCATTTTTAATGTTGACATTTATGTCAAATTAAATTTAATTGTTATTAAAAAACGCAATGCAACAAACAACTGGACAACAACAACGAAAAAATTAAAATTTCAAACAAAAAAAGAGAAAAAATGGTACAACAGACCGACAATAATTATTGCAGTATTCAAAAACAGCAGCAGCAACAACAACAATGCTTTACATTTGCAATAAAATGCAGTGCAACACTTCAAAATGAAAAAAGGCGAATAAAACAAAAAAAAAACAAATGATAGTGCCGTGCAAACAACTACTTTTACAATAACAAAAGCAACAACTACCACGAAAAACAAGTGCAACAACCAAAATGAAAAACCAAACCGCAAATGACAAACTAAATTACAATTAAAAATTTACCATGAAATCAATGATGGTTAGAGGGAGGAGGGTAGAGGAAAGAGAAAAAGCGCGACATTCAAGTCGATATCGAAAAAAGTGGGAAAACAGATGGACGATGATAGAGTTCAAATGAAATGATTGTCGAAGTGATTATATGTACTTCGTATATATGTATGTAGGTAGTATTCGAATTTGAAAAATACCTAAGGGTATTTAGTATAATTAACAATTTTCAATACAGACAGAATTTGGATAGAAATAATTATTTGATAAAATTTGTTTCTGTAGAAGAGATGCGAAATTTCACAGCAAAATGTAGCACATGCTAAAATTAATTTTGTGGTAGATTTTAGAGGTTTCGAAACTTATATAAGTTAAAAAAATTTAATTAAAAGTTCAAAAGTCGGACGGGCCGACTTATGATACCCTTCACCGCTTTGGGTACATGCAAGACATGTTAACAAACCTTATCACGCATCATATTATAAATGAGCTATATCTAAATCTGAACCGTTTTTAACAAAACTTCGCAGAAATTAGTCTGCACCTAATTCAGTACTCTGTGCAGAATTTTGTCCCAATCGGACAAATATTGGGAGTTTGGTGTATCATTCACCAAAAAAATCGGACGAAACTATATATGGGAGCTATATCTAAATCTGAACTGATTTTAACAAAACTTCACAGACATCAGTCTGGACCTAATTCAGACCTCTGTGCAAAATTTCGTTTGGGAGTTTGGTGCAGCTACATCTAAATCTGAACCGATCCCAACAAAACTCCGCACACATAGGCATGGACCTGATCCAGTGCGCTGGGCAAAATTTTGTCCCAATCGGACAAATATTGGGAGTTTGGTGTATCATTCACACAAAAACGGACGAAATTATATAGGGGAGCTATATCTAAATCTGAATTTCTCCAATTTCAATAGGGTTCGTCCTTGGCCCAAATAAGTGAACTGTGCCAAATTTCATCCAAATCGGATCATAAATGCGACCTGTACTTTGTTAACAAAAATACATGGACGGACAGACGGACATGCGTAAATCGACTCAGAAAGTGATTCTATGCATATTCTCAAAAGAAACCATGGGTCTATCTCGATTCCTTTTGACTGTTACAAACATATGCACAAAGACATAATACCGTGTACCACAGTGTGGTGAAGGGTGTAAAAAATCTACTCCAGTTAATGTTATCCTGCATAGCCGTAATAATTTTGCAGGAATGCCGAATGCAGACAAGGATTTAAACACCCCTGAACGGGTAGGACTGTCGAATGCAGTTTATATTCAACGAATAGGTGGTATGTGTTTTTCGTGGGTCTTTTCCAGAATTTGGCGCAGAGTGAAAATCTGGTCAATGGTGGATTTGCCAGGCCTGAAACCGCATTGGTATGGTCCAATAATGTCATTGACCATTGGCCTCAGTCGTTCACACAGCACGCTGGATAACACTTTATATGCGATGGGAAGAAGGCTTATTTCTCTATAGTTGGCACATATCGCCTTGCCTCTTTTTTGTGCACTGGACAGGGTGCTGAGGTTCCAATCATTGGACATGCATTCTTCTAATATTAATCAGCTGGTGCATGCCCCTAACCAGCATCTGACCACCGGTCTTCAATAGTTCGGCTGGTAATACATCTGCACCTGCTGCTTTATTGTTCTTCAGCCGAATAATTGCTACTCTGACCTCATCTTGGATAGGTGGTATACACTCTATACCGTCATATCTTATTGGTTCTAGGGTAAAAAACTGGATAAATGTCTTCCGTCTATAACAATATGATCTCTCGTTGCTTGATCTGGAGAAATCCAGGTGGCTTTGTGAAAGTGGAGATTTTGACCTATAATCCAAGCCAAGAGGGTAAAAATATCGCGAAATATTGCCCAGGCTCCGAATGTAGAACTCCGTTCACTGGTTATTAATCCACCCTAATAGCGCAGTTTGACAAATATTTTTAAAATAACCCAACTTAATGTAGAGGTATGGAAACATATTTTAAAAAAATAAAGGTTCTGATATTTACTGAAAAATATGACTTAAGTCGGGCCTTTATGTTTGGTTATTCAAAAAATATGGAGCCACTTTGAAAAAAAGACCACGTAATGCAAAATTACAGACAGGGGTTTGTCAAATCTTGAACCTACATCGAAAACATTTTGGAAAGATATTTAAAGGTCTCCAAGAACCTGTAATGTCAAATAATAGATCAATATCGGTCAATATCTGCAAAGATGTCCTTCGCCCTGCAAGAATCCAGTGTGCTATTATACATGTACTTAGATTGAAAATGCGCGTAAAAACTTCAAAATACTGAAATTCATCAGGAATCAGAAATGCCAAATTATATCCACTTTTCTGCATAGAAGTATGTAATCCCGCATGAGACCTATATTCCAAATAAACGTTATTTCGGTCAAAGTACTGAAAATGGGGAGGAAATTTATATGGGAGCTAGTTCAAAATATGATTCTATATCGAAATTATTTTGCAAAAATCATGGTTAGCCTTCAAGAACCCGTATTGGCAAATTACAGTGACTTCGGTTGGAACATGCGTCTAAATTCTTTAAAATACCTAATATAGAGCGGGACCTTTATATGGAGACTATGTCAAAACATGAAATTATATAAATAATTTTCTACATATATTCTACTAAATTACAGTCACATAGGTGTTAAAATTCGACTATAACCTTCAAAACACATTAGACTCAAACCTTCAGACATATCTGACTCCACAAAAGCAGTATGGCAAATTTAATCTCTTTGGGTTGAAAAATGCCAATAAGACCTACAAAATTCCGAAATTGGATAGTTTAGTTTTATATGAGCTATACCAAAGCATGCACCGATATTGTTTATTTTTGGTAGGAAGATAAATATCAAATCTTCAGAGAACCGAACAATGGGGTGGTACCTTTATGTGAGTGCTACACCCGATGTGAACCCAAAATACCAATACCAATTTGTATCAAATACCCCAACCCCAAAATTTCGGAGATACCAGTATTTGGGAGCTATCCTGAGATGTAGATCGATATATATTTTCTTGGTAGAAACACATTCAACACAATGAGATCCCAAAAATGCTAATTCGGCGTGTAAAAATCTCCCAACTGCCGAATACTAAATGCTATCCTGAACCGATAAAAACTTTTTAGTGGGAATTTTCTATGAAAAAAAGGATGCTCAAAATCCACCAAAATACCGATATTCTCGAGGGTACGTTATAGGGTCTATCCCGATTTCTTTTGTGAAAATTATATTTAAACAAATTCACGTTCCTGTTGGTCGTTGAAAAATTATATCAAAATATCATAGATTTGTTGGTCCTTAAAAAAACAATTTAAAAATCCACCATTCTTCTAGACTTTGAAAAATGTATCTTTAAAAAATCCACGCTTATAATAGTCATTGAATATTTTTTATTTATATTTAATTTATATATAATTTTATTTATATTTATATTTTATATTTTAAAAATCTACCCCTACTATATAAGAAAAAAAAATATACATAAAAAATCCACGTCCACGCCTCTTATATACCTTGAACATATATATATATATATATAAACAACCCACGGTTCTGAATTCTGAAACGCTTTTATTTAATTTTTATATCAACTCAACTTGTTCCTTAAAACTTCCACCTGTCATCCTCGTATAACGTAACATCCTTTGCAGACAATTCCCCTCCTTGAATTCAAAACTCCTTTTTACACACACTCATACACAAACAGCAGGAGAAAATTATAGCTTTGTTGCAAAACTAAAATACTACTCCTTCTACAGCTTTGCCATAATTTCCCCTCCAAATCTGCAAAAGAACACAACATTTCCCCTCTTTTCTGCTGTCAATGCAAAAGCTGCAAAGGGGGCAAAATACAAATGACGAATGTCATGGCATAACCACCAATAAATGCCCGTTTCCTGTGAATGTCAACTACGGCTACTGTTTTGTGGTACGAAGAGTGTTTGTGCGTTCGTCTGTGTCTGTATCGTTTCCAACAACGAATGACTGATGTGTGTGGACTGTTCCTGCTGCTGTTGCCGTTGGTATGATTTATGTTGAAACTCCCTTTTTATGGCAGTCAGACACATGTAGAGCAAAACAGTCAGTGTACAACGAATGATAGCACCACACACCACCATCATCATCTAGAGAGCTTTACTAGTAGCAATACCAACAACAATGGCAACGGGGCAACTTTCTCTCCTGTGTACTTCGTTCGCCTCCCCCCTTCTTGAGTAGTAGAACAGCAATATATAGCTTGGTTTCTCTCACACTTGTATTGGGCCATTGTGTTGTTGGATTGGAACTTGGAGATTTTTATTGCTGTTGTTGTTATTTTTGTTGTAGATATGCTTATGGCTGCTGCACAGTTTCTGTTTTTCCCCTTGTTTTATGAAATGTTTTCCCCAAAAACAGCAGCCATAATCGTCATCATCTACAATAACGAACAACGACGTGGTCGGTCTTCACATTCTGTCATTTTGACTTCATTCTGTAGATGATGGTGATGTGTAAACGAAAAACCAAAACAAAAAAAACCTGCTAAGGAGGGAAAAATAAGTTCTGCACAAACCATCCAACAACAACTATGAGTTTCAACAGAAAACTTGATGCAATTTGGTTGTTGTTGTTACTGGTGATGTGGAAATGCTTCAGTTAGCTGTTCATAGACAGCCCCCCAGTTTGCGAGCCAGCCATGATGTTTGTCGGAGGTGGCGGCTGTTGGCGTTGGTTTGATGTTGGTGTTCGCCATGGCCGAGAAAAAGTGAAATAGATAGATGGCTGTAAAGCCTTAATGTAACAAGGTCGGCAATAAATCAAATTGTTAACACTATTTGTACGTGAGGAGTAGTTGATGTTGTTGTACAACACACTCTTAGTCTTGAAGGGGGTACATACAGGCACTCATTTGGTTCGATATTATTATGTTTGTAGAATTTTGGGGGTTTTTTGCAGAAGTACCCTCAAAAAATTATAGCAAATAATTTTATGTTTGGTTTATACTACCCCAATGTAAAATAAAAAAATAAAACAGGAGAAATGTGGTCCTTTAGAAGAATATAATTATAAGCAATAGGCGTGGAGTTTTAAAGAAGATTTTTGGATTTTTATACCCTCACCCATAATGCAGAGATTATATATCATTCCCATTGCAGGAACACGAAATATTTGTCGGGGACCCCATAAAGTATATACATATATTTTTGATCAGAATAACATTTTATACCAATTCTATATATCAGTCTGTTGAAATCACGATAGAGATCACAAGTTTTAAGATAGAGATTTTAAATTTTGCTTTAACATCAATACAGGTCTCAGTTTGATAATTTGATAATTTTTGCCGCATTTTCCCACCGAAGGGGCATATCCAATATATAACATGTCCTTCCACTTTTTGATATATCAACTGTTTCAACCGCATATACCAACCGAAAGGGCTGTAATTCGGTCTTTCGGAGCTTAGAGGCTTACATGCATCTACGCAGAAAATTAAAATTATAGGTCCATGTTTCGACATAGGTCTCATATATAGTCACGGCCTAATTTCGATGAGGCTGAAATTTGGCATTTTGGATGTAACTATGAATGATGATAATTTTGGAGGCCGAGGAGGCCCCACTTCAATTTATAAAGGGTGATGTAGAGATTTCATTCGACGCTTTGTCATCCAAAGGCTTGGGTTTGAACGGAATCTCAATGGTAATGCTTAAGCAACTGGATAAACCTGAAGTAGCGAATTTAAAGGTTCTACTTTCGGTAGCCATCAGCATTGTTTCTGACGGTGACAGATCTAAAAAGGTGTGCGATTTATTTTAACAGACAATTTTTTGAGCCTCCCGATAGTGACAGGGCAAATAAGTGTGATATTAAAGCCCTCGGAGCCGAGGAGATCCCCATTTCAATTTACGAAAGATGATGTTGGGAATGTCTTTCGGACTCGGAGGATATTGTGAAAGGTGATTCCTCGGAGCCAAGGAGGCGCCACAACAATTTACGAAGAACTGAATTAATATAACTTAAAAAAAATTGTGAATGGTAACATTCCGCAGAAAATTTGGAAGGGACTTTCCTCTACTGAAGTCAGGCAAGTGAATATGACAGGTGGAATTCACATATATGAGTAGATCACTGAACCAGAGTAGACTTTACAGTAAAACCACACTAAGCTGTTCGAGATTCATCCGACCATTTTTGATAATAAACTATAGGTATCTATCAGATTATGGCCCTACTTCATGATCGTACATTACCTTGGCGTTTAATCCCACCTTGCTGTAAAAATCAGTTAATACAAAGCATCAACCAACGCCTCCACACCAAAAAATGCCAAGGTACCAATCGATAACACGTATTTGGACGTGATCACCTCATTGGATGGACAGGAGAGTCGATCTAAAACTCCTGCTTTGCTATGGGTCAGGCTTCCGGTTGCAACTCCACACCGAGCTGAAGCTCTATCCGCGATCGTGAGCCACACGAACTGCCAGTATAGATCTGCAGGGCCCTGATCCCCGTGCCACCGAAACCATCGATCAGGTTCATAACCCTAGCTAGTAGAACACCAAACAATTCGAAACTGGTCACCCACAGACTAAAGCCTCTGCCCAGTATCATGGCCAAAGCTACTACTACTACTAGAACTAATATTTGTAGTCTCTCTGTAGTGTAACAATCGCTGAAAGGAAATACAAAGAAATAATTATCAATACGACATTGGTATCCATCATGCATCTCACCCCTCCCAACATTTGTTCCATAATCTTGCTAGCCTCTACACGTTTTCGTACCCGAAACTACTACCATTTGAACTAATAGCTGCAGGCTCTTCGCAATTAAATAACCGTTAAATGAGGATGAAAAAGCAGATGCAAAAACCAACACCTATCGCCTCCCTTCCCCAACGCAACGATATTTCCACAAACCTACAAAATTCGGGAATGGTAACCCTACTAGTTTCAATCCCGGACTATCCGGGACTAGTAAACCCAAACCAGACATGGTCCAATATCATGTGAATGCTATGGTTGAAATCCAGCCATCTCACACAGCAGCAGAAGAACTACAGCTGCCTAGATTAGGAACTAATGCCGTCTAAATTCGCATTGGGCCAGAATTGCCAGCCTAACCTATATGTGGACTTGTATTTGTATTTTTCCCATCCCCACGCAACGATATTTCCACAAACCTACAAAATATGGTAAAATCTCCAATCCCGGACTTAAACCCAAAATGAACCAATATCATGTGAATGCTATGAAATGAACACAGCAGCAGAAGAACTACAGCTGCCTAGATTAGGAACGAATGCCGTCTAAATTCGCATTGGGCCAGCCTAACCTATATGTGGACTTGTATTTTCCTTTGTGCCTCTTTCGGTATGTTCACGATCCTAGCTTATTTTTGGAACCATAGACACTGTTTTCTCCTTAGAACAATTAATTATGCCATAGACCCACTCGATTTTAAGCGTGGATTTAACTTTTCTCCAATAACCTTAAAGGTTATTCTAAAAAAATCCTGTCATTATAATTGATTTTTAAATATTATGAAAGTACCCCCCTTCAATTTTATTTGGGTGAAAATGTAAACCAAAGTTTACGGTATCTAAAATTTTCAAATAAAATGGTTCCGTAGTCAAACCCATGATTTTATCATTTTACACGCACGCACACACACACACATGGCTTTTCCTCCACGTCCCCTTACTCTTAACTAAATGAAACGAATGAAATGAATTATTTGTATTTAATAGAGCTCCAGAAGTAATATTTTATATTTTCCAATCTTGTTTTTTTTTTTGTTGGTTATATGGTTGATTGCCGCTGCCGTTGTTGCTGTTATTGCCGTTTTCGGAAAATCGTTATAACCATAACAAGCTAACGTTTTTTGGTTATAATTCATTTTTTGCACATCGTGGTGACGACTGGTGGCTCTAGAGCGAACTAACAGCTAGCTAGCAAACATTTTGGCTAAAATTTGTTACACATTTTTCCCTCGTCGTCGTAGTCGTCGTGGTTTGCCAATGGCTGTTGCAAATTAATCACAATTATGGCAGTCACAATATTTTTTTATTCGGCTTTCGTTTCGCATTGGCGAAATTGTTATTAAAAATTAATTTTGTTGATTTTTATTTACACGCTCTCTTATCTCGCTATATATGCACATATATTGTGTTTAACTTGAAATCGATGCGATTTGAAAATACATAAATGCTAGGTATTAATTTCCACAACAAATAACAGCATCAACAAGAACAACAACAACAACAACGTCGAGTAGAGAAAGAGGAGATTTATGGCTTCGATGAAATGATTTTATTTATGGAGGTTATTTCGCTTTTCGTTATTTTTTGGTTTGGTTTGGCTTTTCAATTCAATAAAGATTGAAATCAACTCCAAAAGTGAGTGAGAAAGTGAATGTACGTACATATAAATATATGTATAAACGACACTGTTTGGTATAGTGGAATGGAACGTTTGTTATTTAATTTAATTTTTGTAATGTAGCAATCTTGTATCTCATCCTTTCTTTTTTGCGAGAAATCTTATTAAGCAAGAGAATTCTACAAAAAAAAACATAAATATCAAACTACAACCTAGTTGTTGGGAAATGCAGCGAGGGTCCTCAAACGACCTAAATGCTAAATTTAACTCACGTATGAAAATTTCATCCTTGAACTTTTAGAATATGCAACACATTCTATAGGATATACTGTGGACTTCACCCATATATATTATTCCGGTGTAAATGAAAATACCATATGATAAATCTTTTTAAATTTTTACTCCTTAATCTTTGATAATATTGATCGATCATTAATAAGGTTCTGGTATATAATTTCGTAATGTGCGGGCTATAATTGAATATAATTTTTGAACCATTTGATATAATAAATATTAAACGGGCATTACCACAAACAATAGGTGTTGTCAGAACCCAACCTTCATTTAAAATTTCGTAATATTGATGTGTAGGGGATGCTTACATATAAGCTGTTATATGAATCTCTGTTAAAGATTGGATGTCATGTGCATCCCTGTTACAAATGGGCTGTTAAAGACATCACTGTTACATATGCGCTGTTATTGTTCTCTCTGTTACAGAAGTACTGTTATAGGCATCTCTGTTACATATGTGCTGTTCTAGGTATATCTGTTACAGATGGACTGTTATAGGTATCTCTGTTACAGATGGGCTGTTATAGGCATCTCTGTTACAGATAGGCTGTTATAGGCATTTCTGTTATAAATATGGTGTTATAGGCATCTCTTTTACAGATGGCTGTTACATGCATCTTTTACATTGACTGTTCTAGACATCTCTGTTACATATGGGCTGTTATAGGCATATCTGCTCCAGATGGGCTGTTATAGGCATTTCAGATGGCTGTTAAAGGCATCTTTGTTAAAGATGGCTGTTAAAGGCATCTCTGTTACAGATGCCTGTTATAGGCATCTGTTTCAGATGGCTGTTATAGGCATCTTTTACAGATGGACTGTTCTAGGCATCTCTGTTACATATAGGCTGTTATAGGCATCTCGGTTACAGATGGCTGTTGAAGGCATCTCTGTTACAGATGCCTGTTAAAGGCATCTTTGTTAAAGATGGCTGTTAAAGGCATCACTGTTACAGAAGCCTGTTATAGGCATCTGCTTCAGATGGCTGTTATAGACATCTGTTCCAGATGTACTGTTATAGGTAGCCCAGATGCCTATAACAGATGGACGGTTCTAGGCTTCTCTGTTACTGATGGGCTGTTATAGGCATCTCCTTTAAATAGGGTCTGTTATAGACATCTCTGTTGCAGATGGGTTGTTATAGGATCTCTGTTACATATGGACTGTTATGTGCATCTCCCTTACACATGGGCTGTTATGTGCATCTCTGTTACAGATAAGCATCCCTATTACAATTTGGGCTGTTATAGGCATATCTGTTCCAGATGGGCTGTTATAGGCATCTCGGTTACAGATGGGCTGTTATAGGCATTTCTGTTTCAGATGAACTGTTATAGGCATATCTGTTCCAGATGGACTGTTATGGTCATCTCGGTTACAGATGGGCTGTTATAGGCATCTCTGTTACAAATGGTCTGTTATAGGCATCACTGTTACAGATGCCTGTTATAGGCATAGACATCTCTGTTGCAGATGGGTTGTTATAGGATCTCTGTTACAGATGGACTGTTATGTGCATATCTGTTACTGATGGGCTGTTATAGGCACCCTGTTACAATTTAGGCTGTTAAAGGCATCTCTATTACAGTTGGGCTATTATATGACTCTTATAGACAACCGTTACGGATGTGCTGTTATAGGCAAACTGGACGATCGCAAACAAGTCCAGCACTCTCTGGGGTTCTATACGGTGATATTATGCGTTAAATTTAAAAATGGAATGAACAATTTTCTTCAGAACTTGTTCATTCAAACTGTGCCAAGAAAGAAACGATCACAACTAGTTCCAGTACTTTCAGATGTAGAATCTAGAAATCGAAACAAACTAGTTCATGCCGAATTTCAAATTTGCAGCTTAGGACCCATTATTATATAT
Source organism: Musca vetustissima (assembly GCF_032173495.1). Taxonomy (NCBI): domain Eukaryota; kingdom Metazoa; phylum Arthropoda; class Insecta; order Diptera; family Muscidae; genus Musca; species Musca vetustissima. Next base: position 37,871 of record NW_026882399.1, read on the forward strand.
TTGCAATCCAGTTGCGAACTATCATTTTAATAACCATATAAGCTATTTGAATTAACTAGTTGATTAGCCTGTTCACGGTATCCCGCAGTCTACTTATGGATTCAGACTGCGGGATACTTGGGCCATCTCCTTATTAGAATGTCAGGTTCAAAAACCAATTGTACTATTATATATATTGGAATCGTAATAGTTCCAATGTATATATAATAGTACAATTGATTTTTGAACCTGACATTCTAATAAGGAGATGATCCAAGGCGTAATATCACATATTAGAATCCATAAGCAGACTGTGAAAGGAACGATCGGAACTATGTTCATATTGTTCCATTATTTGACAAATAATAACAATGAAATAGGAAGTCACAGATTAACTATCTAGAAGCCAGAACTATATGGAGCGAAGGAACGACATTATGGAACTTGAAAATGAACAAGAAACAACGATCCGCTTCATGAACTAGATTGAACAAAGTTAACCTCTTATCCTCTAAATTGTACGCTAGAAAATAGTCCATTTTATGTAATGATGTGGAGGAAACAATATCCGCCCATCTATTTTATAGACGCGCAAAGTATTTTTAACCAAGACATTTATACTGCTTAAGACTTAAAATACTCGCTTAAAAAGGAATTTTCCAGTCCCAGACCATAAGCTCTTTTTTGCCGCATATTGTTATCTGAAGAAAAATTCTGAATAGTAAAAAAGTAATCTGAATTTCATATTTGATTTTTTATTAATTTTTGTAATATTAAATTCTGAGCTCTTTTGAAACATGCACTATTTAATACCTTTAATTCGCAAAACTTAAAAAAACACACTATATTGCATATTTGATCATAATATATGAAATTGCATTTATTATGCGTACAGTTTAATCTTTGAACAAGTCAACTCGTAAATACCAATCTGCAATTTGTGTTGTTTTTTTGTTTTTCTACTTTGTTTTTTGTCAATTTTAATTTCTGCATACCAGATAGAGACAGTTATGATTATAGATATATGAACATATTCATATATCTATATATATACATTTTATAATAAATATAAATTAAATAAAAACTATATAAATAAAAATGAAATGAAGTGAAATTTATGTCATACGCATAAAGCAAGCCAATAAAGCAATTTTATATATGTTGGATGAGAGTCATCTCTGCGTGGCTTAACACAAACACAAATGCAATTTATAAAAAAATAAAATACAACAAGAACATATTAATGTATTAACAAAAAACAACATAAAACATAAACTACACAAACACCAACAAGGTATGATTTAATAATAATCCATGTTTTGTGTGTATACATAAGTTGGATAGTAGTTGTTGTTATTTGGATATGGATGAATGCGGAATTTACAGTGGTCGACAGTTTTAATTTGTACAGTTACTGTTAATGATGGCTGTTAATGCCACTCTGTTACAGGTGGACTGTCTGATCGCAGTTAAGGCATCTGTCACCGATGGTTAAGGCAACTGTTACGGAAGATGGCTGTTAAGGCATCTGTTACAGAATATGACTGTTAAGGCATCAGTTACAGAAGATGGCTGTTAAGGCATCAGATGGATGTTATATAGGCATCTGTTACAGATGGCTGTTATAGGCTTCTGTGTTACAGATGGACTGTTATAGGCTTCTCTTCTACAGATGGACTGTTACAGATGGACTTCTTCTCTGTTACAGATGGACTTCTCTGTTACAGATGGACTGTTATAGGCATATATGTTACAGATGGGCTGTTATAGGCACCTATGTTACAGATGGGCTGTTATATGCACATATGTTACATATGTGCTGTTATAGGCATCTATGTTACAGATGACCTGTTAATGACATCTCTGTTACATATGGCCTGTTATAGGCATATATGTTACAGATTGGCTGGTATATGCATCTCTGTTACAGATGGGCTGTTATAGGCATCTCTGTTACATATGGGCTGTTGTAGGCATCTATGTTAAATATGGACTGCTATAGGCACCTCTGTAACATGCGGGCTGTTATAGACATCTTTGTTAAGTCCATTATAGGCATCTCTGTCATGTGGGCTTTTATAGACATCTCTGTTAAGACCATTATAGGCATCTATGTCATCTCTGTATGTTACAGATTGGCTGCTTTAGGCATCTCTGTTACAGATTGGCTGTTATAGGAATCTATGTTAAAGATGGGCTGTTATAGGCACCTATGTTACAGATGGGCTGTTATAGGCACCTATGTTACATATGGGCTGTTATAGGCATCTCTGTTACAAATGGGCTGTTATAAACATCTCTGTTACAGATGGGCTGTTATAGGTATCTCTGTTGCAGATGTGCTGTTATAGACATCTCTACTACAGATGGGCTGTTATAGGTATCTCTGTAACAGATGCTTTCTTATAGGCATCTCTGTTACAGATGGGCTGTTATAGGCATCTCTTTTACAGATGTGCTGTTACAGATGGACTCTTATGGACATCTTTGTTACAGATGGGCTGTTGTAGGCATCTCTGTTAGATATGGACTGTTATAGGCATCTCATTTACAGATGGGCTTTTATAGATATCTATGTTACAGATGGTTTGTTGTAGATATATCTATTACAGATTGGCTGTTATAGACATCTCTGTTACAGATAGGCTGTTATAGACATACCTACTACATATAGGTTGTTATAGACATCTCTGTTACAGATAGGCTATTATAGAGATCTCTGTTACAGGTGGCTGTTAAGGTATCTCAGTTACAGATGGGCTGTTATAGGCATATCTGTCATAGATGGGCTGCCATAGGCACCTTCTTTACATATGAGCTGTTATAGGGTTATCTGTTCCGGATGGACTTTTATCTCTGTTACTGATGGGCTGTTATAGGCATCTATGTTACAGATGGGTTCTTATAGGCATCTCTGTTACAGATACCTGTTATAGACATCTGTTAAAATGACTGTTATAGACATATGTTACCGATGGATGTTATGGCATATCTGTTAACAGTCTGATATGCCATAACAGATATCCGTCTACCCTAATTTTTAGTTGTTTACTTAATATTATTATTTTTAACTTCTTGTGAGCCACTGTTCATCATGATTGAAATAATTGTCAGTATTTATTTAATTCCCGTAATATCAAAAGGATTTGAGAATCGAATCGATTGTTGTAGGTGTCAGTACCGGTGGCGGTTGGTGTTGATATCCATGTTCTTGTTGTTTATTTTTTTTATTTTGATTTTTAAATGAAAAAAAAAAACAATAATGTTGATGTTGTAGTTATTATTATTAAAAAAATACACACACATACAGAAAATGTTGTTTTTTGAAGCTAATAAATTTTCTCGCTCAAACCAAAAAAAAACAACACCACAATGAATTCCTGCCACAAAATTATAATGTTGAACTTTTTTTTCGAAATATATAAAACACTACACAACAACATTGCAACACGAGAATAACAACAATAACCAATATAATATCAATTCAGATCAACCTCTGTGATACACAGCCCATTCTGTGGTGTTTGCAATTTCCACTTGATTTTTTTTTTTTTTTTTGTGATTTTCTGTTGAGGTAGTACTTGACCATTTAGAAGGCTATTCGGCTATTGTAAGGTATTTCTATATTCAACACCGATATTCTAATATTGGCATAACTTTTAGACTGATGTTGATGTTTTTTGTTAGAAATTTGTATTTATCTATTTAACAACATATATTTTCCATAGAAAATCAAAATCTTTGAGATATGTATTAAAATTTGTTTGTTTGCAAAAAAATGTTGTGAAATAATAAACCCACAATCAGTGCTGAAATTATGTTCATTTATTTTTTATATTTTTTGTGTTTTTATATGGTATTTTATTTCATTGGCGTAGGATTAAAATTTGAGATGTTTTGTTGTTTTTGTATATATTTTCTTGCATGAGCTTATTGTAAAAACAAGTGAATATTGTTTTTCTTAACAATAATGCTCTATGAAACATTTATCCATACACAAATAAATTGTCTATTTGGATATGTCAATCAAAGTTGGTATTTACTTAAGAAAAATAAAGAGAAATTGAAATTCTTTATATAAACACAAGTAAAAAATTACAAGATATTTTTTCTGAATCATGACCTATATTAACCGATTTGTGTTTTTATTAAGTATTAACCCTATTATTTCTTCTTATTAATATTCCCGAAAATGGGTTAAAATAATTTCACGGCTTGTTGAATATATTAATTATAATGTACATACAAAGAAAAGGGAATTGAGGCCAATAATGGATTAATCATTGTCATAGTCTTCCCCACTTCTCAGAAGGAAGACTATTTTTTATGAAATAGTTTTTAACATATCAGTCATTGTCAAAATTGCCATTATTTAGTTACAGAAAGAGTTAGAACGGAATTCCAAATTGGTCACAAGTCTTATAATTTTTTATAAGACTTGTTACGAATAGGATACGAACTTATATGTCAAAGATATGTCGTTATTGTAATCTTCACTTTTTTTTAGGAGAGAATAGATATGGAAATCTTTTAATATACTACTACTATACTCATATACTACTTATACCGGTAGAGGACCATCGAAGAACGTTTACTACATTTTAATCGTTTACTACATTTTAATTTAAATACTCGACTTCACAAGAATCGAAATATAATAACAACAAAGGATGAATTGAGGATAGATAGATTCCCAACCATTGGTAACCGCCTTACTGAATAATACAGAAACTTGTTTAGGTTATGGGTTCAGCTACTTCTGGTCGATTTTGTATTGTACCATTTTAAAGCACATGTAGAATTTCAATAAAATTCCAATTGATCGGACAAAATTGGCATAAATAGGATTGTTCAATAGATGTGTTGTCTGTGCGTAGAGGCACACTTCAAGTTCGTTCTTATGGCAATTCCATTGTTCGGATTTTCATATGTTTTTATTTTCAAAATATTGTCCTCAGGCGAGAGATAAAGTTTTTTTTTTTTTTTGCAAATTTTTGGCAAAAAGCTATGCATTTTTTACAAATTTTATTTTAGTTCAAATATGTGCAATCTTAATTCGTGCACTTACAAAACGAACCTCCACAACCACTACCCTGTTTTCAAATTCTTAGCCCAACAACGTTCCCTTTTTTCGCTTTAAGGGAACCCCCCTCAATTTTTCAAGATTTTCAATGGGCTGGTAAATCAATACCAATGCTTGTTGAGGTTTGTAACTTTGCACCTATATATTTGAAGATTTAAAAGAGAAGAAAAATAATTTACAAAAAATTTTTGTTATTGTTTTGTTGTTGTTTTTTGTAATTAAAGAAAAGTCCTTATTTTTTTATGGCGGGCATGATAACTCCTCACTGGAACATCGGAATCCGAAAATTCCAACGGTGTTAGAAAGAGTACATGTCTGGCTCTCGTATGAACTAGGATTATTGACTTCGCTCTAAAATGAACAAAATGGTGGACCTTTGAAAAAATATTTTTGGAAAATCACTAATTTTTTACAAAAAAACCAAGTTCAAAAATAAGGAAGATCCCCACCGATTGGCTTTATCCTAGTTCATACGAGAGCTATACAATCCCAGAGAAACGTTGCAAAATTTGGAACCGATTGGATTATTAGTTTTTGAGTTATCGTGTCCGCCATTCGCAAAAAAAAATTTTAGAGAAAAACGCGTTTAAAGTTTGAGAAGCCCTTCAGCCGTCACTTGATGCTGACACAATAAATCGGATATATCTTCAAGAGTTCTTGAGATTTTCACTTGAAATTTTGTAGGGACATTCTTTAATCAGTGTAGGTTCGAATTATATAAACAAAAATTTTGACCCCGAGAATGGGGGGGTCCCCTTAAAAGCACGCCTATTAACTATCACGTTATCTTATATAAATTCTTGATTATCATTGATCATCATTATATACATATATTATATATATATATATATATATATATATATCTATTATCCCTTTAAGAGCAGAAGGATCCAACAAAGCTTCCCATTTACTCGTTTATTTGCCGTTCTTTTTGCTTCTTTGAATGTAAGGTTATTTCCAGTTTCATGGGTCATTGTTCGTCGACAGATTGTTCTTGGTTGAACTCGATTTCGTGATCGTTGGAGAAACCATTAATGCGGTATTTATGTTATGCTATGGATTTTTCCCCTAATGCCTGGTCAACCCATTTGCATTTCCTACATTTAATCTGATTTTGTATGGGTAAATATTATCTGGTCGCCACCGAACCACTATAACCGCACCATCAGGTAAAATTCCCTAGCGTTACATTTTCACCTTTTAAGGTCAACCGCCCCTTTTGTATATAGTTTCAACTTTTCCGGATTATGTCCTTCAGGTTAAAATATATACAGCATAGAATTAAAAATTTGTCATATTTAAAAAAAAAAAAAAAATATATATATATATATATATTGTAAATATTATAATTATAATTATAAATATTGAACGAACCCGTCCTACATGCATGACAACTGACTCATAACTGTGGCCTGTATCTTGTTTACAAATTATAATGGACAAACGGACGGACACATATGTCTACATTGACTCAACTAGTCGAGATATGATGATCGGTATACTTAAAGGTGGGTCTGGGACCAAAATTTCGCAGCGTTACAAACACTTGGGGCTGCACAAAGCCATGTCGACATAGTTGTCTAGGGTATAAAAATGTACTGAAGGGTTCATAGGTTTTGGTCGTCACTGGGTGTGTGTGTGTTTTCTCCGTATGGATTATCTTCTGGGATACTCCTTTATTGCCATTCTATAGATTGTTCTATGCTGACTTGGTTTACAAGCTTCTATTTGTTCTGAATCCAGTCTGTACATCTGAATGCTTTCTATTTGCCAAAGAAACCCACCAAACTCACACGCCCAAACTTGTTTTTTTTTACTCGCTCTCTCTCTCTCTGACAATAATGTAGTATTTAAAGATTTATGAATTGCATTCATAAAAAGCAGAAATTCCGACATTGGCAACATTTTCTGAAAACTATTCATCTAACATGCGAATTACTTTTTCTGTATGTAGAGGGACCTATGTTGCTTAATATTAAATGTATGACTACAGAAAGCGTAAGTATGAAACAATTGCCACAACATGTTACACATGCTTAGGATTAGGTCCTCAGAAAGTTAACTTCAACTTATGGTAGTTTGTGTAGGGTATCATCTGTCTGACCCTATACGAATTTACCTATTGTTTATTCATATTTCTCTTTTAATAATTTTTCAAGTTCTTGTCTAGCATATTTTCAGAAATTCCCTTTAAATATCACCAAAACACTAAATATTAATGTCAATGTCCTTCTGTCACTTTCACTGGACCCAAAAATACGAAAAAATTGCCATGGCAATGACCTTGGAAAAGGAAAATTAATTTATATTCATTTATTATTTGACATTGTCGTGTTAGCAGAAATGTCCATTCTCTTTAGCAAAAAAACAACAACAAAAACAACACCATCCCAGAAGAAACCCCCATCAGAATCCCGCCAACAACAATAACAAATTTCATAAACGTCACTTCAAATAGGATTGCAATAGAGTCATCGTCCAACAGCACGATGATGATGGCTGTTCGTTCGCCGCTTAGCCTGTCTACTCTGCTCACACAAACATTTTGCCCAACAATGTTGACAAATTTTCAAAAGTCATCATGACAAGAGCAGATTTTCACCGAGTTTTAGACATGGCAACAACAACAACAGCAGCAGCTACAACATCACACGAAAATAGCTCAAATAAAATGAATGACTTGACATCAAACAAAATCTGTATGATGGCAATGTTGCTGTTGTTGTTGCTGCTGCTGGAAAATCTTGTATTACATATTCTATATCCATGGCATATACAAAGCTCCGATTTGCCAGTTTTATAGGCGCACATACCGCTGGGTATTTGCCTGCAAAAAATGGAAAAACACATACACACACACAGTTTCAGACGAGCTCAGTGATTTGACATGTCAAACGCAATTTTATTGACTGTTGATCCCTATTTTGACACCTAACACATAATTTTTAACTCTGCCTGGCTGGCTGTCTGCCTGCCTGTGTTAGACAAACGGCGGGGTTTTCCATGCTTCAGCTTATTTTTATCGTTTTATGTTTGGAGGATATTCTATGCGTGTTTGATTTTCCTATTTTTTTTTTTTGGTTCAGGATATTTATCAAATTTCTATATTGAAAAACAGTTCCAAATTGTGGGAGGAGTTAAATGCCTAACGGCAGCTCTATGACTGACAGGATGGTTTCGTTTTAAATGGGGGGGCGCCATATGACTGGCGGCTGTCATGTTGCAGGCGGAATTTGTTCGAGTTGTGTTGTTCATAGTCAGTCATATTCTAGGTGGCTACGGTGGGTACTTCTACTACTACTGCTGCTGCTGATGGGGTGTTGATGATGGCTGTACCGGAATTCTGACAGCCTTCCTTCCCCCTCTTTTCACTTCACTTCAAATCCTAGCCAATAGGGGGCGCCGCCTAAAGTTGGAAGTGTCTGGCGGAGTATGTTTAATGTTGCTGTCATTTGATTTACTTTTTTTTGTAAGTTTTGTGTTGCTGCTTCTGCTGTTGATGATGTGTCTGCTGCTGCTGTTGAGTTTTGCTGGCATTACTGTGTTATTTAGCTGCAATGCCGGCAAGGCTGTTGTCATGAATTTGTCAGTTTTAGGTTAAATTTTTGATGGCCGTCGTCGCGACACAATAACACAAAAACAACAACATCAGCAGCACCACCAACTACAATAAACAAATATGTCTGCATTTAGTCTCGAATAACCATTTTTTTCAATTTTTTGCAATGTCATTTAAAGGCTGACTATTTGAATGAAGTGAATTTTTGTTGTTGTTGTAGTTGTTGACTTTGTTTTGCCTACAGTTTTAGGGGCAAATGGTGATGATGATGTGGAAATATTTACTTTCCGCTTTAATGGATTTTGGAATTAGTTTAGAACTTATTTGGGTTGTGAAAGTAGATCTTTAATCCGATAATTTTATAAGGGGTGCATTGACTTCGAAAGGGGGAAGGGTGTGAAACCCTTCAGAAGTTCGTTGGTCTAGAAGTTCCAAAAAATCTACTGAAATGTTTCAGTTACAAAAAGACTTAGGACCTGTAAATATTCAAATATAGTTTAAGGTCATCTGTATTAAAAAGTTCCGTCTGGTAAGCACAATGAGCCAAAAACCCATTTGTTGTCAAAAAATTATTTTTCACGTAGAGAGAAAAAGTGTTATAAATTGAAATTTGCATGACTTTGAGCTTTACACCACAAAAAATTGTATATCTTTGTGGATCAGGGTTTACACATGAAATGGGGTCAAGGTCAAAATTTCATATTTTTAATAACCAAATTAGCTGTAATTTGGTATTTTGGGTTATTTTTGGATGACAATTTTTTCTACCAAACATGATACTTTTTTAGGGTTATAGCCTAGACAGACGACTGCCTTAATTTGAATTAACAGGCTTAATTCAAATTAACTTGTACATTATCGTCATTTTTAATGCACAAAATCAAACTGAATTTATACTGAATTAACCAATTTCAATATGGCAATGCTGTCGAAAATCAATTAATTGTTGTCAAATTTGTTTACGTTTACAAAAATAAAAAGTATAAATAAAGGAAAATTTCAACATTTTTTCAAATTGGGAGCTGTTTTGCAACATTCTAGCTGCTATTCTTCCTTTATGCCATGTATATATTTTAAAGATCCAATCCCGAAAAATATTGGAAACGAATGCCAACGTCTTCAACATCTACAAGACAAACAATTGTTTTGAATCAAAAAAATTGTTTTGTAAATACAGAAACTCTCGTCTGTCAGGGGTAAATATTAATTCAAATTAAGAATTTTTAATGTAAATTAAGGCTGTCGTGTGTCTATGGTATTAGTCCCCATATTTCAAATTTTAATATTTTCGAAATCTGTGCGCGATTTTCAACAAAATTGACAGTAATTTTAAAGTCTTATTGGGTGTCAAATCTTCGTACCAAACCCTATTAATATTCACTTAAATTTCGGAGTAGACCCCGTATAAACGTTCAGGCCATTTGACCACCATTTTTGGGGGATTAAATGTACCAAAAACGTTTGTCTCTTTTTCTGCTCGCTCTAGAGGACACAATTATGATCAGAACACCACGAAATTTTACACCGAGAAAGGGGTCTGGCCAAGAAATAAGCATGACAGTTTTTATGAAGATTGGTCTATATAGGGGGTTAATGGACCCTGACTCTTGTATGAAAAATTAAAAATTTTGTATTCTATGGCGTATATATTTACTCGTGAAGGACATAGACCATAGATGTTGATAGTATATCCAAGAGAAGTGGTTGGCCTTTAAATTGATACCAATTATAAACTCGGATGTTGGAGTTACACTTAAATATTTACAGGTGCTTAAATATTCAGATATTATTTAGTACAAGGCAATCTGAACAAGCAATTAGAAGGATTGTACTAAACCTTAGTAATATTCGGAAAATATGTAAGTGGAAGGAAGAAGTGCTGTTGGCCTCCAATAGGGCAAGAGGGTGCAAATATCACGAAAAATTGCCCAGCCTCGGAATAATCATCCGCAGAAAGTTAGGGGAGAAGTATTTTCTTTTCCAAAAACCTGGAATGCCACGTCAGAGCATTTTCGGAGGGAAAATGTGGCTACAAATTACGTAATGCCGAAATTTGGACGGTACTTTATATGGAGGCTATGTCAAAACTTAGTCTTATTTCTCGAAATGACAAATTATAGGCCTTTCGGGTGGAACTGTTATGTGGAGGCAATGTCAAAACTTGGACCTACATTCATACATAGAAATATGTCTGCTTTCAAAAACCCGGCTTACCAAATTATAGACTTTTTAGTGGGTAAATGCCTCTTAAACGCTCAAAATAACGAAAATTGTTCGGAGCCTATATATCAGCATCCTAAACCCCGATATGCTAAATTAGAGCTTCTTCTGTTTGAAAATAAGTCTGTAACCATTCTTCGTAATACTTTTTTAACATCGTCACAGATGAAAAACCATGAATATATTCTCTATGCAGAAGTCCGGTAATAATTTAGAAATCTTAGAGGTCCAAAATGCGATACATTGGCAAATCGCTTTAACAGAGATTAGTTAGCCTTATCGTAGAACATGTTCAATATAAATCCATGTTTTCATACGACCCTCATATCATCTCAAGGTTCTGCCACATTTTAGATATTTTTAAAGTAATAGCTGCATATTCCAAATTCCTTAAATCGTACGTACTTAAAAGCAAGTCCCTAGTGCCTTTGTACCAAATCCGTTTTAGAGAATTTATAGTCGATTTACAAATGACCCTACATCTGTCTTCCTGGCTGTTCCGCACGAACATGTTTGGCCCAAACATTGAACATCGTAATATATCATCCAAACTGAAAGCAAGTAAATGCCGATATGCTCCTTCCGGTACACTCTCCGCAAAATGGCCAACAATTTGCTATAAAATAAATGTATGATACCATTCGAACAATGTATCTAACACATCCCTTTGTCAAACCCCATCCTTAAAAAAACCTATATCTTAACTTAACATATCGTAATATTTTTACCTAGCAAAGATCTGGTCCGAAAAGGGGTCCTCTAATCCCATTTTTTTCCTTTCAATTTCATGTTGATTTTCTAGATTTGATATTTGTTTTTGCATTTTTAGTGCAGAGAACAACTGCAATCTTGGGCAAATCTGTAGCAAAAATACACACCACTGAAATGTAAATAAACAAACATGTATGTTTTGCAAAAAATACCATTTGTTAAATGAAACAAATTAAACCACAGCAGCAGCAAAAATAAAAAAAACACCATAGTCATCATCATCAGCAACAACACCATGCACATCATCCTCACCAACAATGCAAACAAAATATTGAGACGCACACACACACACACCAAAAACTTCTGGCATATTCAGGGACATTGAACATTGTTTAGATATTAACACGAGTAATAACAAATCTTAGACAAATAAACATGGACTACATAGTTATATGGACGGGATAACATACCGACATGTTGTTCGGAGTCAAACACCACACTACACAATGAGCAACATAAGCTTAAGCTGACGTTATTAGCTCAGTGGGAGGAGGAAGATAGCAAGTGAGTGGCTACTATCAGATTTTTGGTTGATTTTGTTTTGTTTGAAATATGTGAAAATGATTGGTGCGCCATGGCGCCTAAAATTTTGAAAAAATAAATACAAAACTTCGAAACAGTATCGAGAAGTCAAAGATGCTAGAAATTTGAAATTATTAGAGCCCCCAAAATATATAAATAGCAACCTTCGGATAACTTATATGTAATAATTATTTAGGTTCCGCTTGCACTGTTCAGTAATGGTACCTCCATTATTCGATAATTCAGCGAGTTCGTGAGAATTTCTCAATCGTATTAATTTATTTTGGGTTCTCATTGCGTGTCAAATCTACCTTCAAAAATTACCTATATTGGTCCACTTTGAAATCGATCGGTCGAACTTAATGACGTCTTTACTTCTTTTATACCCTACACAACTATGTTGTCAGGGTATTATAGCTTTGTGCAGCCTCAAAAGTTTGTAACGCCGCGAAATATTGGTCCTAGACCCACTTTTAAGTATACCGATCATATCTCTACTAGCTGAGTCGGTCTAGACATGTGTGTCCGTCCGTCTATCCAGTATAATTTGTAAACACGATACAGGCCACAGTTATGGAGCACGATCACGCAATTTTGTATGTAGGATGGGTTCTGGCCAATGAAGCCCTATTGCTTTTGGAAAAGATCGGTTAATATTTAGGGGATGAAATGGACCAAAAACATTATTTTTGTCGCTTTTTCTGGTCGCTCCATAGGCCGCAATTATGGCCCAAACACAGCGAATTTTTGCATGGAGAAGGTGATCGGGCCAAAGAATAAGCATGCCTGGTTTGACAAAGATCGGCCAATATTTAGCGGGTCAAATGGACCCTGACTTTTGTGTGAAAAATGACAAAATTAGTATTCTATGGCGTATATATTTGCCCCTGAATGTCTTACACCCAAGAAGTTGATAGTATGTTCAGGAGGAGTGGTTGATCTCTAAATTGATACCAATTATATGGTCGTATATACTCAGATGTGGGAGTTACACTTAAATATTTACGGGTGCTTACGTACTGGGATGTTATTTAGTAACCAATTACCACTTATAGCGCTGATCGCTTTGAATTTTTCCATGAGATTCCAGTTATGGACAAGGACAACGCCTGTAATTTTCGGTGATGATCAGATAATCATTTTGGGATGAAATGGACCGAAAAATTAATTTTTTGTGTTTTTTCGAGTCGATCTATAGGTCACAATTGAAAGCCGAACATCACAACACAACCCACGGTAAAGGGAATATGGACAAGTAATTAGAAGAACCGAATATTAGTAATATTCGGAAAATATGTCAGAGTAAGGAAAAGGTGCTGTTGACCTCTAATGGGGTAAGAGGGTGCAAATATCACGAAATATTGTCCAGGATCGGAATAAACACCAGCAGAACGTTAGAGTTCCGTGGTAGTCGTGTAGGTTATCGTATGGTCGGCCCCGACCGACTATACTGCTCTGCTCACTGGTTTAATACTAAAAATATTAATTTGAAATGATTGTTAAGGAACAAATAATTCCATAGCTTATATTTAATATCCTTATTAAGTTGCAACTCATACATGCCTTCCCCACCCTTGCTTTCACAAAAAAAATAACCGAACCAAATTCCAATATTTTGGCAAACCAATGAACGAAGTAACCAATCTAGTCGAACGGTAGTCAACATGTCTAGACATATTCAATACTAACCGACAATACCGACTCCTAACTCATCTAACCCATTACTGACCACCAATACCACCATCTAACCTCCACCACGAACATGAGAAAAAACGCATATGTGTGTAACAGTCAATATTTTTTCCAGACATGCCTCGAAAGAAAATGTTATTATATTATTTGCCATAAAGTCAAAATATCAGGTCATGTTTGGTATGTTATCAGTCGAAATATATCTCGCATTTCTCCATAGCAAGAAGCCAAGCTAAACAACCGAGACTTACAACACATGAAGGAATGGACATAAGGAGTCCTTGTTTTTTTTTTCATTTTATTTTATTCATTCATTGTAACGCATGCAATTTCTTGTAATCGAATTCGGTTAGTATTTGTTTTGTTGTTGTATTGACCCAACAACAACTACATGCAGTGCACTAATGAAGAGTAAATATGGCGACATGGATGGTGTATGTGGATGGAAGACCAGTTGCCCAGTTGCTTATACGTAGTCAAAAAATTGTATGGCGAATCATTCGCAGTGGGAATTAAAAAATAACTACAAATACACGGTACAAAAACATTGTTTAATTGTGCCCTTACATTTTCCTATGGCAAAAATGTTAGAATTGGGTAGTTCCGGAACGAACTAGTTCATTGGAACTATTCCGAGAAAGGAACAATCGGAACTAGTTCCAAATCTTTAATTAATATAGTTCCTTTTTCTGATCTCGTTCCTTTTTCGATCACGTTCCTTTTTGTGAGCGAAAAAAAAAACAAAAAGAACGACGAAAGAGAGAGATTCAAAGGAACTTTGTAGGAGTCGGAACTATATCGAGCAAAGGAACTATAAAGAGCACAGGAACTGTTTGGAGTAAAGGAACAACATGGAGCAAGGGAATAATGGAGCAACGGAACTATTTGGAGGAAAGGAACTATAAAGAGCAAAGGAACTTTATAAATTAAAGGAACTATAAAGAGCGAAGGAACGGTAAAGAACAAAGGAGCTATATTGAGCAAAGGACATTATGGAACTAGTTCCTTTTTAAAAGAGGAACAAGAAAGATCGATCCGCTACGTGAACTAGATTGCCCAACTCTAAAAAATGTCCTTCATCGAAATATTGGTTTTTAGACCCAAAGATTTTTTTGATCAAATCTTGTGCACGCGATAACTTTCAAAGGGAGACACCAATTTCATCAGTACATTGAACATCGTAAAATATTGTATTAATCGGACAAATCTTGGAGCTATATCCAAATCTGAACCGATTCTCACAAAACTTCGTATACATCAATGTGGACCTATTTTAATACGATCTGCAATATTTTGTCTCAATCGAAGTAAATATTGAAAGTTTGGTGCAGCATTTACCAAAAATCGGACGAAACTATATATGTATCTGCCAAATTTAAATTAAGCTTGAATATGGGGAATATATATCTTTCCTACAAAATGGTCTTGACATAGCTTAAAATAAGTTTTATAATATCATGTAAACGTAATATCCTATTTATTTCAACAAACCCTGTAAATAGTCTACTCCTCCCCTACAAAGTGTCAATATTTTTAAAACCTTTAAATCTCATATTAAGCCAACGACATATCCAAATACCATCAAAACTATGCACGTCTTAATACTTTTTAACAAGCCTAGATTAAGAATAAAGATGGGATTGATTGATCAACTTGTTCTTCCTCCCACATATGATCAAGAACTATAAATTTAATTAAAAATTACTCTACCTCGACCCTAGACTGTACTTTCGAAGACCTCCTCAAATCAAAGGCTGACGGAATATGTGAGCAAACATGAAAGATTGTATATCGGATTCTTTTGTGTACCATTCGTATGAAATCGAGCAAAATAATGTATGTGGAGCTATATGTAAATCTGGGCCTAATTGAGCAACCCTGGCATTGGCATGCTGCAGAACACAGAGCGCTATCAACAATTTTATCTCGTGTATATGGAACATACGTAGGCTCTTCGGTGACTACAAAAAATCGGACGATACTATATATGGGAGCTCTATCTAAATATGAACAGATTTCCACAAAACGTCGTATACATTAGTATGGTCCCATCTCAATTCCCTGTGCTAAATGTTGTATTAGTCGGAAAATCCTTGGGAGTTTGGTGCACCATTTACCAAAAAAATCTGATTTGGGGAACTATATCCAAATCAGAACCGAATTTCACAAAACTTCGTATACATCATCATGTGGACCTATTTTAATACGCTCTGCAAAATTTTCTCTCAATCGATATAAATATTGAAAATTTGCTGCACCATTTACCAAAAATCGGACAAAACTATATATAAGAGATATATCTAAATCTGAACCGATTTAAACAAAACTTCATAAATATCAAGCAAGACGTTATTCAGTAAGCTGTTCAAAATTTTGTCTTAATCGGAAAAATATTGGGAGTTTGGTGCACCAATTACATATAATCGAATAAACTATATCTAAAATTGAACCGAATTTCCTCAAAACTTCACGTACATGAATCTGGACCTAATTTAGTACGCTTTGCCAAATTTTGTCTCAATCGGAAAAATATTGGAAATTTGGTGCACCATTTACATAAAATCGAACGAATCTATATATGGTAGCTATATCTAAATCTGAACCGATTTCAACAAACCTTCATGTACATCAAGCTGGAACTTATTCTGTACGATGTGCAAAATTTTGTCACAAAACTTCGCATACATCAATTAGGACGTAATTCAGTACGCTGTGCAAAGTTTTGTCTCAATCGGAAAAATATTGGAATTTTGGTGCACCATTTACATAAAATCGGACGAAATTATATATGGGAGCTACATCTAAATCTGAACCTATTTTCTTCAATTTCAATAAGGTTCGTTCAATGGAAGACGAGTTGCCCAGTTGTTTATACGTAGTCAAAAAAATGTATGGCGAAGAATTCGTAGCGGGAATTAAAAATATAACTACAAATACACGGTACAAAACCACTGTTTAATTGTACCCTTGTACGGAAAAATATTGGAATTTTGGTGCACCATTTACATAAAATCGGACGAAATTATATATGGGAGCTACATCTAAATCTGAACCGATTTTCTTCAATTTCAATAAGGTTCGTCCTTGGGCCAAATAAATGGGCTGTGTCAAATTTCATCCAATTCGGATAAAAAATGCCCTGTACTTTGCTCACGAAATTACATGGACGGACATGTATAAATCGACTCAGAAAGTGATTCTATGCATATTATCAAAAGGAACCATGGGTATATCTCGATTTCTCTTGCCTGTTACAAAGACATGCACAAAGACATAATACACTGTACCACAGAGTGGTGAAGGGTATAAAAATCCACGCCTCTTGTAGTCCTTGAAAAATATATCTTAAAAAATCGTCGCCTCTTGTAGTCCTTGAAAAATATATCTTAAAAAATCCACGCCTCTTGTAGTCCTTGAAAAAAATATCTTAAAAAATCCACGCCTCTTGTAGTCCTTGAAAAATATATCTTAAAAAATCCACGCCTCTTGTAGTCCTTGAAAAATATATCTTAAAAAATCCACGCCTCTTGTAGTCCATGAAAAATATATCTTAAAAAATCCACGCCTCTTGTAGTCCTTAAAAAATATTTGGAAAAATCCAGGTCTCGTATCGTCCATTAAAAATTATATATTTGGAAAAAAACATGCTGCTGTTAGTCATTTGAAAAAAGCCATGCTTTAAATTATTTAAAAAAATCTACCCTTATAATTGTCATTTACAAAATTATTTTTTAAAAAATCTGTCTTATATCCTTGTCCCAATTACATTTAAGAAATAAAATCCACTTTATGTTGGTTCTTAAAAAAAATTATATTAAGGTCCTGGAGGCCTGAACCCTGTCGGAATTTTTTTTCACATGTATTTGATATTTTATTCCAGATAATATTTTTTCCAAGTGCATATCCCAACAATCATAATCAAATACAAATAGTTAAACCAACCAACAAATACAAATAAGAATAACTACGTTTACATACTTCATACAAACACAGTCATATTCATACATACATATACACGTACACTAATACAAATGCAGAGAAACATAAATTTATGTGCATTTCCGTTTTTTGTTTTTCCTTCCTTCCGTTTAAGTAAATAACAAATATTATCGCACTAACCGCAGCAATATGGAGGGAAAATGTCGCTACGCTACGCCACTACTGTTGTTGATACCACCGATATTGAAATTGTAGCTGTTGTTGTTGTCAATGTTGATTTTTTGTTTGTTGGCACTCTGTTTAACCAACCGACCAGCCAACCAAACATCTAGCCAACCGCCAGGCCATAGTTGCACTACCCTAACATTGTCAAAGATTGAAAGAAATTGACAAATATCCGCACACCGAAAAAAATAGAAATGAAACGAAAAAAGTCTACCAAGAAGTCCTGGTTCGACCCAACCTCCTCCTCCACCACTAGCCAACCAAATGTTGTAATGAGTGCATAATATAGCCAAGGAAAAAAACCCTAACTCTCTATGGCCACAGGTCTATCACAAATGCAATGCCAACACCAACAACAACCGAATTGAAATAAATACCAACAATCCCTACAATGTTGTTGCTACTGTTGTTGTTGTCGTTGGGGCATTGGTAAACATTTAAATGGAATTTCTGTTTGAATATCATCACCATCAGAAGCAGCAGCGGAGCACCAACCAGCAGTAGTGACATGAAATAATGGATTTATCGTCCGCCACATACCTACCTTCTTTGCTGTGTTTTATGATTTTCTGACGTAAAATTTGCTTAACGACAGTAGAAAATTTCAGTGATAAGAAGGAAACGAAAACAAAACACAACATACACACAGAAAAAATGTAACATAGAAACCGGAAATGAAGTAAACAATCTGTGAAAAGGACACACTAACGATTGTAGGCCACTATTTCGGTGGAAATAATTAAATTTTCGAAATGAAGTGATTTAGTTTAGTATTCAGGGGAAATTTATCGGTGTTTTGGTTTTTTTCAGAAACCGCATTATAAACAACTATTGCTTCATTAAACATTAAACAGAGGTGGCATAAAAGGAAGTTTCAAATTTACTGTTAAATGTGGTTACAAGTATTTTCAAATATTGACAAAGCGGTGGTTTTCTGGAGAACCCAATTAGAGGTTTAACGGTCTTCCGGTTCTTCCTTGAAAAACTTATATTTTTTTAACCTGCACATCAGTTGAGACCTCGAAAAAAATAAAAAAATCCACGCTTCTTGTAGAAAAAATTATATTGAAAAAATATTTAAAAAAATCCTTGAACGCTTCTTGTAATCCTAGGTGAAAAGATTCTATTTCAAAAAATCCACGCCTCTTATAGTCGGTGAAAAGATTCTATTTCAAAAAATCCACGCCTCTTATAGTCGGTGAAAAGATTCTATTTCAAAAAATCCACGCCTCTTATAGTCGGTGAAAAGATTCTATTTCAAAAAATCCACGCCTCTTATAGTCGGTGAAAAGATTCTATTTCAAAAAATCCACGCCTCTTATAGTCGGTGAAAAGATTCTATTTCAAAAAATCCACGCCTCTTATAGTCGGTGAAAAGATTCTATTTCAAAAAATCCACGCCTCTTATAGTCGGTGAAAAGATTCTATTTCAAAAAATCCACGCCTCTTATAGTCGGTGAAAAGATTCTATTTCAAAAAATCCACGCCTCTTATAGTCGGTGAAAAGATTCTATTTCAAAAAATTCACGCCTCTTATAGTCGGTGAAAAGATTCTATTTCAAAAAATCCACGCCTCTTATAGATTATATTTCAAAAAATCCACGCCTCTTATAGTCGGTGAAAAGATTCTATTTCAAAAAATCCACGCCTCTTATAGTCGGTGAAAAGATTCTATTTCAAAAAATCCACGCCTCTTATAGTCGGTGAAAAGATTCTATTTCAAAAAATCCACGCCTCTTTAGGGCCTAGAAAAAGTATATTTTAAAAAAATCCACGCCTCATTGGGACCTAGAAAAAGTTATTGTTATAAAAATACGCCTCTTATAGTCGATGAAAAGATTCTATTTCAAAAAATTCACGCCTCTTTAGGGCCTAGAAAAAGTATATTTAAAAAAATCCACGCTTCATTGGGACCTAGAAAAAGTTATTGTTATAAAAATCCACGCCTCTTATAGTCGATGAAAAGATTCTATTTAAAAAAATCCACGCCTCTTATAGTCGATGAAAAGATTCTATTTAAAAATCCACGCCTCTTTAGGGCCTAGAAAAAGTATATTTAAAAAAATCCACGCCTCTTTGGGACCTAAAAAAAATTATTGTTATAAAAATCCACGCCTCTTATAGTCGATGAAAAGATTATATTTAAAAAATCCACGCCTCTTATAGTCGATGAAAAGATTCTATTTAAAAAATCCACGCCTCTTATAGTCGATGAAAAGATTCTATTTAAAAAATCCACGCCTCTTATAGTCGATGAAAAGATTATATTTAAAAAACGCCTCTTATATATTTTATTTAAAAAATCCACTCTTTTAGTCGATGAAAAGATATATTTAAAAAAATCCACGCCGCTTTGGGACCTCACGCCTCATTGGGACCTAGAAAAAATTATATTTAAAAAATCCACGCTTAATATAGTCGTTGAAAAGATTCTATTTAAAAAACCAGTAAGGAAAGTAGTAAAGCCGGACTGGGCCGGCTATATGATACCCTTCACCACTTTGGGTATGTTGTACACATGAATCCTCCCAATTGCATATCACTGTTACTCGAAGGAACATATTCAAGTTCCTTCGGCAACCTATGATAAATTTCATTCGGGCATATTTAGTGTCGTCTGCGTACCATGTGACAAATTTATGTAAACCGATATATAGCAAAATTGACACACGCTATTCGGTACGCCGCACTGATAAAAATTTAATTTCAATCAGACACCCGTTCGAAATACATATGGAAGTCTGCACCAATTTCAAGACGCAATAACCTCATTCAAGTCTCAATTTGATACGTTGTGCAAAATTTTGTGTTAATCTGACAAACATTAGGAGTTTGGTGGGAGCTATATCGAAATCTGAACCGATTTTCCCCGAAACTTAACACACATCACTCTAGACTTAATTCAGTACACCATGTCAAATTTCGTGCAAATCGAAGGATATAAAGGGACTTTGGTACCCTATTTACCTAAAATCGGACGAAAAATATATATCTAAATCTGAACCGATTTTCACGATACTCAGCACACATCATTCTACACTCAATTCAGTACACTATGTCAAATTTCGTGCAAATCGAAGGATATAAAGGGACTTTGTTGCACTATTTACATAAAAACGGACGAAAATATATATGGCAGCTATATCTAAATCTGAACCGATTTTCACGAAACTTAGCACACATCATTTTACATTCAATTCCGTACCCTATGCCAAATTTCGTGCAAATCGAAAGATATATTGGGACTTTGGTGCACCATTTACATAAAATCGGACGAAAATATATATGGGAGCTATATCTAAATCTGCACCGATTTTCACGAAACTTAACACATATCACTCTAGACTTCAATCAGTACGCTTTGCCAAATTTCATGAAAATCCAAGGATATATAGGGACTTTGGTGCACCATTTACATAAACTTACCACTCATCATTCTGGACTCAATTCATTACGCTATGCCAAATTTCGTGCCAATCGAAGGATATAAAGGGACTTTGGTGTACTATTTACGTAAAATCGGACAAAAAAATATATGGGAGCTATATCTAAATATAAACAGATTTTCACGAAACTTAACACACATTATTCTAGACGTAATTTAGTAAGCTATGCCAAATTTCGTGCAAATCAAAAGATATATAGGTACTTTGATGATCAATTTACATAAAATCGGATGAAAATATATATGGGAGCTACATCGAAATTTGAACCGATTTTCCCCAGTACGCTGTGCCAAATTTCGTGCAAATCAAAAGATATACAGGTACTTTGATGCACAATTTACATCAAATCGGACGAAAATATATATAAGAGCTATATCTGAATCTGGACCGATTTTTTCCAATTTCAATAGGGTTTGTCCTTGGGCCAATTAAATGATCTGTGCCAAATTTCATCGAAATCGGATAATAAATGTGATCTGTACTTTGATTACAATTTAACATGGACAGACGGATGGACATGCATAAATCGACTTAAAAAGTGATTCTATGCATATTCTTAAAAGAAACCATGTGTCTATCTCTTTTCTATTTGCCTGGCATAAAACCCTGTACCATAGTGTGGTGAAGGGTATAAAAATACACGCCTCATATAGTCTCTAAAAATAATTTGAAAACCAGCGAGTTGAGCAGTATAGTCGGATGGGCCGATCATACGATACCCTACACAATTTCCACGGAACTCTAAATTTATGCGGATGTTTATTTCGAGGCTTGGCCATATTTCGTGATATTTGCATCCTCTTGACCGATTAAAGATCAACGACCTTATATTGACATATTTTCCGAATATTGCCTATTCATTACAGCCCTGCTAATTACTTATCCAGATTCCCTTCACCGTGGGTTGTGTTGTGATGTTCGGCTTGTGGCCAAAAAAACACAAAATAATTAATTTTTCGGTCCCCTTCATCCCAAATTTTTTTATGTGATCCGCACCGTAAATTATAGCCGTTGTCCTTGACCATAACTGGAACCTCTTGGAAAATTTTAAAGCGATCAGCGTTATATTTCCGCTCTCCAGTGGTAATGGGTTACTAAATAGTATCTGAATACGTAAGCACCTATAAATATTTAATTTAAACTCCCACATCCGAGTACATACGACAATATAATTGGTATAAATTTAAAGACCAACCACTCTTCTTGGATATACTGTCCACTTCTCGGGTCTATGCCCTTCAGGAGTAAATATATACGCCATATAATACAAATTGTGTCATTTTTCACACAAAAGTCAGGGTCCATTTGACCCGCTAAATAATGACCGATCTTTATCAAAACAGGCATGCTTATTCTTTGGCCCGATCACCTTCTGCATGTGAAATTTCGCAATGTTCGGGCCATAATTGCGGTCTCTGAACCGACAAAAAATGGTCCATTTCATCCCATTGGCCAGAACCCATCCTACATGCAAAATTTTGTGAAGATTGGTCTATAACTGTGGCCTTTATCGTGTTTACAAATTATAAGGAACAGACGGACACACATGTCTCGATTGACTCAACTAGTCGAGCACAAAGCTATAATACCCTGACAACATAGTTGTGTAGGGTATAAAAATCACTCTTTGAAAATTCTTAAAAATTCAATAATTCAAAACAGAATTATAAAAAACTGCAAACAGCCACGCCTTCATTTCATATTGACATTAAATAATATGCATATAATTATAAATGTTTATGATAAATTATATAAACCTAATTTATATACCAATGTTGCCGATACATATTATGTTTCACATCATATATTTTTTTTATAACTGACACACTTTAAATCAATACTAATTTGACTGTGTTTTTTTGTTTCATACATACATAAATAAATGTTATATTCGAATTGTTAATTTATTTGTTAATAATATTTCAATATATACAACATTTATTGCCAGTATTGCTATTTATTGGTATTATGTTACAATCGAACTTAACAATTTTATAATTTGTGCCGCTTTTTTGTTTCTTCGATGTGTGGTTATTTATAGACCCATAACCTTTTGACAAATTACCTCATTTAAATCAACTAAAAGACGCTACACAAATGCGATTATTTTTATTAATATGATGACGATGACGACGTCGACGATGATGATGATGACGATTATTTTATTATTATTAAATGGCCAATACTACTACACAAGTCATTATAATGTCAAATAGGGTTTAAATTATGACAACGATCTTATGGATGTCCCTACCGAACTCAACAAATAAATAATCGTTGCTGGTGGTGAGGTGACTACCATAAAATACTCGACGCATGTGGATGTGTGTGGGTGGTCATCATCGCCATCGCCAACATCATAATGATTATTGTTGTCATTATTTATTTGATTTGGTTTGGGTTTTTAATAAATAAATAATAAAACAAAAATCCACTACGCACACACACACGAGTGTAGCGGCACCAACAAATAATAAAAAATATTAACAAACCGAAAGGGGGAAAAAATATTAAATTATTAAAATGATGTATCAGCTTTTAAAAATGTATATATAAATAATAAAAAACGACTCTATATATGAATGAAATTCCCCCGCCTAAAGCCATCACTTAGAAACGCATGAATTTGAATTAATAATTTTTCAAAAAATAAAAAAAACCAAGCAGTCAAAATACACAAATTTATATATCCGATACTAAATTGTATGCAGCCCACGCAAAATATTAATAATTCTTTGTATTTGTGTGTTTGGAGTTGAGATTTTTAAAATAAGCTCTTAAATATTGTTTTATAAAAAAAAACGTTATTAAAAACAAAAGAAAGATTAGTAGAAGCCATAACGTTTTTCAAAATGTGAACAAATCAATCAATTTTGGGGGTTTGGACAATAGGAAATGGGAAGCAATATTTTGATAGTCTCGAAAAATAAAACCGGAGGGGTTATTGTTCGATATGGCTATTGTGAAGAAAACTAATGGTTTAAATTAACAAAGTTGATAGTTTATAAGAATGAAAGTGAATAAATAATTTTGAAATACCAACGGAATGGATTTTTAAAAAATATTTTGAAATATATACTTTTTTTCAGGAGAAAAGAACCGTGGATTTTTAAATGAATTTTTTCAAGGACCAACACAAGCGTGGATTTTTAAACCGAATTTTTTTCAAGGATCAACACAAGCGTGGATTTGTAAACCGAATTTTTTTCAAGGACCAACACAAGCGTGGATTTTTAAACCGAATTTTTTTCAAGGGCCAACACAAGCGTGGATTTTTAAAACGAATTTTTTTCAAGGACCAAAAGAAGCGTGGTCATATCTCGACTCGCTGAGTCGATCTTGACATGTGAGTCGATCTTGACATGTGAGTCCGTCCGAAATTTTGCATGCAGGAGGGGATCGGGCAATATTTAGCAGGTGAAATGGATGCTGACGTTTGTGTGAAAAATTACAAAATGTGTATTCAATAGGGAATATATTTACCCCTGAAGGACATAGACCCGGGTCGATCTATAGGTCACAATTATAAGCCGAACATCACAACACAATCCACGGTGAAGGGAATCTGGACAAGTAATTATAAGAGCTGTGCCGAGTATTAGTAATATTCTGAAAATAAGTTAGAGTAAGGAAGAGGTACTGTTGACCTCTAATTATGCAAGAAATATTGTACAGATTTGGAATAAATGTCCGCAGAATGTTAGAGTTCCGTGACAGTTATGTAGGGTATCGTTTGGTTGAACCATCTCACTTCACCACACTGTGGTACAGGGTATTATGTCTTTGTGCATATGTTTGTAACAGGCAAAAGTAATCGAGGTAGACCCATGGATCCTTTGAGTATATGCATATTTTTTTGTTACAAACCGAAATTTTTTCAAGGACCAACACAAGCGTGGATTTTTAAACTGAATTTTTTTCAAGGACCAACACAAGCGTGGATTTTTAAACCGAATTTTTTTCAAGGACCAACACAAGCGTGGATTTTTAAACCGAATTTTTTTCAAGGACCAACACAAGCGTGGATTTTTAAACCGAATTTTTTTCAAGGACCAACACAAGCGTGGATTTTTAAACTGAATTTTTTTCAAGGACCAACACAAGCGCGGATTTTTAAACCGAATTTTTTTCAAGGACCAACACAAGCGTGGATTTTTAAACCGAATTTTTTCAAGGACAAAAAGAAGCGTGGTCACATCTCGACTCGCTGCGTGGTCATCTCTCGACTCGTTGAGTCGATCTTGACATGTGAGTCCGTCCGTGTGTCCATTATAATTTGTAAACACGATACAGGCCAGAGTTATGGACAAATCTTCACGAAATTTTGCATGCAGGAGGGGATCGGGCAATATTTAGCAGGTGAAATGGAAGCTGACGTTTGTGTGAAAAATTACAACATGTGTATTCAATAGGGAATATATTTACCCCTGAAGGACATAGACCCGAGTCGATCTATAGGCCTCTAATCATGTAAGAAATATTGTACAGGTTTGGAATAAATGTCCGCAGAAAGTTAGAGTTCCGTAGCAGTTGTGTAGGGTATCGATTGGTTGGGCCGTCTGACTATACTGAACCGCTCACAGGTTAAATATATTTTTTCTATAGACTATAATAGATGCTGATTTTTAAATAAGGACTAAAAGAACGGTGGGGTTTTAAACAATACTTTTTAGAATGACAAATAAAGGCTTGCATTTTTATATCCTTCTCCACACTGTGGTATAGGGTATTATGTCTTTGTGCATAAGTTTGAGAATATGCATAGAATCACTTTCTGAGTCAATTTACGCATGTCTGCCCGTCCGTCTGTCTGTCCGTCCATGTATATTTGTGAATAAAGTACAGGTCGCATTTACGATCCGATTTGGATGAAATTTGGCATAGGCCACTTATTTGGCCCAAGGACGAACCCTATTTAAATTGGAAAAAATCGGTTCAGATTTAGATATAGCTCCCATATATAGTTTCGTCCGATATAGGCACCGAAGTCCCTATTGAAATTGGGGAAAATTGGTTCAGATTTAGATATAGCTCCCATATATATTTCGATTTGCATGAAATTTGGCATAGGGTACTGAATTAGGTCCAGAATAATATGTGCTAAGTTTCGGGAAAATCGGTTCAGATTTAGATATATCTCCCATATATATATTCGTCCGATATAATGTAAATGGTGCACCAAAATCGCTATATATCTTTCGATTCGCACGAAATTTGGCACAGCGTACTGAATTAGATATAGAATGATGTGTGTTAAGTTTCTTGAAAATCGGTTCAGATTTAGATATAGCTCCCACATATATATTTTCGTCCGATTTAATGTCAATGGTGCACCAAAGTCCACATATATCTTTCGATTTGCACGAAATTTGGCGTAGCGTACTGAATTAAGTCTAGAATGATGTGTGCTAAGTTTCGGTTCAGATTTAGACATAGCTCCTATATATTTTTTCTTCCTATATTTTTTCTTCCTAAATTATGCTCTAAAAACCCAAAGTTTGTCCGATTGCCACACAATTTTGTACAATAAACTGTAATTAATATAAATTAATCTCTTAAATTAATCACGTTGAAATCGGTTCAGATTTAGATATAGCTCCTATATACAGTTTCATCCGATTTTAAGTAAAAGGTGCACAAAAAGCCCCAAAGTTAGGCCGTTTGCTACAAAATTTTGCACAATGTACTGAAATTAATATTGCCTAACGTTTGCCATGTTTTGTAGGAATCGGTTTCCGATTTGCACATGGTACTGAAATTAATATTGCCTAACGTTTGCTAAATTTTGTAGGAATCGGTTCCGATTTTTATATAGCTCCCATATATAGCTTCGTCAGTTTTTAAGTAAATGGTACAGCATAAACTCAAAGTTAGGCCGATTGACACATACATATTTTCTCCCGATTTTAATCATAAACATGATGGGTTTATCAGATATTTATCCAAATAATCAATAGTCGGCCCCGTCCGACTTTACTACTTTCCTTACTGGTTTAACTATACTTTTTTCAAGGACTATAAGAGGCGTGGATTTTTTAATAACCATTTTTTCAAGGACTAGAGGAGGCGTGGATTTTTTAACAATCATTTTTAGAGGACTAGAGGAGGCGTGGATTTTTTAACAATCATTTTTAGAGGACTATCACAAGCTTGGATTTTCAGAAGGACTATCACAAGCTTGGATTTTCAGAATGACTATCACAAGCGTGGATTTTCCGAAGGACTATCTCAAGCGTGCATTTTTTAGGAGAGTTAGTTTATAAAAAATATTTTTTAAAAGGAAGGTTTAAAGGTTTTAAATATTATTTTCAGAAGGACTATCTCAAGCGTGGATTTTCAAAAGGACTATCACAAGCGTGGATTTTTTAGGAGCGTTAGTTTATAAAAAATATTTTTTAAAAGGATGTTATTGTTTGTTTTAAATATTATAAGCTTGAATTTTTAAAAATACTTTCTTCAAGGACTATAGTTACTCCTATAACAACATAAATATATTCCATGAGTGCCACTGTTTCTCTCAAAAATATGTACCGCTTCAACATGTTTCCGACACATGTAGCTACCACCGAAATTTAAATACTCACCCACAATTTCCACTTTCGATTTCAATCGCTCTGTTTTTCTTTTTCATTCGGCTTAATCCAAAACATATTTCACATATCTTCAGAAATTTGTTATTGTAATTGTTTGTGATTTTCCATGGAAATGGAAACTCATTTGCATATGGTTTCCAGCACCTAGAAAATTGAAGTCAATTCAAGTGTCGTCTGGTCCCCCCACCCCTCTCTCAAATAAAAATAAACCCGAAAAATTCCAAAGAAATTGATGCCATTTTTGTTCTGGTCGTTCCGGTCAACCATAATGGTACTTAGTTTTAGGTAATTTTATTGACTTCTTTCGGATGATGGATGTTGTGTTCGTCGTGATATACTTGACTTCTGCAACACGACTTTAAGTGGAAGTTAAACACACATACACACACACGTGTATAAGTTATTGTTGTTTTATGATATTCGGATTTAGAGTTGAAATTGACCTGAAAGTGACAATAAAGCAATTGATTTGCATATGTTAAGGATTAGAGCGAACAGGGGGATTAATAAAAAGGTCAGGCCAATGGATTAGACTAAGAGTAGGTGACTCCTAAAGTGGTTTATTTTCGGAAGATGGATATTTTTCTTCTTTCTTCTGTTTGTCTTTTGTAAAAATGAAATAAGAACAATAGACCATGACTAAATGCAAGGAAGTCTGAATTTGTGGATTAAGATTATATGCTTTGTTTTTAATAGATTCACATTACAATAGCGGAATTCCTCTTCAATTTTGGATTCGACGAAATAGAAAGGATGGCTGTAAAATGTAAAATGTAAAATTATTACAAAAAAAAAATTCTAATATTTAAAAAACTCCAAAAAATGCTTATAGACCTCCAAAAAATTATTCTTCAAAAAACTATGCTTCATATAGATCTCCTATAGACCTATAATCCTCCAAAAAATGATTCTTTAAAAATTCATGCTTCTTATAGACCTCCTATAGACCTATAGTCCTCCAAAAAATGATTCTTTAAAAATTCATGCTTCTTATAGACCTCATATATATGAAAATCCACGCTTCTTATAGTACTCCAAAAATGATTCTTTAAAAATGCATGCTTCATATAGACCTCATATATATGAAAATCCACGCTTCTTATAGTGCTCCAAAAATGATTCTTTAAAAATCCACGCTTCTTAAAGTCCTCCGAAAAATGATTCTTTAAAAATCCACGTTTCTTATAGTCCTCCAAAAAATGATTCTTTCAAAGTCCACGCTTATAGTCCTCCAAAAAATGATTCTTTCAAAATCCACGCTTCTTAAAGTCCTCCAAAAAAATTATTCTTTAAAAATCCATGTTTCATATAGATCTGCTATAGACCTATAGTCCTCCAAAAAATGATTCTTTAAAAATGCATGCTTCTTATAGACCTCATATATATGAAAATCCACGCTTCTTATATTGCTCCAAAAATGATTCTTTAAAAATCCACGCTTCTTAAAGTCCTCCAAAAAATTATTCATTAAAAATCCACGCTTCTTAAAGTTCTCCAAAAAATGATTCTTTAAAAATCCATGCTTCTTAAAGTCCTCCAAAAAATGATTCTTTAAAAATCCACGCTTCTTATAGTCCTCCAAAAATGATTCTTTCAAAGTCCACGCTTCTTATAGTCCTCCAAAAAATTATTTTTTCAAAATCCACGCTTCTTATAGTCCTCCTAATCCAGCTTCTTAAAGTCCTCAAAAACTGAAAAATATTCTTATAGTCCTCCTGAAGTTTCTCAGAAAATTATTCTTTTAAAATCCACGCTTCTAAGAGTCTTTAAAAAAATTCTATTGAAAAATATTTTCATCCCCCTCACCACACTGTGGTACATGGTATTATGTCTTTGTGCATATGTTTGTAACAGGCATGGTTCCTTTTGAGAATATGCATCGAATCACTTTCTGAGTCGATTTATGCATATTCGTCCGTCCGTCTGTCCATGTTAAATTGTAAACAAAGTACATGTCGCATTTATGATCCGAATTGGGTGAAATTTAGCACAGCTCATTTGTTTGGCACAAGGACGAACCCTATTGAAATTGGGAAAAATCGGTTCAGATTTAGATATAGCTCCCATATATATTTTCGTCCGATTTAAGGTAAATGGTGTACCAAAGTCCCTATATATCTTTCGATTTGCACGAAATTTGGCACAGCGTAAGGGATAAGGTCTAGAATAATGTGTGCAAAGTTTCGTGAAGATCGGTTCAGATTTAGATATAGCTCCAATATATATTTTCGTCCGATTTATGGTAAATTCTGTACCTAAGTCCCTATATATCTTTCGATTTGCACGAAATTTGGCACAGCGTAAGGGATAAGGTCTAGAGTGATGTGTGTTAAGTTTCGTGAAAATCGGTTTAGATTTAGATATAGCTCCCATATATATTTTCGTCCGATTTAAGTTAAATTCTGTACCTAAGTCCTTATATATCTTTCGATTTGCACGAAATTTGGCATAGCGTAAGTCTAGAATGATGTGTGCAAAGTTTCGTGAAAATCGGTTCAGATTTAGATATAGCTCCCATACATATTTTCGTCCGATTTAATGTAAATGCTTCACCAAAGTCCCAATATATCTTTCGATTTGCACGAAATTTGACACAGCGTATTGAATTAAGTCTAGAATGATGTGTGCAAAGTTTCGTGAAAATCGGTTCAGATTTAGATATAGCTCCCATATATATGTTCATCCGATTTTAGGTAATTGGTGCACCAAAGTCTCTGAAAATCATTCGATTTGCACGAAATTTGTCATAGCGTACTGAATTAAGTATAGAATGACGTGTGCTAAGTTTCGTGAAAATCGGTTCAGATTTAGATATAGCTCCCATATATATTTTCCTCCGATTTAATGTAATTGGTGCACCAAAGTCCTTATATATCTTTCGATTTGCACGAATTATGGTATAGGGTACTGAATTAAGTCTAGAATGATGTTGCTAGGCCGATTGACACAACGTACTGAAGTAATATAAATTAGTCTCTGGCAAGTGTCCCTGAAATCGGTTCAGATATAGATATAACAAATACGCTACGTCTGTTAGGATATATATGTATAGTCGGCTCAGTCCGACTTTACTAATTTCCTTACTGTTTTTTTTTAATTCACGTTTCCATAAAAATATAATTTATTTTTATTTTCTAATGTGATTTAAAAATATTAAATTTAATTTTCCCGTTTTCCTTCTCCTTTCAGGTAATGTAAACAAATTTTCCAGATAACTGCAAATTTCCCTCCAGAAAAAGGTAAGTGGATTATGTAACAATTTTATTACTACTTCCAGAAAGAAAAATCTTTAAAACCTCTACCAATAAGACCACATGGTACTAAGAAGACTTTCACATGTTGCCTGGCACTTAAAATTTATTTGACATAATATTGAACAATGTTGCAACATTTTCAACTTATGTTCAATAAAACACTTTGGAAACTACCAAAACCGAACAACATTTTACCAAAGACCGCAACAATAACAAAATATTTTTGCAAGAAATAAAAATTCTTAATTTTACGCAAGTCATGTTTATTATGACATTGACCTTAAGGCGTAGACGACGATCATCAATCTTCGAAGCCAACCAGAAACCAATGAGCAAATGACAGACATACAGACAGACTTACATTACAGTAAAATTCTACGAAAAACCAAACTCCAGACAGCAGGAAAAAAAGGGATTCTACTTTGTGGTGTTATTCGTTCATTCCTGCAATTCGTATAGTTTTATGTAAACAAACACCTTCAAATCAGGCAACAAACCCCCCGCCCTAATGTCATTTTAACAATAATTTATAAGTAATGATGTTTGTTTCATAAAAAGAGGGAATTAAAAAATAAGGAAAACATTTTAGGTACATTAGATCTGATACAAAATATTCTTTAGAAAATCCGCACCTCTAACTTCCCCTTCAAAATGTACAATTTAAAAATCCACGCCTCTAGTAGTGCCTCAAAACATTATTCTTTAAAAATTCATGCTTCTAAATTTCCTAAAAATGTACGCTTCCCATAGGCCTTCTAAAAAATTTAAAAATTTACGCTTCCCATAGGCGTTCTAAACCAGTAAGAAAAGTCGGACGGGGCCGACTATATGACACCCTTCACCACTTTGGGTATATTCAACAGATGAATTCTAATAGACGTCGCATTTTTAAAGGACCAGTAAAATTAAATTGGATCCATAAACCTGTCATTCTGCACCGATACTAAATTTTTCATTTAGTCAGATATAGAAGCTATAACTAAATCTGAACCGATTTCAGGAACCTTAACACACATCATTCTAGACCTAATTCATTACGCTGTGCCAAATTTCGTGCATCATTTACATTAAATCGCACGAAAATATATATGGGAGCTATATCTAAATCTGAACCGATTTTCACGAAACTTGACAGACATAACTGTAGGCTCAATTCAGTACGTTATGCCAAATTTCGTGCAAATCGAAGGATATATAAGGACTTTGGTGCACCATTTACATGAAATCGGACGAAACTATATATGAGAACTAAATCTAAATGTAGACCGATTTTCACGAAACATGACAGACATCATTCTAGGCTCAATTCAGTACGTTATGCCAAATTTCGTGCAAATCGAATGATATATTGGGACTTTGGTGCACCATTTACATAAAATCGGAGGAAAATATTTATCGGAGCTATATCTAAATCTGAACCGATTTTCAGGAAACGTAACACACATCATTTTATACACAATTCATTACGCTGTGCCAAATTTCGTGCAAATCAAACGATATGTAGGGACTTTGGTGCACCATTTACATTAAATCGGTGGAAAATATATATGGGAGCTATATCTAAATCTGAACCGATTTTTCCCAATTTCAATAGGGTTCGTCCTTGGGCCAAATAAGTGACCTATGCCAAATTGTATCCAAATCGACCTGTACATTGTTCACAAAAATACATGGACGGATGGACAGACGGACGGGCGGAAATCGACTCAGAAAGTGATTCTATGCATTTTCTCAAAAGGAACCATGTGTCTATCTCGTTTCCTTTTGCCTGTTATACACAAAGACATGATACCCTGTACCACAGTGTGGTGAAGGGTATAAAAATGTACGCTACTTATAGGCCTTCGAAAAATTATTCTTGAAAAATACACGCTTCTCATAGGTTTTCTAAAAATTATTCTTGAAAAATCCACGCTTCTCATAGGCCTAAAATATACAAATAGCCCTTTAGGCTAAAGACTTCCCTTCACACGTCTTCAACCTATAAAAGAACCTTTGAAAGTTCTTCCTACACAGAAGACTCTATAATGGTCTTCTTTATGTGGTGGACTCTTTGTAGGGCCTTCTTTTTATTGGTGTCAACACCCATGCTAATTCCATATATGAAATGTCATTCAAGTTCATGTAAACGATAACAATCCCTGTTTTATATTAAAAAAATTCAGCATGAACTACAAGATTAAATTATTTTGTCAAAACAATGCGAATTTTCTCCTCTCCACCCCGTCGTGTGACCAAAAAAACATCACAATTAATTTGTCTATCCACTTAACCAGCAAAAAGACGTGCTAATAGGATCTTGTGTCTTTGAATATTGCATTGTCATTTGTTAGGCAGAAAAAAATAAGAACTCAATCAATCAAACCCTTAA
This sequence comes from Musca vetustissima, assembly GCF_032173495.1. NCBI lineage: Eukaryota > Metazoa > Arthropoda > Insecta > Diptera > Muscidae > Musca > Musca vetustissima. The sequence continues at coordinate 71,525 of NW_026882399.1, forward strand.
CCACATAGGTTTTGCACTTTTTCTCAAAAAAATATAAAGGCATAAAACCCAACAACTTTGAATTGTTTCATAAACATATTTAAAAGTAATCCATTTTAGTCTGTTTAACCACACCCCAACACAGCAAGGGATACTAACAAACAAGGCTGATTTTCAAATGGCAAACCAAGAAGGAAAAAATCGGAGAATTTACTTAAAACCCAAAAGACACTCCCCTAAACTTTTTTAATTTTTGCCAAGGAATTTTGGTACTAAGAAATTGCAAAAACAAAATTTTAAATCTTAAGGAAAAACAAAAAAGAAAGTGCATTTCCAAGACCAGGCCAATACGCATACAAACGCACCTTTCATATCTCGTTTGTGTGTTTGTGGATATTTGCCTCATAAAAGGATTACATGGTGTTAACTGTCAGCAAAAACAACAACAACTAAAACAACACCAACATGACTGTAATCTTAATATTTAAGGTTTGAGGTGTCGCCTCAAAACTGTACGCGCCCAACCAAAGATTCTTAACCTTTGGCAACATCATCAAGGCATTAGCCATGCTAAGAGCAACAACAACAATAGCAACACCACCACTAACATTATCAAGAACAAAAACAACAACGTAGAAGAAAGTGAGTGAGTGCATCTTTGTTGCAAAAACATTGATTGAAAAGAGTTCTTAAGAAATTTTCAGCAAAGTCATGACGTCGAACAAAAGAGGAGATTGATTTTGTTGATGTTCTTGGCCATTGTTTATGATGATGGTGGTGGTGGTGGTGGTACGACGTACGTCTTCTTACTTCTTTTTCCTTGGTTGGCTGGCTGGCTTAATCCGGAAAACTCATGCGTCAGCATTTAAGTACTCTCTGAAAATAATAACACTGTCGATAATGCGTTCGGCAAATACTTAAACACTTAGGGAAATGAGGCATACATACACATGCATTGATGTGGGGTAGAAATTATTAGGAAGTGTTTCAGTGGAATATCGAATAGCTAATTAAAGGTCTTCTATGGGCAGAAGACCCAACGAAGGTCTAAAATGGACAGGAGATTTTTTTAAGGGGGTTACTATGGAGAACAGACCTTTCAAAGGGTCTTCTATGGAGATAGGGTCATTTAAAGGGTATTCTATGGACATAAGGCCCTGTAAATGGTCTTCTATAGACGGAAGACGCATAAAATGGTCAGGTTAGGAAATATATGTGCAAATTTCAAAAACTGTTTATGATGTATCGGATTTTGGTCTAGGTGACAGAACCATGGTATTTTAACCGCAATATAGGTCGCATTTACATCCCAAATTGAACAAAATTAAACAAACAGCTTTTGTTTGGCCCTAGGGCACTATTGAAATTGAAGAAAATTTACTCAGATTTATATATAGCTCCAATATTTTAAGTCAGGTTTTCTCTTACAGGCAAAACTCAAATAAATAGCTCCAATATATTAAGGTTTCTCCGATTCCACAAGAATCAACCCAAGCCACAAAGTTTATTCAATTGACCCAAATTTTTTCACGGGGTACCGAAGTCGGTCTAGAATAACATGTTTGTCAAATTTATTAGAAATCGTTTCAGGCTCCCAAATTATATTATCGTCCGACAACATTCCAAATTGTATTGGATTTTGTTGAATTTTGTTCAGATGTAGATATAGCGCTCATATATTCGATCGAAAAATATATTCTCTAAAAACTTAACGTTTCTCATAGTCCTTGAAAAAATAATCTTTAAAACATATCGTTTCTCATAGTCCCTGAAGAAATATACTTTAAAAATCAACGACTCTTATAGTCATTGAAAGAATATTCTTTAAAAATAGACACTTCGGATAGTACCTTTGCAAATCTACGCTTTTTGTAGACCTCAAAAAATTCACGTCATTAAAAAATTGCATCCTTCTGATAATCCTTGACAAAAATATTCATTAAAAATCCACGCTTCTTATTGTCCTGCAAAAAATTATTCTTTAAAAATCAGCGCTTTTTTGTCCTCCAAAAAATGATTCTTTAAAAATCTGGGGTTCTTATAGTCCTGCAAAAAATATTCTTTATTCTTATAGTGCTCCAAAAAATATCCTTTAAAAATCCACTATTCTTATAGATAGGGCTCCCATATATATTAACGTCCGATTATTCCGATTGGCATACAATTTTGCACAACGTACTGAAGTTAGGATAGCATACCGTGTTGTGTTTATTGAAATCGGAATCGAAATTCAGAAATAGATATAGCCCCCATATATATATATATATATATATTCGTCCAATTTTTAGCAAATAATGCAACAAAGAGCAAATGTAGTCCGATTGACAAAAAATTTGGCACAACGTACTGAAGTTAGGGTAGCCTAACATGTGCCAAATTGTATTGAAATCGGTTCAGATTTAGATATAGCTCCCTTATACATTTTTGTTAGATTTTTAGAAAATGGTGCACCAAAGAATCAAACTTAGGCCGATTGGCATAACATTATGCAAAACGTACTGAAGTTAGGATAGCCTAACGTGTATCAAGTTTTAGATATAGCTCCCATATATATTTTCGTCCGATTTTTAGCTAATGAGGCACCAAAGAGACACACTTAATCCGATTGGCACGAAAGTTCTGAGATTAGGATGGCCTAAAGTGTGCCAAGTGTTATTGAAATCGTTTCAGATTTAGATATAGTCCCATATATATTTTCCTCCGATTTTTAGACAAATTATGCACCAAAGAATTAAATAATGAACTGATGATTATGGATGAACTGGAGTTTATATCTTGAATAACGCTCTGATGTATATAGGTTAACATAATTTTGGCCCACTGCAAAAACGAACCTAAATCTGCCCTAATGACATGTACTTTGCATAGGAGAAAAAGTGTGTGAATTGATGTACCAAAGAAGAACCCATTGTAACAAATTTCACCAAATTCCGTTGAAAACCCCCCAAAAAACAACTCTATGCTAAATTTTGACGATCTTCCCCAAATCGTTTAGACAGACGAACATGTTTAAATCGTCATAGAATTTGACGCTGATCAAAAATATTAATCTTATATATCTCCTGGATGTCATTATTCCGATGAATTAGAAACGAACAACAAACTTAATACAAATTTACAAATGTACCCGGTTATTAATCGTTCGGTTAATCGGTTCACATTTAGACACAGCTCATATATTTAAAACAGTCCACTTTCATGTCAATGGTCCATCCAAAATGCGAGGTCTGTTAGAATGCATATCTTGAATATTGCCAAAGTGTTAGATGGTATCATATTGTCGGCCTCGTCCGACTTTACTTCTTTCCTTACTGTTTTTTTTTTATTATTTTATAGACCTAATATATAGGCCAGTATGTAATATGTGTAATTCTTCTTGGTACCTGTTTTTCAAATATTTTACCATAATATTTAGTTTTTATACTATATGTTATTATGATATATATTTTATATTATAGCTATAATGAGAGTCACAACATTTTTATATTACTATATAAATCTGATATCATATTCTAGGATCTTTTATTAATATTATATAATTATCTTAAATTGTAACCATAATGAAAGTCACAACAATATTTAAACTTCCAACGAAATCTGAAATCATATTTTAATCCCCGAAAGTCACAACGAATTTATTACCAAAAAATCAAAGACCGCCTTATGATTTGAGGGAAATTTTCCCCTCATATCAGGACAAGATACAGATTTGACTTTTACAAATCATCGAAGACTATAGAATCATAAAAATACCTACATTTTGCAAATGGACAACGTCATACTTACTTACCTAAGCATGGTGACTGACTAGCGGATTAGCCGAAGGGATTACCTTGGCTTAGAACGGATTAACGTTTTGTTGCCTAATCCGATGACGGACCTCGGACATCAAAATGGACATTTGACATTAGGGAAAGTGAGTAGTTGTGTTGCAAAAAAAAAAAAAAACACAATAAAATTGTTCGCTGATTTCGAGGAAAACTCAGGTTATCACAAGAGAAGTAAGTATGCGGAAGGTGAAAGTTGGTGGCAGGTAGTTTTGCTGATGGTGTTTTTTGGCAATTGGGCCAATAAACAATGATTGTCGTCAAATGTATGTAAGTAAGTATGTGTGATGACCAAAGGGCAAAGGGAAAGTAAACAAAGACAAAAGGGAAGAGGTGTTGCGAATTCTACGGGAATTTCTTGGAAGAGGCTTCTAAGACAAGAATTTTTATAAAAAAAGTTCACCAACGATCTTGTTGTTGTTTTATGGACAAAACGAGTTTATTTTTATTTATTGACCAATTTGTTTATTTTTTCTGGTTGTTTAAAGGTGTTAAAAATCAAACACCTGCTACCAAGAGACTTGACGTATTCAAGGTTTGGATTTGTCAGGATATAAAAATGACAACATATTTTTATATGATGGCAATAAAAAATATTACAATCCTTTTCCATATTTTTTTTACAAAGTTTCTTTACAGGTATGCATGGCTGTTTGCGAAAACCAAACCGGAAACGGAAATTTAACCCCGCTCGCTTTAAATACAATACGAAGAAATTCCCCTTTATTTTATAACGCCATAAAAATGATCTACAGACATTCTAAAAAAATAAAAAAAAAATTCAATATAAAAATAGAAAAAAATCAATTAAATATGTTAATCAACTAATTATTAAACAAAAAACGGCGAAAGAATCAATATTAAAATAAATGATGCCGGTCTCTTAATAATGGCTGAATAAATCTAAAATATTTCGAATAATAACTTATACAGCAAATTTGCAGAGATTTGGTTTTGTTGTGTGTCTTTCGTTTTATTTTATTATTTTTTTTTTTTTTTTTTTGAAAATAATGATCTGCGCCCCCCTAAGGATGTGCTAATTCATTATACGTTCTTTTTGGCTGTGTTTCTTTTGAATTTATTAACTCAATAACGAAATATAAACGCCCCAACTTAATCCAAACGACAATAGCGCTGGCAACCAAAATAAAATATACAGTAACAACAACAACGAAAAAAAGAATTCTTAGCCACGTCACATTAATGCGTCAATAAATTTGTTATTCGCAAATATCATTTTTTTCATTTCATTTCGTCTTTTTTTTTTTTTTTTTTTTTTTTTTGCTTGAGATCTTTTGTTGAAATCATCAAATGTTGTTGTCTTGTCTTGTCTCTTGGTCTTTTTGTAGGTATGCCTGTCCGTCCATCCATTTGGTTCGTCTTTGTTAAATGCCAAAAACGTATGCCAATTAAAATATCTCAAAAAAAAACTTTCAAAATAAAATGAATTTTTCGTTTCACACACTCACTCACCCCACACACACGTTATTTGAAAGTTATACAATTTTATTTAAACAAAAAAATCGACAACAACAATGACATTATGAACGATCACTTTGTTTCGTATAATAAATTAATATTATATTTTTGGTGCTTAAACAAAACTGCATATTAAAATAAAAGCTAAGAAAAGATTCATTTAAATTATGTTTGAAGACAAATTTGGTTAGTCGATGTCAAATTAAGGTGAAAATGCAATTTTGAGAAAAGAAAAATATATTTGAAAAATCCTCGCTTGTTATATTAAAACATAAACTGGTTTTATAAAAAATCTATACTTCTGCTAGTCTTTTGAAGAAATAATCACAAAAATTCATCCATGGATGCATGATGATAATCCTTAAAAAATCTTTAAACATCCACACCTCTGATAGTCGTTGAAAAAAATATTCTTTAAACATCCACGCCTCTGATAGTCGTTGAAAAAAATATTCTTTAAAAATCCACGCCTCTGATAGTCGTTGAAAAAAATATTCTTTAAACATCCACGCCTCTGATAGTCGTTGAAAAAAATATTCTTTAAAAATCCACGCCTCTGATAGTCGTTGAAAAAAATATTCTTTAAAAATCCACGCCTCTGATAGTCCTTGAAAAGAAAAATATTCTTTAATTAAAAATGCACATCTTCAATAGTCGTTGACAGTAATATTTTTCAAAATAGTCGTTGAAATAAATATTCATTAAAAATCCACGCTTCTTATAGACAATGAAACATTTTTTAAATCGCAGCTTGTGATAGTCATTAAATCATTTTTTAAGGATAATTTTTTAAAAATCCACGCTTGTGATTGTCCAAAAACATGTTTTTTTTTTAGTTTTTGTCGTCTTAAAAAAACTTAAAAGAGTTTACCTTCTTATTTAAAAAATCTACGTTTCTTATGGGTCCTTTAATCCTTGAACGATTTTTTGCAATCAAAACGTTATACGTTAAAACCTGGGAGCTTCTTTGACGAAGTAGTGAACTTTGTACAGAATCTTCTTAGTTCTATGTTTGTTTGATTTGGTACACACGCCGCCTGTGAATATTCAAAACATTTCAGAGAGCTTTGATGTCGTGAAATGATTTATCATACCATAGGAAGCTAAACTGATTTCACAATTATTTTTTTCATGTTCGCGAAGTTACAAGCCTCTGAAATAGTGTGTGTTTGTTTACCGCCGCCGAAACAGTTTTTTTTTTTTATTACTGTATATGTATATTTTTCCATATTATCATAGTAAAACAACATATTATTCAAAAATGTGAATTTTTAAATATAATATTTACGTTTTTAAACATGTTGATGATTTTAATGATAAAATTATCTGGTATTTTTGGGCTAAATAACTATTTAGCTTAAATGTTTCAAATGTGCGCCTTGGTTGTTTGAATTCCATATATGATCGATATATTTAATTTTATTTTTCTTTGTTTTTTGGATGACTTGCATTTTTTCAATAAAATTACAAAGTTAATTAAGTTCCATTCACATGTAAATATTTAATTAAAAATCAAAACAAATTATTAATATATGTAAATTCCATATTAATTGCTATATAACAAAGTACAAAATATGATAGTTCAACGATTTTTGATTCAACTACGGCTGCAGCATCATTATTCAAAATATATTAAATATGGAGATCACTTTGATGTTGGAATATACAACATCCAGGTGATCTCCAAATTTTGATATATATATATATATATATTTTTTGAAATATTATTTAGTGTATAAAAGAAAACGAATGAAAATATGACTAAGTAACATTAAAACTGTGGAAAATCACAAATATGCTTCTAAGGGTATTTGGAACAATAAAAGTTTTTAATATAAATATGTGGAAACTGTGACTTCGTGAAAATTTTCGCCTTTAGTTAAATCTTTGGTCTGAGTCTTAACACTGCACTAAGTCTTGTGACTGACTAGCGGATTAATACATAAGAGATTACCCTGACCTAGCACGGATTTAAGTTTTGTTTCCTAATCCATAGGGAATTAAGCGGTCATTTGACACTAGAAAGAAAGTAATGTTGCAAAAAAAACGTGAATAAAATATTTATTTTTTTTCGTGGCTCCCAGAATATAATGGCCAAAATCAAAAGGCATAAACATATACATATATACATATTAGACTGCTACTAAAAACTGCATTTAAAATAATGTTAGACCGAAATACATTTATATCAAAAAATATAGTATTATACTTCAATACGCATTGAATTTATTTGAGTACATGCTATGGTGAACATTGAAGTCGGTGCATGTCGGTGCTAAACACATTCAAATAAAAATAAAATTTTTTTATGTTGACGATGCAAAAAACGATTTTTTTACACATTCAAATAAAGATGTTTTGTTTTATTAAAGGGAACACAACCGAGATTTTAAGCTCGTAACAAATCGCAATTTTATTGAAATCGGTATAAATAAGAATATGTTTTTCAGGAAATATCTTTTAATGCCCTCCATCAAGAGGAACTAAAGATAGTAAAAAAATTCAGTAAAGGTTAATATAGATTCAATGCAATGGTACGCATTGAATCTATATTAACCCTTTATAGAATTTTTTTTATTTAAACTCAAACTTTTTTTAAAAAATTCAATTTGAAAATAACAGGAACATTTAAGTTTTCTTACACTTTTTTTTTAATTTTCGTCACAAGGAAATCAATTACACACAAAATATGGACAACTGTGGACTTTAACCAAGATTTATTGTAAATTACGTATGTTATTGCACCTAATTGTTTTTTTATCGAGGGTAGGTCAACAAAAATATTAATAATGTTAAAATGTCATGTGTCTTCATCGACCTATATTGACTTTTTCATGATAGGAGTTCTGTTACACATTGAGAACCTTAATAGTCAAATTTCAGTCATATGTTGAAAATATACTTTAGCTAATTACCAAAAATGAAAGTAAAGCAAACTCGATGGAAATTTGAACCCTTTGAAATATCGAAAATCGGAAGATGACATTATAAGCGTGTTACATCAAGACATTGCACTATTGAAATATTATTTTCATATATATTTTATTTTCATTGTATTTTTTTCGGCTCGAACATTAAGGAATTAATTCTAAATTTCTACTAATTATTGTTTTCCTTAACAATGTCTCCAATAGAATCGAAAGGACTGTAATCGTTTTAGAAAACCTTATTGACGGTAAATATGTCCATATTCCCATACTCACATAATTCAAAAAGGGAATTATTTTTTAATGAGTTTCCGACACGAATTTCTGACGTTCATCTCTGTTCCGTGGGATGAAAAGCTAGACTTGATTGGGTTTTTATAATCGAATCACTTCTAATAGAATAGCAGTGATTTTCTTATAATAATGGTATTTTTTCTCACGAAATAATATTTTTACCGAAAAGTGAAATTAGCATGCTTAGTAAAAAAATCCGATTACGCATATATACCGATATGGGATTATGCCGAGAAATATAAATGTAAGAACTATATAAAAAGTAAAGGCTTCATATTAAAATTAAGAATATAAATTAATCTATATGTTTATTTGACATTGAAAGCGAATGTATAGTTTTCAAGTCCATTGCAGCAGTGTAGATTGTTGAATTGCAATGATACTGTTACCGTTGGATTTTATTTCTGTGAAAGTAGAATTTCCTAATTCTATGTTTTGACGACGCTATTCGAAAGTCCCGAACAAAGTTGTGTGCTTTATTTTAGATCCACTTAACCAATTTGATTTAAAACAGACAATTATATTTAATTGAGAGCAATATTTTAAATCTATATCCACAGTATTAATTCTTCGTATTAATGTAAGATTGATGCAATTTTTAATTTCTGGCCGTTGGATTCCGGAATTTCATTTCAATTGAAACTTCTCATAACATCCACAATAAAACTTATCAGCTCATTTTCAAAAATTAGAAATTGTAATGTATATGGGAAATTACAAAATTCTTTTAAAATTCCATTAAAAAAATGTTGAAAAAATTTTTGCGAGCACATTTATGATTTTGGTACATAGGTTAAGAAAAAATATGCTGATTCGAAAACTGTTCGCGTTCACAAATTCGGATGCTGCGCACAAAAGTTATAGCGGTTTTAAATCTTGTATTTCAAATATAAATTAAATGGATTCCTATTCGTTGTAATTCGCGAATTTCTTCACGCGATAAACAAATAGAAACATGAAGATATCGAAAAATAAAATAAATTAATTTTTGCATTAAAACAAAAATTTTTTTGGAATTTTCGATTTTTTAGTATGGTTAAGAGGATACGGTTTTGCCTTAATCTTCTAAAATATACAATTTTTTTTAGATGATTGTTAAATATCGGTAGATTCATCTGATAAGAGTTACGACGTCATTAATGGCTAAATATATTGCAATTATAATACATAAAAATGATCAATATTGAAAAGCTTGCAATTCGCGAATTAGATGAAATCAGTTGATGCGCATGCGATTTTCGTATAAACCGAATCAATGTCTTTCAATAATTATGAATTTTCGATATTTAATATAGCGCTCAAAGTGTACCACTCGATGCACTTTACTATGAAAAAACCCTAAAAATGGCTAAAAATCACGCAACGTGCATACGATTTTTATGCGCATCCGATTTCAGTAATCTCCTATGAAAATACACAAAAGGACACCTATTTTAAAAGGATCGGTTAAGAACCGCGGATGTGCCTCCACAATCAATTTTGGATAAAATACGCATATTATTCGCGTATCGATGTATTTTTGACCTATTTCCACTCAGATTCGCGAATTTGACAATACAAGCATAAATGCATGTCAAATTATTTCGAAGAAAACCGCGATTATTTACACGAATTTGTCAAAATAAGTTTTTGCAGTTTTTCCCACGTTCAAGGTACCTATATCCGCCGTTTTATTGGACGGAAGTGAACATGGATGGGCTCATTAGATCCGGCACGTAAAAAAACTAAAATCACGCGGGGTTCCATGGAATTTGAATGGACTTTCATAATTTTAGACTCAAAAAATATGTTTTTTATAAAAATTTACGCACCAAATTTTCGTCTTTGGGACCCAATTGCAAAGAAGCTTCAGGGAGCACATTCATGAGATATACACTAAACGAAGCAAAATCACGAGTTCTACAATCCTATAATTAGTTTATTCTATTATCTGGATGCGCATCCTAATTATAAGAAAAATTCAAAAAACACGGAAAATCCGGCTTCAAAATGTCTGCATCCATTTTGAGTGGATGCAGTGATTATGTCGAAAAATCATACATTAGAACCATATTGTTCATGGGGTATTCTGCAACTTAGTCACTGATCACATGTGCGTACGTTGTGTAGTTTAGCCACAAATCAGGAAGGAACACAAAAAAACTCGTTGGCTTCAACACATTTTCACCCATTTTTTTACATTACCACTATCACAGCTTCCACGCATCTAATTACCAACTTACCAATACCAATATTTTAAGATTTTGACAAGAACACTTCATTTTATAGAAATAAGTTTAAATTATATGCAATATGTTCATATTTTGCGAGTTATGAGCTTGCAAACCTCAGTTTCAAGGATTTAAAAACATTTTGTAATTTCCCATATATTTTTTTTTATTTTTTTACATGTAAAGTAAAAAAAAAATATATTACTCAAATACTGTATCCCTAAAATTATTTTCCTATTTTTAATACAGTGCGATTGTTGTTATTTTTTTTTTTTAATTAATACTGAGATTCTATAATCATTTGTGTTATATTTTTTAGAAAACATTGAAAAAGACTTATCTATTTCTTTCACCTGCTTGAATTCTTCATACTGTGATTAAAAATAAAATCCTAATATGTTGGAGTAATAGAATAATAATAGCACAAATTATATACGAAGATATTTGACTTCAATGTATTTAATGCAATTAGAACTCAAAAAATGTGCCTTTCCAAATTGCTTACAAAATTGTATGAAACCCCCTCGGACATTTTATTATGGAACGAAATTTCATACGCTATAAAAAAAAAATATTCCTAATAATTACTTTCAGTTAAAATATGTGAAAATGTGTTTTTAAATAATATTCTAGCTTTATATCAGTTTGAAATATTTAAGAAATTTATGTTTTAACGTATCCAATTGTACTTGAGAATTTAGCTTGGTCTACTTTTCGGCTATAAAAGCTTATATAACCAAAAATTAATTATTTTAAACCTTAGGTATTCTCCTTCAATATAACTTAATACTCGCAATTTTCTTTTAAGAAAAAAATTGAATGGAGCAAGTCACAGTCTTCTGCATTTTGTCCTATTTCTAGATAGTGTTCGTATCATTTTATCCCCTAAATATCATTTGATCACTACTGAATACTATAAGCGTCGACCTTGACCATAACCGGATCCTTAATCAAAATGTTCTAGCCAACAGCGTATATCGATTTAACTCATATTGGACATACTCCCTTTATGTTTTAACGTGTCCAATTGTACTTGAGAATTTAGCTTGGTCTACTTTTCGGCTATAAAAGCTTATATAACCAAAAATTAATTATTTTAAACCTTAGGTATTCTCCTTCAATATAACTTAATACTCGCAATTTTCTTTTAAGAAAAAAATTGAATGGAGCAAGTCACAGTCTTCTGCATTTTGTCCTATTTCTAGATATGACGATAAAGATTGCATAATAATTTTAAAACAGCTCGAGGCATAATGTTCCTCATTAATTTCAACAAATGTTGATTTTAACTGTTTCTTTTTAAAACAAAAAATTTCCTAAATTATAGGACGCAAATACTCCAATGGTTATCCAAGGGTTTCGTCTATACCCCATAAAAAGTATCTTTTATTAAAATCCGTTTTCATTATTTTGACTACGTTTTATATTTTCATCTATTTCAATATTTTTCTTTTTAAACACTAAATTTGCAATGAGGATACAGAATCCAATTCAAAATTAAAAACACAACAATATATTTTCATTTTAAAATATTTTCCAAAAGTCACAAAAATCCATAATCCAAAATGCCGACGGCGCTGAAAATTGTAATCCATTGGAAATTCTAGCACATTTTCCGTTTTCGTAATGATTTTTGAACAACATATCATTTAGATTTTCCATCCATTTTATTTCCTTGTTTGGAAAAAAAACATACATATTTATTTTTCATCATTTTTACGTAACATTTTTATGCGAGGATTTTCCCCGTCGTCGTACGGACTAAAAAACACCAAAATTTTTTTCGATATTACGCACTTGTTTGTTTGCCCGACGTAACAGAAAAATGAAGAAAATTTCTTCTTCTATCTGCTGGCCTTTCGAAATGAAAACAGCAAGAAGAAGAAGAGGACCCAACACAAGAAAAAAACCATACATTGTACATTGTCGGACAAACTGAACAAAATGTTCAATATCAAATGGGTAAATATGCGTAAAAATTACATGGAAATTAAAAGAGTAATAAAATAAGAGAAGCCAACAAGCAAGAGAGAGTGTGAGTGAGTGAATGAGAGTATCTAAATCAGATTCTGGCACATAGATACATTACGCACACACACACACACATAAAGTAACTACTCAGTTTTAATGAGTGTTAATGCAAAAGATAAATTCGCCGCAAAATCTATGGAGTGCTGCCCCTCTTTGTAATTTTTTTGAGTGAGTCAAAGATAATTGAGAAGTCAAGCAAAGGTAAAGGTTTTTTTATTGAGTGAGGGGAAGATAATTTAAGAGAGTGATGTGAGCAACAAAGACATGAAGAGGGAATGTGATTATATTAAAATAAAAATTTGTATCAGATAATTTATTTTTTATTAAAATAAAAATAATTATTTTAAAATTTAATTTTAGATGTTTAATTTTAATTTTTTTTTTAATTTTTATTTTTCTTTAATATTTTATTGAGCCCCTCTCTTCAATTCGCCATTCAAATCTCTTATTCCTCTCTTTTAATATTGCCATCTCTCATGTATTGTATAGTTGTCTCCCTCTATACCGTTAGTTGAAAATTATGGTAACAAGTCGATGGCGGCATTTGATTGTGTGTGCGGCTGGATGATAAATGCCGCAATAACAAAAACAAACCATAAAACTTGACGGCAAGCACGTGTGTGCGTAATAAAATAACATCATTCATGTGACAAACTCTCTTCTCTCTCTCTTTGTATGGCTCCCATTGTGTGTGTGTTTTGTGTGGCACTCATTCACTCGTTGCTTGGTTCGCTCGCTCTGTCTCTCGCCGAACAGCACACATGTATTTGGTTGGAAATGGCTAAAATGAAATATAAGCAAAACAAAGCATTAACCTTTTACACTTCGGACAATAATAAATGCACTTGTTTACATTTTTTGCACTCCCGAAGTCTCCCGCCGACGCCGCCGCCAATGACACAAGCAATGATAAATGGTTTAAGAGAAAAAAAGAGACTAGACTGGGTTTGTTGTGTGCCAGACAGAGAATATTCGAATAGAAGTAGCAGCTCTTTTTCACAAAACCAAAAAATCCAGTTGGAAGACAACTAAGGACTCATTGCATTTTAATGCTGTTGTTGTTCTTGCTTTTTTTCGAAGTTTTATTACCCAAAAAATTGAACCAAGAAAATACTAAATCATTTCGTGTAATATTTTTTGTTTTTCGGCGAGATCTGTCATAACAAACAATAAATTACAAACATTTTAGTGTGGAATTAGACCTTTTCCACACGAGCAGCTGAGAGTGAGAGTGAATTTGAAGTTTTGTAGAGACACAAAAGGTGTTAGTAATTTTTCTATTTTCCCCCGACTTAGCCTCATTTATTTTCATTGCAATGAAATTTGTGCAGTAGTATGAATAGTGGCAGGTTGTTAATGTTGTTGTAGTTTTAGTAGTTCTGAGCAACAGTCAAATAAATGGTAACACCTATTTTTCTTCATCATCTTTAGGGTGTTTTGTTTGTTGTTCTTGTTGTTGCAAAATAGAACCTCATTGCCTGGATTTTGATGGCTTCGTTTTCTTGAGATTATTATTAGTTGTTGGTGGCGGTGTTGGTGTTAATATGAAAGGGAGTTTGTCTGTGCAATTTTATTAGATATTTTGTTGGCTGCATAGTCGTTGCATCGGTTACCAAACCCAAATAAAGGATTATCCTGCCACTAAATTCACTCATCGTTATATGCCACACCAATATTTTGTTTGATGTGTTTTTGCAGCAGTTGCTCATGCTGCTCACTTTCACATTGTCCTAGCTTGCTGGCCGTCACCAACACTTTTGAAGGCTTATCATTCGGTGACTCCTTATAGGGTTTACACGGTCGAATCGAAATTTGAAAATTGTATTAAATAGGATCAATTAAGGCTTAGTTTAAATTAAAAACACTTCTTATATAGGGGACATGGGAAATATTTTATTTCAAAAGAGTTATTTTCAAATTCGTTAAAGTTTATTCTGAGTTCTAGTATCAGTAGTCGGCATTTGTTTGATATTGTATTCATTTCATAGAGTAATATCTATTGTAGCTATTCTCTATCGGATACTTTGCAAATCTTTATGCATATTATATAGAAGAGATAACCCCAGAAAATGTTTTTTAAATATAATTATCTAATTTTAATTTTAATATATAAGTATGCACTTTAAAAACCAGTGAGCGGAGCAGTATAGTCGGACGGGGCCGACCATACGATACCCTACACAACTACCACGAACTCTAACTTTCTGAGGATGTTTATTCCGAGTCTGAGTAATATTTCGTGATATTTGCCCCCTATTGTCCGATTAGAGGTTAACAACACCTCTTCCTTACTTTTTTCGAATATTCAGTACAATCCTTATATTTACTTGTCCAGATTAACTTCACGGTGGGTTGTGTTGTGATTATGTTTTTTTATGTTTTCCGTCCATTTCATCCCAAAATTTTAATCTGATGATCACCGAAAATTGTAGGCGTTGTCCTTGACTATAACTGGAACTTCATGAAAAATTTCAAAGCCATCAGCGCGATATTTCTCCCTCTAATGTGGTAATGGGTTACTAAATAATATCTGAATACGTAAGCACCTGTAAATATTTGACTGTAAATCCCACATCTGAGTAGATACATCACTATATTTGGTACCAATTTAAAGGCCAACCACTCCTCTTGGATATGCTATCAACTCCTGGGGTCTACATCCTCCAGGAGTAAATACATATGCCATAGAATACAAATTTTGTCATTTTTCACACAAAAGTCAGGGTCCATTTGACCCGCTAAATATTGACCGATCTTTATCAAAACAGGCATGCTTATTCTCTGGCCCGATCCCCTTCTCCATGCAAAAATTCGCGGTGTTTGGGCCATAATTGCGGCCTCTGGAGCGACCAGAAAAACCGACAAAAATTTAGTATTTGGTCCATTTCATCCCCTAAATATTAACCGATCTTTTCCAAAAACAATAGGGGTCTTCATTGGCCAGAACCCATCCTACATGCAAAATTTCGTGAAGATTGGTCCATAACTGTGGCCTGTATCGTGTTTACAAATTATAATGGACAGACGGACGGACGGACGGACGGACGGACGGACGGACGGACACACATGTCTAGATCGACTCAGCTAGTCGAGATATGACGATCGGTATACTTAAAGGTGGGTCTAGGACCAATATTTCGCGGCGTTACAAACATTTGGGGCTGCACAAAGCTATAATACCCTGACAACATAGTTGTGTAGGGTATAATTATGAATTGAAATACAAAGGTATAAAAAATTGAACAGCACCATTTATAAAAATTATCCGCAATTATTTAACGGTTAATTTGAAGTGTTTGTCGATTTTGAAAAAAAAAAATCGCGAACATCAGGTTTTTATAATAAAATAAAATTTTAAACAGCTTAATTTAAAATATATTTTAACATCAAATATTTCGAAAATCAAAAATGCATGTGATTTGAAATTAAGGACACAGTTTTAATATCCTGTTTCCAAACAATAGTATGGAGGGCATATTCATTTTCTCATTCCGTTTGTAACTCATCGAAATAATAATTTCCGATCAGGGAACAATTCTAAGATCACCTAGCAATATCCGCTAGTCTGTGATAATCAAGCTATCTTCCGAAGTAAGTAGGATAGGGTTCTGAAATGTTGCATAAATGAGCTTTTTGTCTGCAATCAGATAAAGTTCGAAGATGTGGAATATCCGTTTAGCCGTTTCTCACTTGGTAGGAAATCTTCTTAATAAAAATGATGAAAATCGGTTCACTTTTAGGTATAGACTCAAATAACGGTATACCCGATTATAGGTGTTCTGCATTTTAAAATGTATTGCCTTTTGTCTATCAATTTTGAATATAGACTTCCCTTCAATCTTGTCGGCAACCTGATCAAGCTAGAATATGGGATATAACTGAACATTCCGAATTTCGTCATTTTGAGGATGTTGAACAAGTTTTTCCTCATAATTGTCTGTAATTATTTGTTTAGGGCCTTTTCTATGTAAAATTATTGATATGTCTCCTGTAACATCACCCACCGATTTTCATTATATTTAGGATTTCAGGCATGGTTTTCAACCGTGGTGGTACTTATTTAATAAAATATCGGTCCAAGTGACTGTATCTTGGTATTACAAAGTGGCTGCAATTTGAAGTATATTGGTTGGTAAAAAACTTCTTCATGGAATATTTTCAATATAAGTCCATGTTTCTACATATACCTCTTTACAAGGGTCTCCCGTCATTTCCGGCCCTTGCCCAATATGTTGATGTTGGTTTCTCCAGTCCAGGTGTATTCCATATGTATGTAATCTGCTTGAATTTTTATGCACTCGAGAGCCTCATGAATTGATAAAATGTTGGATCCATTTATCCGGTCAAAATATAAGCCACACCAAAAAGTCATACGTTGAAATTGGAGGGACTTCTCAAAAATAAATTTTGGAATCTTCGAGGGCCAGATGCGGCAATTTTACTTATGACGCAGCAAATTGAGCCTTATCCGTCAAAATGGAATTTCGTTTAATTTTTATGCATTTCAAGGAATTAATCAGTAAATATACGAAGTTGATAATGATCGGCTGGCTCGTGTTAACGGTTTTAAAAAAAATCATTTTTTTATTTTTATTTAATATTAACCTATATCTTCTTAAAGATATAGGGGAGACTGGGGCACCTTCGCATCAGTGCACATTCGGCAATCGCGTTTTTGATATGAAGCTCTCACCGTACATAACTATCTTCGATACATAGGTATCGACATTGTTGAGAACGGTCAGCTTGAGTTCCAAAGCTAACTGAACTTTATAATCCTAAAGACCCAATTCTCTATACAAACTACGATATAATGATGTTTTTAAAATGTCAATGAACGACCAGAATTAGATTAACAACTGCCACGGAACTCTAACTTTTGCGGATCTATATTCCAAGGCTGGGCAATATTTCGCGATATTTGCACCATCTGGACACACTAACATCTTCACTTTTTTACACTGACATATTTTCCGAATTTTGTTTTCTCGAGGTAAACATTTACGCCAAAACATAGTATTTATTGAATTTTACCTAGTAAGTCTTGATTGATTTGACCCGCTGAATATTGACCGAGCATTATCAAAACAGACATTCTAATTTGTTGGCCAGATTGCCTTCTAGAGCGTCTAAAGCGACTAGAAAATCTGACGGAAATAAAGTGTTCGTATCATTTTATCCCCTAAATATCATTTGATCACTACTGAATACTATAAGCGTCGACCTTGACCATAACCGGATCCTTAATCAAAATGTTCTAGCCAACAGCGTATATCGATTTAACTCATATTGGACATACTCCCAACTCTCGGACATATGTCCTTCAGGAGTATATATAGAAAACTTGGGATCCATTTGACCCCATAAATATTTACCGATCGAAACATACCCTTCTCCGTGCAAAATTTCATGATGTTCGGGTCGTAATTGTGGCATCTAGATCGACCAGAAAAACATACCAAAATAAAGTTATTGTTCTGTTTTATTCCTAAATATTAACCGATCATTACCAGAATTAATAGGGGGTTTCTTTGGCCAGAACCCGTCCTACATGCTAAATTTCGTGACGATTGGTCCATAATTGTGGAGTAAATATATACGCCATAGACTCAGCTAGTCGACATATGAAGATCGGTATACTAAAAGGTGGGTCTAGGGCCAATATTTCGCGGCGTTACAATTTTTGGGGACCACATAAAGCTATAATACCCTTACAAAATAGTTGTGTAAGGTGTACAAATATGTTAAACCTATATTTCAAACAATCTTTCTTAATTTTTTTTAATTCCAATGATCTTTTTTATACAATCCACGATTTTTTTTTATTAAAAAACAGCGTAGATTAATACGAAAAATGTTCGGATCGAATCATACGAAGACCAAGAGCGATCAAAAATGAGTTTATATATTAAAGAAAAGAAAGGTTACTAAAAAGGTTTAATTATCTAAATATATCATTTAACCTAGCATAATTTTGGAACATTCAATGAATCTTGGCTTTGAGCCATCAGGAAAAGTAAATATTACATCTAGTGTCATAAATTCTTATAGAACATATGCATAACATTTAATTGTAACAATTATTTTATATCCAATATCAATGCCAAACATTTCTCCTTTCCATTCATATTTTCCCAAAAGTTCTCTGAATAGGCAACCCTGGCAATGCCATCCTTATGCAATGCTCCCCAAAAAAATACTATTCGCTCTTTTACTTTCGACAAATCCACTTTTCAGGCAGTTCCTTGCAAGGAGAGTGAGAAGTGTGGCAAACATTTCTTGTTGTTGGTGCTCTTGATGTCAGAGTGCTGATGTTGTTGTTCGTGTTGTTGCTGCTGTTAAGTTAGAGTGAATTGAGCATGAGTTGACGTTGACGTCAACCTCAATGAAGGATGGTCCATAGTCAAGGAATGTATATTTTTGTAAGTGGGGATGCATACAACAACAACAACGAACATCACCTTAAGAGGGGAGTCAGCAGTCCAAGGCACAAAGAAAGAGCAGCAACAACGATATTTCTCGGGGTGCAAGTGGTGTTACGACGCTTTCGGAGAGTTTGCTTCTGGTGCGAACGAGTGTTGTTGTGGCTGGCTGGCTTGGAATTTTGTGTGAACGAACGGATGGTTGGATGGATGGTGCCTGGCTGTTTGAATGAATGAATGGAATCGATGAGTGAGTGTGGCTGACTGAAGGTTTTTGAGAGCGTACACAATAATGGGGGGCCTGCTTTGTGTGCTTTGCCAAGTGAGCATATATGTGTCGGGGTGTATGTGAATGTGTGTGAGTGTGTGTGCAAGTGTGCGAGTTGTATATCTTGTCGTCGTCTTCATCTTTGCTGTCGCTTTCGTCGTTTTCCATTTGATAAATTGCGTTTATAAGAAAGAGATGAATTGTCATGTACACTCCTTCATTCGTCGTCGTCGTCATCGTCAACATCGTCATTGCTGTCTCACACACAAACCTCAGTACAGCGATGTGTGGTTGCTGCTGCTGTTTTGGAGCTTTTTTCTCATGTTTGCTGCTGTTGTTGTTGTCGTCGTCCATAATACCCATCTATCCAACCATACAGCCATCCATCCGTCCATCCATACAGCTCACAATTACTAACACGACGCTTGACTTGGTTGTTGGCTGTGTTGTTGTTTAGCTGCTTGGGTATTGGGTGTTTGTGAATGTCGTCTTCGTCGTCTTGTATGTGAGCGGATGGCTGGCTATTCTGGTAATGTCGTTGCTCGTTGTTGTCGTCTGTCTATCTTTTGCTGGGGTTTGAACAATTTCATTCTCATCTCTGGCAACGAAAGGAAAAATCATATGAATGTTGTTGCCACAGCCACTGCTGCTGCTGTTCGTTTTAGACATTTATGGGTGGGGGTAATCATCGTCATCGTGAATAACAGCGAGCGAGTGGAACCGCTGCCACTCTCATTCGTTCGTCTTAATACCTTATATTGGATTCCACAAAACACAAACACACACCATCACATGCAACCAAGACCACTCGTAGGTTTCCTTCAATGTCTTGGTCCTTGCTGAGGAAAAACTCCTTTCGCCTGAAATAAAACAAAAAAAGTAAATCATATTAGCACATGTGTGTGCATTAATGGAAATTGGACGCTAGCATTGCCTTCATCACATTGTCATGCCGGAGCAACTGCAATATATTATAGCTTATAGTTTTATTTTTCGATTTTTATTTTCCGAATTTTTATTTTTCTGTGAGAGCTTCTCAGTCAAAAATAAGGTTGTTGATACGCCAACTAGGTTCCTTTATTTTTTGTTGCATTATTTACAAAAAGGACTCACTGCCCATCAAAATGAACCAAACCATTATCATCGTCATCATCATAAGCAACAACATCTTAGAGGCCACCGAACACGACGACAACAATCAGCAGCTGACACGAAGAAAATTCATTGTCGCGCGCATGATAAAAAGGAAAAGAAAAATTTCTTATTTTTTCCATTTACCAAAAAAAATTGAAAGAAGAAAGCACAGGGATTGGAAGTTGTCCAAATGCAATTTTGTTCTTGTTGCACCATTCACAAAGGGGGTGGTGGGTGTTGTTCTTATTTTTTTCATTTTTTGTTCCTTTCCCTGTACTATTCTCCTTTGTCATTGTACATTTCATCTTTTGAGCCACTAAGAAAACGTATTTCCTTGCGCCATCATCAGAAATATATACTTATATATATATATATATATATATATATATATATAAGCTCTTTTCCCTACATTTAATGCAGTTCCATTACAAAAAATCACTTTGTTGTTATTGTTGTTTGCTTGCTTGCAACACTCCTCCCACTTTCTTATGGTATTCTTATTTCCTCCAAAAAGTTCTTCATGTTGAACTGAACAGTCTTTTCTGTTGTTTTACATTTTTTTCTGGGTTCTTCCTTTGCTGCATTGCTCCTTCATTTGATTAGTTTTTCTTCTTCTTTTTTTGTTGGTGTGCACTTTTCTTGAGCTCAGCTCCATTTGTGCGATGTTTCCTTCATTTCATTTAAATTTCCTTAGAGTGCAGTTTTCCTTGTTGCTGTTGTTGTTATTGTTGACATGAGGTTATTGTTGTTGTAGTTGTTGTTTTTATTAAAAAATATACCCAGAGAACATTTAAAACTGAAAATATAGTACATAAATATCTGAAAGATATTATTCAGCTAAATTTTTCCAAAATAAAAATTTCTTTTTGTAGAATGGCTCAAAAGCTAAATGTTGTTCACTAATATAGTCGATTCAGCTAAGATTTTCTATGAAAAATGCAATTCAGCAACATGTTGCTAAGGAAAATACTATTCAGCTAACCATTATGTAGAATGTTCCAGCAACCTTTTTTTCCGTAATTTAAGTGAATTCAGCTAACATTTAGGAACGTTTTCACAGGAATGGTTATTAAGCTAAATTTCGTGAACTGAATTTCTAAAATTTTCTATAAAAAATGCAAATCAGCGACATTTTAACTAACACTTTTGTTGAAAATACAATTCAGCTAACCTTTCTGTATAAAGTTTCAATTCAGCAATGTTTTTCCCGAAATTTAGGTGAATTCAGCTAATTCAACGACATTTTAACTAACTCTTTTGTAGAAAAATGCAATTCAGCAAAGCTTTTTTCTGAAATGCAAGTCAATTCAATTAAAAATTAGGAGCTTCTGGTAATTACGCTAAATTTCGTTTGCTGAGCTAATATTTACCATAAAAATGTAATTCAGCTTAATTTTTCTACGGAAAATGCAATTTAGCAAACTCAATTCAGCAATCGTTTTCTTTATGAAATTATAATTCAGCGACCTTTTTTCTACGAAATATGTAATTCAGCAAAATGTTGCTAAGGAAAAGGCAATTTAACGACTTAGTTAAATTAAATTCAGCAAAAGTTTTTTTCTGAAATTTCTTTAAAGTCAATTCAGCAAACTATTTCTACTATAAAACTTAATTCAGCAAGGTTTTTTTAGTATATTATTTTAAAAAACGTTCTATTAACGTAACTTCAACAAACTTTTTTCTATAGAAAAACTTAATTCAGCTAGGTTTTTTCTTAGGAAAATTAAATGTAGGGACGATATTTAGTTATTAAGCTAAATTTCGTTCACCGAAATAGGCAAATCAGCTACAATTTTCTATAAGAAATTCAATTCAGCGACATTTTTCTACAGAAAATTCAATTTAGCTAACTAACTTTGTGTAGAAAATATGCAATTCAGCAATGTTTTTTTTCTAAAATTCAAGTCAATTCAGCCACATTGTTGTAGAATTGTAAATTCAGCTAACTTTTTTTAAAAAACCCAATTCAGCAAAAATTATAAATGGAAAAACATAATTTAACGTCGTTTTTTTTTATAGAAAAACATAATTCAGCTATGATTATGCATTGAAAAAGTCAATTCAGCTAACTTTTATATGAAAAAACATAATCAGAGTAGCTTTTCCAAGTAAATACAAATTCAGAATAGTATTTTTATACGAAAAAATAATTCAACAAAGTTGTTATATAAATGATTTTTTTCGATTGTATACATCTATTCAGCGAAGTTTTTCTGTATAAAAACTAAATTTACCGACGTTTTTTGTAGAAAAACGCAATTCAGTAAAGTTTCCCTTATGAAAAATATAATTCAGCAAAGTTTTTGTAGACACAAATTCAATTTAGTGGACCTTTTACACTAAGAAAATTCAGTAACCATTTTACTTTACAAAAAAATCAATTCAGCTACCTGTTTATAGAAAAAGTAAATTCAGAATTTTTTCCTAATTTTTTTTTTTTTTTTTTTTTTGTAGAATTTTTTCTGTAAGAAAAGCAATTTCAGTCAACTTTTTTTATAGAAGTTGTCAATTCAGCAACATTTTCTATAGTAAACCTCAATTCAACTTACGTTTTCTAACGAAAAACTTAGCTGAATTACACTTTTCCTTATTAAAAAATTTGCTGAATATAGTTTATCTATTATTTGAAATGACTTAATTCCGCCTTCTTGGTTTATTGGGCACAATTTTTGCAAATATTTTCCATTCTAAACTAGTTTTCACTTAGCTGAATGGTATAACTACAGCAGCTAAGATCCTTTCAGCAGCTTCATTGTCCTTTTTATCAAATTTAAAGACGACAAAGAAGAAGAAGAAACCTTCCTACATCTAAGAGTATTTCAGCTTCTTCCATCTACAGTTCGTTCCTTGGTGTCGTCCTTGTCCTGCCTTATCCTGTTCTGGGGGTTTTCATCAGATGATGTGCTGATGCTGTGTGCAGCAGCTTTTGTGCCATTCTATTTGCGTACAAACATACAGACACACATACATGTGTACATTAATTTGTTTGTATGTGTGTGCTGAATGCTTTATTGGAATTTAATTTATTAGTTATTCATGAAATTCCAATTTAATGAAGAAGCAGCACCGCACCACTTCTCCTCCTGCTGCCGGCTTCCATCATCTCAACTTTTGTCGAGATGACTCTGAAGAAATGAATATTGTATGTCTTTTCTTATTCTTGTTGTTGCTGCTTTCTTCATAACTTTCTTTTTTGTTTGCTTGCTTGTGATTCTTAGCAATTTTTCAGTTTCTTTTTAATGTGGGAATTTTTTAATAAGAAATTAAGAAAAAAATTTGAAACGAAAAGAGATGACAACACGAGTTACATTTTAAATTCAAATCGCAAAAATTCATAGAAAATGAAATGGATTTTTTTCTGTTGGTTCTGGGAGGTGAGTGAGGAGGGGCATATTGGGGGGAATTTTTAAGGAGATAAAATAATTCATAATAACATTTTGTTTTAGATTAAATAAAGATGGATTTTTTTGAAGGAACCTAATGACATTTTTTAGTCATTTGTGGGGAAAAGTAGTCAAAACATCCTGTGAGATTGGAGGAAAAATCTTGCTGAATTAAGTTTATTTTGCGGAAAACATAAAATTTAATTTTTCTATTTCTACATATACAAAATTTGGCTGAATTGATATATTCTGTACAAAAATACTGCTGAATTCTATTTTTCTGTAGAAAATGCTGGCTTGATTGTAGTTTTCTTTAGAAAAAGTTTGCTGAATTGTAATATTGTTAGCTGAATAGCAACATTCCTTCGGAAACCTTAAGTAAATTGTTTATTGCTGCAGGAAATTTTAGCTGAATAGTAATTATCTTTAAAAATGTTAGCTGAATTGCCATTTTCCTCAGGAAAAGTTAACTGAGTTGATTATTACTGCAGAAAATTTTGGGTGAATTCTGTATTTCAGTAGGAAAAGTTGACTGAATTGACTATTTGACTATAAAAAGACTATTACATTAACGTTTTATTTACAACAAATTTGCTGAATTTATTATTTCCATAAGATAGGTTGGCCGAGTAGACTTTTTGTATATAAAATATTTGCTTTATAGAAATATGAATAACAAAAAAAAAAAAAAAAAATTTGCTGAATTGTAGTTTTCTTTAGGAAATGTTAGCCAAATTGTAATATTCTTAAGAAAATGTTAGCTGAATTGTAATTTTCTTTAGAAAATGTTAGCTGAATTGTAATTTTTCTTAGAAAAGTAAACTGAATTCATCATTTTTGCAGAAAAAGTTGGATGCATTTTTATTTCAATTGGAAGAGTTGGCTGAATTGATTATCTACATATAGAAAATGTATTATGTTCACGTTTTCTTTACTAAAAGTTTGCTGAATTGATTATACCTGTAGAAAAAGTTGGCTAAATTGCCTGTATGTTAAAAATGTTTGTTGAATTGATTTTTTCTTAATAGGAATATTGCTGAATTGACTTTTTTATAAAACAACTTTGATGAATTCATATCTTGTTACCAAAATGTTAGCTGAATTGTATATTTCTATAGAAAAATTCTTGCTGAATTGTAATTTTCTTTAGAAAATGTTAGCTGAATTTTAATATTCTTAAGAAATCGTTAGCTGAATTGTAATTTTCCTTAGGAGATGTTAACTGAATCGATTATTGCTGCAGAAAAATTTGGCTGAATTTTGTATTTCAGTAGAAAAAGTCTCCAAATTGACTATTTGAATATAAATTGATTATTTCTATAAGAAAGGGTGGCTGAATTTGACTATTTGTATGTAAAATTTTTACGAAATTGATTTTTTTCAATAGATATATTGCGGAATTGACTTTTCCATAAAATAAGTTTGCTGAATTGATTTTTTGATAGCTGAATTGACTTTCATTAGGAAAATTGATGATTAAAACTGCATTAAAAAATACTGTGCTAATTTTTGGGAAACAAATTTGACTCATTTTTCTATAGAAAAATTGCTGAATTAAAATTTTCTATAGACAAATTTTCTGAATTAAGTTTTTCTTTATATAACAGTTAGTCGAATCGATGTGAAAAGTTAGCTGAATTGATTTTTTCTATGGGAACGACGTTTTCT
Source organism: Musca vetustissima (assembly GCF_032173495.1). Lineage (NCBI taxonomy): Eukaryota > Metazoa > Arthropoda > Insecta > Diptera > Muscidae > Musca > Musca vetustissima. The sequence continues at coordinate 97,147 of NW_026882399.1, forward strand.
CATAGAAACGTTTGCTGTATTGACTATTCATATAGAAAAGTTTGCTGAATTAATGTTTTCTACATAAAATCTTTGCTGAGTTGTATTTTTCTATAGCATAAGGTTTGCTAAATTCCGTTTTTATATTAAAAAGTTTAGCTGAATTAATTTCAATTAAAAGAGTTCCTGAATTTCGTTTTTCTATACAAAAAGTTAGCTGAATTTCCGGCATAAAATCGTAGCTGAATTCAGTTTTTCTATTAAAAGAGATAACTGAAGTAAATTTTTCTAAAAAAAATATTTGCTGCATTTAGTGAATCTATAATTATTTTCGCTATAGACTTCAGTTTCTCTACAGAAAAAGTTAGCTGAGTTAACATTTTCTAAATACAAACATTGCTGAATTCAGTTTTTCTATGTAAATGGGTTGCTGAATTGAATTTTTCTATGAAAATATTTGTAGAATTGTGTTTCTCGATACAGAAATTTCGCTGAGTTGGAGTAATATGTATAAAATGTTTGCTGAATTGATTGTTTCTATGGAAATATGGTTGCTGAATTGAGTTTCTACATTAAGAAAAGTTTAGCTGAATTGATTTTTTCAATAAAAAAAATCCCTAAATTTTGTTCTCCTATTGAAACAGTTTGCTGAATTAATATTTTCTGCATAATTTTGTTTTTCTTTTTAAATGGAATTTTTCTATAAAAATATTTGCGGAATTTAGTTTCTCGATCGTGATATTTCGCTGAATTGTAGTTATCTATATATTACAATTTTTTTGAATTTATTGTTTCTTCTTGAAAATGTTGCTGAATTGCATTTTTCCAATAGAAAACATTTGCTGAATTGACTGAAAAAGGTTTTTGAATATATTTTTAGATTCAAAAGCGGCTGTATTAGTTTTTCTATTTAAAAGCTTGTTGAATTGAATTGGGAACCAGCTTGCTGAATTTATTTTTTCTTTTAAATTATGTTATCTTAATTAAAATTCTCAATGGAAAAACATTGCTGAATAGAATTTTTATTGGAAACAGTTTGCTGAATTGACTATATGACCTTTCAAAATGTGTATAAATTACATATTTTTTCCTATTAATTGTTCTTCCATATTCCTTGCTTAATCAAAACATTCCTTTCTAATCAGCAAAAACAAAAAAATCCTTCAAATTAGTTCCTCAAGCTGGGTAAATAGTTATAGTTGTTTTGATTTTTTGGTGCTTTGTTTTTGTTATATTGTATTACAGTTTGCAACCTCATCCATCGAGAGCCCGACAGGCAGCCAGGAGCAAACAAAAAAAACTATAACTGACTACCATTTACCACCAAAAGCAACCAAGAACAGCAGCAGCAACATCCAGTCAGCCACATGTTTGTAACAACAGCAGCAAATACAACAAAACTATAGTCAACTAAAATCGCTTTTGCTTAAAGTAAAATCTGTTCACATATGTATATGTGTATGTACGTATGTATAAAAGTTGGTGCTGTGTGTATGTATGTTTTTCGGTTTGGATAGATGATAGTTTTAAAAAAGTGGTTAACACATATTTTGTAGCAATTTTTCATTAGAATGAACGCACACACACAGAGATACACATACCGACACCGACAGGCAGACAGCCATACACATGTGCACATGCCAACCAACAACCAAACACTCGATGCTTTCATTTGCTCGTTCTCGGTTTAGACAAATATTTTATTTTCTAAATTTGGTTGTTGTTGGTGGTGCTGTCGTTGATACTGATGCTGCTGCTCCTGTTTCCTGTTATGTTGTTGTTACTGTTGTTAGTTTATTTTGGCAAACATTGTTAACGACGAATGATGCTGCTGCTGTTGATTTTGCTGCCGTTTGTTGTTGATGTAATTGTTGTTGGTGTTGCCGTTGCTTCTGCTGACGGTGTGTTTGTGTGTCGACCATTTGTTTGAGTGGCCGTGTCTCGTGTGCCGAAAAACAAGAGATGAATATGAAAAATTACCTTTTTGAAAATGTAAACAACATCGAGGGATAAATTGAATAATATTCTATTTGTCTAAGAGTGGCGAAATAACAACAAAAACAACAACATGCAGCAGCAACAACAAAAATAAAATATAAATAAACTAAATAAAGATTTGGGTTGAAATTTAAGAAATTTAACCTAAAATCTGGGGGATGTAAAAATAAATTAAAAAAGGACTCTATTTGTTAGAAATTGTATTTCTTATGAATTAGGATTTTACTGTTAAAAGAAATTGTTGCTGTAGAAACAAGATTCAAGATTAGCTGAATTAATGTTTTATATAGAAAATGTATGCTGAATTTGATTCTACCATATAAAACGTTAGCTGAATTGGTGTATTAACAAGAAAATTATAGCTGAATTTAATTTTATCGTATAAAATGTTAGCTGAATTTAAGATATTATTCAGTAGGGGAGAGGGGGGCACCTTTGAACACTTTTTGCTTTCAAGCCTTATAAAATTTTTTATTTTATAATTTTAGGTTTCTTATAAATTTTAACTGATAGGTACATATGTAACCTTTAAAATGAATATACATATGACATACTATAAGCTTTATAAATATATTTTATTACTGTTTTAATGGACTGAATTTAATTTCACCAGGGGGGCATAAAAAGCATTTTTGAACGACATGGTTTTTTACATTGTTTAGGTTCAAATATGTATGTATTTTATTCATACATATCAGAAATGCATGAATTCATTAAAAAATATATAAAAAATGTTTAAAATTTAAAAAATTTAGATCAAAAGTTATTAAAACATAAAATGACTTAAACAAAAATTAACATGGTGAAAAATACAGTTAATTTCTTAATCTTATTAGCCCATTTGAAATTTTGAGAAATCGAAACCAAAAGTTAAAAACTCATTTTTTTACTAAAGAGTTTAATGCATGTCGGCAAAAATTTTACGGAAATTTAAAATAACTTTTTTTACAAAAAAATGGAATGCAAAAAATTTTTTCGAAAGAAAACTATCACAGAATTCTTCCTGCGCCCTTACAACCAAATGAATAAAAGTTTACAATGACACTGAGAAAAAGTCACCCATGCACAATTTTTGACAACTGAAAGAGCAAGCCAAAGTGGTTTACGCATATAAAACAAGATTGCCATATACAAAAATGTGGTTGCGGGTCGGAAAAATATTAAACCAAGATTTTATGGGCGCTGTTCAAAGGTGCCCCACGTTCAAAGGTGCCCTATAAAAGATATTCCCCTATAAAAGATATTCAGTATAAAATATTAGCTGAATTGATGTTTTATAAAGAAGCCGTTAGCTGAATTTAATTTCACCACATAAAAAGTTTACTGAGTTTAATTTTTTCGGTACAAAATATTTGCTGAATAGGGTTTTTGTATAAAATAGTTAGCTGAATTCATGTTATCAAAAGTTAACGGTTGCTGAATACTTTCTTCTGTAACAATTCTTAGCTGAATTAAGATATTCAGTATTAAAAATAGCTGAATTGATGTTTTATAGAGAAAATGTTTGCTCGGCAAAAATTTTAGCTGAATTAAGTTTTTCTTTACAAAAAATCAGTGAATTTAATTTTTCTTAGGGACTTACTCGAGTGGAACTGCATATTTTGCTGAATTAAGTTGCTCTTTACAAAAAATCAGTGAAATGAATTTTTCTTAAGAAAATATTTGCTGAATTGCATATTTTCATAGAAAATGTTAGCTGAATGTAGAAAATATGTACATAAATTGTGTCTTTAAACCCTTGCTAAATTAAGTTGATTAAGTTGAATTTTACTGTAAAAAATGTTAGCTGAATTGGCATTAGCTGTAGAAAAATGTAGCTGAATTTTTTGGGTGTTTGTAGAAAATTTTAAATTAAATTGAGTTTTACAATATTTAACGCTTGCTGAATTAAGTTTTTATGTACAAAATTTAGCCGCATTTTGCATTTATATAAACCAAAATTCGCCAAGTTAGATTTTACTATACAAAATATTTGCGGAATTCTCGTTATCATAGCCTAATATATTCGCTTTAAAATCATAGCTGAATTTGTGTTTTACGTAGAAAAACGAAAATTAAGTTTTTCTGTAAAAAAAATTACCCGAAATTAAGTTGTCTTTAAACAAAACTTCGTCAAGTTGTACAATATTATACAAAATGTTTGCTGAATTGCCTTTATCTGTAGAAAAATGTCCCTGAATTAAGTTTATTTACTAGAAAACTTCTCTGAGCTCATATTTTCCACAGTAAATCATAGCTGAATAGAGTATATCGGTTTAAAATCATAGCTGAATTGATGTTTTATATAGAAAAACTTCACTTGGTTTGGATTTTTTGTAGAAAAAACTTCGCTGAATTTAAGTATTCTAAAGAAAAACTTTGCTGAATTGGGTTTTGTGTGAAAATTAGCCAATTTTTTCAACACAAAATTTAGAAATTTCTTTGAAAAACATTGCTGAATTGACTTTTTTCCACACAATGTTCGCTGAATTAAGTTTCCTGAAAAAATAACGTAGCTGAATTGCGTTTAACATTGGATATTCTTTGGCTGAATTCGAATTTTGTACTAAATATTTGCTCAATTTCACTTTCTCCCAGAAAAATCTACAATTACTCACACATTTCTCCCATAATTTTCCATTTCCATGTTATTAGAGAACATTAAACCCTTTTAACAATTTTCGTTTGTTTGTTTTATAAAAATCTCAAATTTATCATTTTCAACAGCAACAACAACACCAACACCAACAACTACGTCTGACACCAAAAAGTTCATCGATAGCCATTGACCTACATCCAAAACAAACATTTAAAGTCATGTGCGTGCGTGCTCCGTTTTAAACTCAAATTGAAAATGAATTCAGCCAAAGCACCCTTTTGGTGATTGATAACATTTCATCATTTGGCGATTTGATTTTATTAACGCAATTTATAATTTTTGTTTTCATTCGGTTTGGCATTGTTTTGGGAACTCCACACTGTAGTCGCTCGAACGTCTAGCATGGCATACCGCAAACGAAAATCCGTTAAGGTTTTAATAAATAACATTTTTTTTTTCAAAAAATATATTTCTTTTTAAGTTGACTTAGTGAAAACCGAGAGGTGGGGTGGGAGAGGTGTACTCAAAACTTTTCATAAATCAATACAAAAATTGTGAGAATGTGTGTGTGTGAGACAGAGTTTGCCTGTGTGTTGGGTGTTTTTGTTTACGAGTGCGAATGATTTGCAAATAAATATTTTTAGCGGGAAAAATGTTCTATTTTTGGGCAGAAGTTCTGTATTTTTCAAATATCCTGCTCCTAGCCGGAATAGTATTTACAGCCTGGCTTGCTGGCTGAATGGCTGACTGGTACCATTGTGTTGATGTTCAACTTTTCCAGCCAGCAGAATACAAATTTGATTAATTGCGGCAGCAATGGGTGCCACATTCGTTGCATATCCACAATACTCACACACACACATCGACACCACATTCACACAGGGTTCAACACTCCATTACAACAACTAATGTACCGGGTTGAAAAAAGGGTTTTTAGAAATTCAAAACTTAAAACTATGAGAAAACGATGATGCTTCCGGCCGGGTTATTGGGAAAATAAAGGAATTTAAGTTTCCTATTTTTTCCGCTCTCCTTCGAAAAAATATGGGACAATTTTGAGTTGTTTAATATTGATTTTTCATTCCTCCTTACCACTTTCTGCTTTGTTTAATGTATTTTTGCTTCTAGTTTCCGGCATTTTTCGAAATTGTGAAATATTTTTTGCAAAATCATTGTTTTTGTTTGTCTTTTTTTGGCCAACAAATACAGACACAAACATACTTAAACACATAATGGAAAATTATGTGTTTAAGCGTGTGTGTGTGTTTTTGAACAATTTTTTGCAAATTTCCATTAAAACTTTAATGTTTTGACAACTGTAGGAAGAAGTAAATGAACTTTATCGATAATTTTCAAGAGAACATTTTGACAGACAGTTTTGAAGAACAATTTTTCTGATTGAGGAAATTGTTTCGTAAATTCTTTAAACAGAAAAACTTTAAGGCAGGAAGTTAGTCAAATTTTTTGGAAAATAATTTGTTATTATAATGAAGGTATAAATTATGGATTTAAATTTTTAAACCTAATCGCTATTGAAAAATATGTGGAAATGATGTAAATGATCGGACGAATCAACATATCTAGATTGACTCAGCTAGTCGATATATGTTTGTTCGTTGACTAAAATATGGCCTTGGACCAAGATTTGCAGCCAAACAACGTCTTATTATATCCTTACAACATTTTTGTTTAGGGTATAAAAAATCATACCTGTGTTTGGCCCTTGAAAAAATATTTTAAAAATTCTACGCCTGTAGTTGTTCATAAAAAAATATTTTAAAAATTCTATGCCTGTAGTTGTTCATAAAAAAATGTTTTTAAAAATTTTTGTTATTTGAATTTTGCCTTGTAAGGGCAGTGATCATTTGAAAGTAATTTTAAGTGGTTATTTATACTCTTTCGAGTCAAGCTTGATGATCTAAGTTTTGCAATCAAAAGGAAAGCCAGGAGAAGAACCTACATACCCACCATTATGCGACGCGTTTCGCGGTTGGTTAAGAGGCTCATCAGGCATATTGGGCTATGTGGCTTTATAAATGTCGTACGTTGATAACTTGTATTTATTCCGCCCTGATGCGAAACTTGCATATGCGAATTAAATTCAAATTTGTCAAAGTTCGACATTTGTCTTCATTCTATGAACAGTCCTTTTCAAAGCAGATTTTTGTTGTAGCGATGGATAATTAATCCACACACCTACAATTGCTTCCTGGTATACACATGTTTTTGCGCAACCGTTTTGGAAGTGTTGATGGCTCAGAACGTTAAGCGGTCTTGGCAACATTTGTGTTGATCCTTGATTAAAAATTATTTAAAAAGTCCACGCCTCCCTGAGGTCCTTGATTAAAAATTATTTAAAAAGTCCACGCCTCCCTGAGGTCCTTGATTAAAAATTATTTAAAAAGTCCACGCCTCCCTGAGGTCCTTGATTAAAAATTATTTAAAAAGTCCACGCCTCCCTGAGGTCCTTGATTAAAAATTATTTAAAAAGTCCACGCCTCCCTGAGGTCCTTGATTAAAAATTATTTAAAAAGTCCACGCCTCTCTGAGGTCCTCGATTAAAAATTATTTAAAAAGTCCACGCCTCCCTGAGGTCCTTGATTAAAAATTATTTAAAAAGTCCACGCCTCCCTGAGGTCCTTGATTAAAAATTATTTAAAAAGTCCACGCCTCTCTGAGGTCCTTGATTAAAAATTATTTAGAAAGTCCACGCCTCTCTGAGGTCCTTGATTAAAAATTATTTAAAAAGTCCACGCCTCCCTGAGGTCCTTGATTAAAAATTATTTAAAAAGTCCACGCCTCCCTGAGGTCCTTGATTAAAAATTATTTAAAAAGTCCACGCCTCTCTGAGGTCCTTGATTAAAAATTATTTAAAAAAGTCCACGCCTCTCTGAGGTCCTTGATTAAAAATTATTTAAAAAAGTCCACGCCTATCTGAGGTCCTTGATTAAAAATTATTTAAAAAAGTCCACGCCTCTCTGAGGTCCTTGATTAAAAATTATTTAGAAAGTCCACGCCTCTCTGAGGTCCTTGATTAAAAATTATTTAAAAAGTCCACGCCTCTCTGAGGTCCTCGATTAAAAATTATTTAAAAAGTCCACGCCTCTCTGAGGTCCTCGATTAAAAATTATTTAAAAAGTCCACGACTCTCTGAGGTTCTTGATTAAAAATTATTTAAAAAGTCCACGACTCTCTGAGGTTCTTGATTAAAAATTATTTAAAAAGTCCACGCCTATTCCTTGAAAAACTCTTTAAAAAAGTCCACGCCTCTTTGAGACCCTTGATTAAAAATTATTTAAAAAGTCCACGCCTATTCCTTGAAAAAACTCTTTAAAAAGTCCACGCCTATTCCTTGAAAAAACAACTCTTTAAAAAGTCCACGCCTATTCTTTAAAAAAAAAACTCTTTAAAAAGTCCACGCCTATTCCTTGAAAAAACTCTTTAAAAAGTCCACGCCTATTCCTTGAAAAAACTCTTTAAAAAGTCCACGCCTATTCCTTGAAAAAAAAAATACTTAAAAAGGCCACGCCTAATTGTGGTCCTTGAAAAAGAATGGTTAAAAAATCCACGCCTAATTGTGGTCCTTGAAAAAGAATGGTTAAAAAATCCACGCCTAATTGTGGTCCTTGAAAAAGAATGGTTAAAAAATCCACGCCTAATTGTGTGGAAAAATATATATTTAAAAATTCCACGCATTTTTGTGGTCCACGTTAGTGGGGGTTCACAAAATTAGTTGCTTAGCACTTAAATATAAAACAGTAGCGTCACATATCTATCCTATCCTGGCTCCCAATGAATTTTAAAAAATCCCAAAAATTGTGTGCTCTATTGAGTACTTTTCACAAAAACACATGGCGCCCAGAATAAAATAGCAAGTTGCCCGCCGAAAAAAATCGAAAAAATACATACCCAGAAAAGCCATTCCCGCAAAAAAAAAAATCGAGCACCTAAAAGTATGCTACAAATTTTGTAATTTCTTAGCTTTTTATTTTTTGGCGCGCTACTTTCTATTTTTTTCTGGGCGCCTGGTATTTTGGTGAAATTTAACCAAAAATGCGAAAAAACAAGTTGAAAGAAAAATTGTGACGTCATCACACAAATTTATATCGAACTAGTAGGGGCATGTATACTTACCGTATTTATGTCCGTAAATAAAAACAAACAATATTTTTAGTAAATTTGTTTAGTTTTTCATTTTTATTAAATATTCTTTGTAAAAACTATATACACACATTAAAAAATACATAAAAATTTAATTTTAATAAATTTAACCGACTTATTTGGTATCTATTGTATTGCAATCCTTCCTTGTAGACTGTTATGATTGATAAAACATTTCTTCAAGGATTACTAGAGCAGTCATAGTGGATTTTTATAGAATTTCCCTTTCTTCAAGGACTATCAAGGACTTTCTGATATGAGCCTGAGCCCCAACACATTGCTCCGAATTTCAAACCAAGTACATTATACGGAGCCAAAGGAACCCAACAGAGTTTGTCAGTTAGTGTATTTTTTGACTATCTGTTCTGGATGCCTGGTATGTTTGAGCAATTTCCGAAAGAAAAAAAACCACCCAAAACTTTAAGCCTGAATTCTTTATCATTCAGCATTATTTCCTGTGCACTACTATTTTATTAAATACTATTAAGTATGTAGGTCATTTCTTCATTAAGTACTTAATGTTGATTGTTTATTGAAAAACAAAAGATACAAATAAACAGATTTAAAAACAAATTCTAAAAATGTCTTTTTATTTATGGACATCTAAAAAACTATTAGTGGGGGGTTCACAATATTAGTTCCTTAGCATTTAATTATCAAACAGTAGCGCCACATATCTATCCTGGCTCCCAATGAATTAAAAAACCCAAAAATTGTTTGCCCTTTTGGGTAATTTTCACAAAAATACCAGGCGCCCAGAATAAAATAGCAAGTTTCCCGCCAAAAAAAAGTCAAAAAATTCTGATCTGACAAAACCCTTCACGCGAAAAAAGTCGAGCGCCTAAAAGTATGCTACAAATTTTGTAATTTTTTAGTTTTTTTATTTTTTGGCGCGCTACCTTCTATTTTTTTCTGGGCGCCTGGTATTTTGTGAAATTTACCCAAAAATTCACAAAACCAGGTGAAAGAAAAATTGTGACGTCATCACACAAATATATATCGAACGAGTAGGGGCATGTATACGTACCATATTTGTGTCCGTAAATAAAAACAAACAATATTTTTAGTAAATTTGTTTAGTTTTTGTTATTTTTATTAAATATTCTTTGTGAAAACTATATACATAAATTTAAAAAAAATATATATAAAAATATTAATTTTTATAAATGTGCCCATGATTTTGAAAGTGGTATAAGTCATATTTTTTTTTTGTTTCGAGATATTTAGAGTTTTGCATTTTAAAGGATTAAAAAATATTCTTGCATTATGGATTATGATTTGTCCACATTAAAGTAGTCCCAACAAACAAGTATTTATTATGATTGTGAAATTTATTGCCATTTTTAAAAGAAAATGTGGTTTTGAAAGGTTTAAATGACTCGTACCACTTTCAAAATTAACTGCATGACTTTATAAATGACTTATACCAAAAATGAAACAACTTTATTAGTAATTAACGTTAACGTGTGACAAGGTAAATTATTCATTAATATTTAGAGAAATAAAGGGTTTGTGAAAAATTGGTGGAATATAGGGTAGTAGATCAATCATATCTTTATGGGTTTTTTTTATTGGTCTAATGGTTGTGTATAATGGAAGGAAATCAACATTTCCGTATATTCTAGGTCTTCCTTTTTTAGGTGAGAGGTCTTATACTTTGAATTCGGAGTTGTCGTCCAAGGAAGTTTTATAAAACATTTTATATGGGGCATTATTTAGAAATCTGTTCCATTGTATTTTTAACCAAGGCACAGCTTCTCCATTGATGTTTTTCTTTCTATTATTCGTTGATTCTTTTAGTTGTTTTGAAGAAATAAAATTTTTTTGATCCATTTGTACTACCGAAAATAGGTTTCTCATCTTACATGATTCTATTAAATTATAATAATGCTCAGGGACGTATAAATAATTAGATTTTTTAATTTTAGTTTCTATCAAACCAAAATCCCGATCATTTGGCAAGAAAGAATGGCCGGATACCATAAATTTATGATCAATTGTTTCAACATTATTATCAGATGACTGAACAATTTTTAACCATATTAAAGCTATGTTAATGTTTCGATTTTGTCCTGAGCAGGCATCACTGTAAGCTATTATATGCTTTTAAGTGGTATATTTTGTCCATAATTCTGTGATTGCGTTCATTTTGCGTCATCTTGATTTCATTTTGTGCTCTTCCGTTTGTATGGGTTCTGCATCTGATTCATCAGAAGGCGATATCATTCTTATTCGTTTTCATTTCTTGGGAGCATTACTTCCATTTATTCGCCGTAAAATGTCTACAATTAACTTTAAATAGGTTTTTACATTAAAAGTTTTACTTCATCCTACCTGAACCTGAACTATCTGAAGACATGACAAAATTACTTTGTGAACACACTGACTTATACCACTATCAAAACCAACAATATCTGTATTTCAGTTAACAACTAAAAAATAAACGCATTTTAATGACTCAATTTGCATGGCATGCTGCTACTTTCTTCAGATTATATTATTTTATTAAGATTTGACAAGTAATAGCTGATAAAGTAGATTTTTAAAATTTTTGACTTATACCACTTTCAAAATCATGGGCACAAATACATTTTTTAAAAACTGAATCGACTTTGTTGGTCTCTTTCGTATTGGAATCCTTCCTCCTTTGTAAAACTTAATGATTGAGGGAACAGGTTAATTCCAAAAGACATAATTATAGTTATATGCGGGGCTGCCTTATTTTCAACTTATTTGTAGATCTTTTTCGATTGTCATCATACGGAAATCCGAACATATACAATTCATAACAGCCTGAAATGAAAAATAAAAGATTTAAAATTAAATAATATACTTTTCAACATAAGAAAGATATTTAAATTTTAAATAAACAAATTGGTGCATTACTTCCAGTACCTCCCCTCAAAATGTCAATATTTTGAAGATTTGTTACTCAGATATCAATCGTATGGAATGTCTTATATACAATATACGAATATCGAAAAAAAGTTATGGAGAAATGAAATGAGGTGTGACACTGTCGTCAGTGCCATCTATTGATGGACATAATTCAAATCAGGCACATAACTTTTGGACGGGTAAACAAATGGTATCGTATGAAGGAGTAATTAATCTATTTTAATATAACCACCAAAAATTCGAATAATACAAAAATTGCCGAGGGAAATTAATAATTTGTAGTAGGCGCCCAGCACTGAACAGGAAGTATATTTCGGAGCATGGTGGAATTCAAATTCTAATAACTCAGGAAATACTTAAGCGACTTTTCTAAATTTTACAGCAATGGTTAGAGGTAATTCAGAAGTTTTTTTTCACATACATAAACTCTAAATTAATAAAACAGCAAAGTGATTGGCTGACTGATTTTACGTTTTATCAACTTCCAGACAAAACGGCTGAAGCTAAAATCTTAAAATTCGCAGTTCGAAAAAGCGGGGTTTTTGGAAAATAGTATTAATAGAAAATCTAAAAAGTACTACATGTGTTACTATTTCGATTTGACGAACCGTAGGACAGATATATGTTTTTTTTTATATGTTGATAAGTAGGGTTGATATAAGAAAGTACTTTAATCATGTATATAAAAAGTATTAAACAGAACTAAATATGGTTCAATTACAATTTGGAAGAACGGGAAAACCTGGCGAACCGGTGGAGCTAGAACTCATAAATTTGGAGACGGATGGTGTGCAGGATAGATGTACCAAATGTTTTTGTTTTTTTTTTTTTTTTTTTTTTTTTGAAAATATTAATATCCGAGAAATACCAAAATTTACTAAATTAGGTACACAATAGTACATGCTACGAATATAGTTATAAACTTGAAATTTGGAATGTGAATCAAAGTTGATAAGAAGGGTTGATATAAAGTGCTTTAGGAGGTGGTGTGTACTCATGTATATAAAAAATTATTGAACAGTACAAAATTTGGTACAATTTAAATTTCGAGGAACGGAAGAACCTAGCGAAACGATGGAGCTAGAACTCCTCAATTTGGACATGGATGGAGTGTAGGATAGATGTGCCAAATGTTTTTTTATTTATTATTTATTTATTTATTTTTTGAAAATATATGGATGGAGTTTAGGACAAATGTACCAAACATGTGACTTATTTTGCATCCGAAAAGTACCAAAATGTACTAAATATGGTACAATTTAGTGCATGCTACAAATAAAGCTACAAACTTGAAATTTGGAATCTGATTTTGAAGTTGATTAGGTGAACTGACATAGCTGGAACAAGTAAATTCGGATTTAAAATGAATGCTGTTTTGTATAATTGAGGTATAAATGGTGTACTAAATGGTACTAAATTTGAAATTATTTGGATTTAGGTGATCCAGTAGAGCTATAAAAATGCTAAAAAAATTAATGAAAATCAATTTCTTCAAAATCATTGAAAAAATATTAATCGTTGCCTTTTAAATTAAAGAGAAAAAAATATTCTTTAAAATCCGCAACTAATCAAAAATCCACGCATTTAAAAGTAAATTAAAAATATTTTTTTTTTGAAATCCCCAACCTTAAATATAAATACTTTTTAAAAATCCAAAAATCCAAGCCGGACCTAAAATTGGATTAATCTTTTGTTTTCAGTTTCCATGCCCGCCAAATGTAAAAACACATTAAAGTATTGATAAAGCTCTCGCTGCAACCTATAGCTTACACAATAAATCGATTATGTCTTAAAGAGTTTTTGAAATGTTCACTTAAATTTAAAAAAGGAATTCTTGAGAAGTTGTTCAACAAAAATAAAAAATCGTTTTTTAAAAATGGGACTTAAAATTTAATTTTTTTCGAATTCAAAAGACAATTTTTTCTTTTAGCCTTAAATAAAAATAAAAGGCCTTATCCGTTACGTGCTAGTTGCTTGAAAAAAAACCAACAAAAATATAGATCACATAATTAATTTCAGTTCCTTCCCAATAAGTAATCAGTTTTGCAATTTATTTTGAAAGCCTATTACATTTTCCCCATAAATGGCCTAACTATGGACTAACTAATTGTTCTTTTTCTTTAATATTTGTATAATTGGCTTTGATTCTTGAACAACAAATTATTAATTTTATTTTCATTATGTGATTTTGGTATTATTACGACCTTTATATTTTAATAAACTTAAAATTCAAAAGATATCGGCTTCTAAAAGTCCCAAGAAAAGTTATGCTTTTTTACGATACATTGGTTATGACGACGGTATCCGAAAGTCCCCATGAAAGTTTTGCCTTTTTAATCCAACCCTATTCTTCTATATTTTATATCGCTTATGGCGCCCAATTTAACTAGTTTGCGGAGTTTATTTTTTATTTTAATAATTATTGTATCCGATATTTTGTTTATGGCCTCACAATTATCATCGATGAATTCGAAAAGTTTAGTTGTCCTATTATGAACGAGTATACTAAAAAGCCTGTTTATTTTATATTTAACTCACTTAGCTTTTAGAAGAACATCAACAATTGCAATACCCCTCCTAAAAAATAACCGCTATTTTATTGAATGTCTATATATTATTTTATTGTTGCATCTTTTTCTATACTCTCCTAAAATCGTGCTGAAACTAAATTTTATTAAAAAGATAATTTATTAATAACATATTTAAGTTTCAAAATTGAATTTAACGTTTTGAAGTAAACATCTCTGGCTTTATCTGGGTTAATATTAAATCGATTTCATGCCGCATTTACATCCATTTTAACAATATTCTCCCACTTAGAATTTATTTTTCAAAATTCATTTACAACTCATAACACAATTAATTTCCATGACATTTATGAGAGACGATCTCCTCCCGTAGTAAAATAAAACAAAAATGACAATGACAATTTGTTGGCGGCCTTGAAGTTTTTTTAAGTATTAATAGTAGACATAGTCAACTATGGTGTCCTATTTCTATAAGAAAGCGTGACATTTCAGTATTTTTCCTGCGTTGATTCTTCCTCTTTGTTCATACAAAAAATTACTTCCAAGTAATTTAATAAATCACTTTATTATTTTGTTTGTTGTAAAAGTGAATTTCGAATATTCCTACATAGTAAAGAAACTATTTGAACGAATTTTTGTTAAAACTATTTTATTTCTTTGTAGGAGGTGGGTGTTATTTCGTTGTTTGGTTGGTTGTTGATTTAATTTTTTTCTTTGTATTTTCTTCCCTCTCAACACACAACAACAAAATTTTTTTCGTTTGGCATTGCATTTCTAAGATATTGCAAATTTTATAAATTTTGAAGGCGTTACCTATTTTTTTGTTGCTACTCTTGTCGTCATTATCATTATTGTTAGATGGTGAATGAATGGATGGATGTATGTGTTGTTGTGTTGAGTGAATGAGTGACTTGCTTGCTCAACTGTCTCCAACAACAAGAATCTCTTTCTATTTTGTTTTATAAAAAAAAAAAGAAAAATCATTTATAAGTTTTATAGTGCACAGCCATACACTAGCACTAACACTATTAGAAAACTTAAGGCCGAAGTTTTTATTTTGGGAGCATAAGAACGAACCTTGCAAGCGACTGCCAACTACTAATACAACAGGAAACCTTTTTTTTTTTTTAAATGGGGTGGTGATTACGCCACCTCCTCATTTTTATATCGTCTTGTTGTTGTTTAGCAATGACTTCTTGTTTTACGAACTACTACAACGACGACGACAATGGATGATGACGACTACACTGCGCATCTATATTAGTCAACCCGAGTACGGAAGAAGAAAAATGAGCATGATTTTGTTTGTTTTTTCGGTATGAAGTATGAACAACCGAACCAAACGTCTCCAAACCGTTTCTTTCTATCTACTGGCTTTCAAACTTTTACATCGGACCTTCCATGCCTTTCTTCGTAATTCTTAGTTGTGTTGCAGTTGAGCTTTCTTTTTCTACTGCCAGCCGGTGAGGCCTGTGAAGTGACTGACGACCGACCAAATTACTACGAAACAGCCAAATGAGTATTACAGCTGTCCGTAGCAGAAGGACTTGCACAAGGAAACCCTTGTGATTTTTGAGTTGTGAGTCGTTTTGTTCGAGGCCCTTCTTACACCTGCCTTGTGAGTAGTGAAATATCATCGTCATCATAACCCTTAATGTGGTTGTTGTTATTGACATTGTTGTTGTTATATTTGTTCTTATCGCCTTTGTCGTCGTCAAGTTATTTCTGTGCTCTCCCGAACCCAAAATCACCACCCACTTTTTGTGTGTTGGCTTCAACAACAACCCACCAGCCAGTCAACCCTACTCTGGCACTCTCTCTTTCTCTGTGGGTCTCTGCTCCGAGATGATATATGGAGCCGGGTGTTAAAACCAACAACAAACAGCAGCAGCCAACACCACAGAGAAAGAGAGTGACGAGAGTGGGCCGACTAAACAAACCAACCCACTTCGTTGTAAATTTTGTTGTTGCTGCTATTCACTTTTTTGTTTGCCATTTTTTTCTTACACTCACAGACACACACACATAGAAAGACCCCAACTAGATGACAACAACACGACGTTTATATTTCAACGTCTTGGATCTTTTGCCATGCTTGGAAAAATACTTGACTGTGTGTCTTGCTTACGAGAGCTTACCAATGGCTTTGCTAAATGTTGGGGAGTATGTCTGTGTGTGTGTGAGCCAACAACAAATACCACTACTAGGTTGTTGTACTACCGTTCGGTATGAGCCATTTATTTGATTTTGACTGAAATCTTGTGATGCAAATGTGCCAACCACTCACTCAACTCGATTCTGGCGGCGAATGATAACAAATGGGGATTGGTTTTTGCTAAATCACACAACGGAAGCAAACAGCAACAACAACAATACTGTGCAGCTCTTTAGAAATAGCAAGACTAGAGCGAGCCAGTCAGCCAGCCATCCCTGAGAACTTTCAGACGCTGGCGCTTTTCTTCTTGGGATCTAGCTTGTTGCTGCCACTTTTTTTCTTGGGGCCTTAGTACAGGTGGAGGAGTGAGGGAGGTAGAGGAGTGTTAGCCTAGCTTGCACTGTGTTGTCAAGAGGGGGGAGGGAAATTAACCAACAACAAGAACAACAAATGTTGCCAGTTTCTGCTCATTGCAGTCGTTGGCAATTTTTTTCTTTTTGGTATGGATGTGTGTCTGTTCGTTCGTTCACATCACAAAGTGATTATAAGCCGTCTCATTTCATCTAAAGACAAATAAATTTCAAATAATGGCAACAAATACAGCAGCAACAAGAACAACAACAATGAGAAGCAAACAGAAATCATTTGGCTGGCTCTCACCCACAATTAATGAGTAATAAAAAATTACAACTCTTTGCAATATAACTCTCATTTTGCTTCTTTCAATTTGAAGTTTTTTTAATAAATCATTTTCAAAAATTTAATTGAGTTATTGGAAATTTATTTTATTTTAATTTTCCTAAAGCACCAAAAATTCACTTAAATTCGCCGCATTTATTCAAAAACTCTCTTAATCCCATTGTAAAATCGTCTCGGTTCTCTTTCACAGGTCTTTCACTCGCACCCTCTCTCGTTTATCTCGCTCTCTCTCCCATTTTGCAATTTTTGTTGATGGCAGCAATAATAATGATTTACTTTTTGACAAACACATGCGCTTTTTATCTGTCGCCCATTATTGTTGTTGTTTTTATTGTTCCTCCTTGTTGTTGTTACGATGCGGTTGAGCCATTAGCCTCGCATAAAACCGTACAGGCCATCTCTTTCTGGCTTAGGAAAATTTATGACACTCATTTAGTAAGAAAAACAGGTAGTTTTCCTTGTCTTGCGCACATTTCATCAAAATTTATATTTCAAATGAAATTTAATGGCACAATTGTTGCGCTCCTTAAGCACACACACACATACACAAACCCATGCATGCACAGCAAAGCAGGCAGGCATGCCAAAACATTTGCCTACCTCCTAGGCGAGAGTACATTTTGAGTTGTTTTTCCCCACACACAGCAAAGCAAGGCAAGCAACGAAGAACCAACCAAGCACACACACACATACACTCATGGTAAACTCTCTAGTTCAGTGAGAACAAGTATATGTGTGTGCATGACGAAGAGGTAGCCAGCAAGCAAACACACAGTACTGTGTGGAGTGCTTCTCACTGTGTGTGTGTACACTGTGCTGTGTTGCTGTGTGTTTACCCCCGCCAAGTTTAGTTTTCGTTGTGATTGACAAGCCCAGTGTGTATTTGCCTTCGAAACGCGTACGACGTGCTGCTGTGCTGTGTGGATAGTTACACCACGATCGAGTAGATTAGTAGTAACCAGACAACAACACAACCAACATCAATACAATAAATATCAGAAAACCCCAAATAATAAATAAATTTGTGATTGCCAACCAGAAGAGTCTTCTTCTCTCTAATACAAAAAACGAAAGAAAAGACCGACGACAAGCCAAGCAACCACAACAAATATTCAATCAAAAAAGAAAGAAACAAGATCACAACAAAACAAAATTTTTTATTTTTATTATTGAATGTAACAACAACACGACAAGACATAGAAAATAAATAGCAGGCCCAACCAACATCATTAATTTTCTTCTCCAATAAAAATAATAAAGAAGAAAATTGCAAAGGCCAAGTGAATAAAAATAAAAAACAAACTCCAAATAAACAAAGTTTTTGAAACACAGCATACAAAACAATAAAACGGCGGTTAACGCGTATAACAAAAATTAAAAATAATAATATTGTGAAAAAAATCATTTTGAAAACCATTAAACCAAAAAGCCGTCGCTTTTTTGGGGACAAACGTGAAACGCGCGCGCAAAAAATTTTTAATTATCTTTCGGTTCGGTTTTAATTTCATTTTACGTTTGGTTTTCACAACATCAACAACAACTTCAGTTTAATATTCAAAAAAAAAAAACTGTGATACAATTTAAGTTTCATTTGCAAAAAAATTTGATTTTCAATAATAATTAAATAAAAAATCTACAATACAGTGGTATACGAAACAAAACAAAAAAAAAATTTTTTGAACTAAATTAAAAAAAAATTGCAAACAAAAACAAATCATAAATTTCAACAACAAGAAAAGAAGAAGAAAACATGGATTTATGACCTCTCCCCCCACTCTATCTCTGCTAACTCAAAACAAATAATAAATTATAACTACAACAACAACCAAGTATACTAAAAGTCATGCTTAAATAACAACAAATATTTGCAACAACCACAACAAAATTGTATACGATTTTTATTCAATAAAAAAAATAATTAAATTAAAAAATATATTTAATAAAAAAGAAAAAAATATAAATGTGCCTAAAATAAGTCAAAAGAAAAGCAAGAGAAGCAAAGAAGAAAAATCACCTCTATTACACCTTCTTTTTAAACACAAGTGACTAGTGTTATTTTTGGAAGAAAACAAAAAAGCAGAGCACCTATTTTTCGCAATCCAGTGTTTTTTACGGAATTATTTGAAACGCTCGCCTAGGAAAAAATCTACAACTCAATTGCAAAGATTGGTTGTAGTTTTTTTGGTTAAGTTTTTCATTTTTTGTTTAATTTTTAACAAAAAGTGGCACAAATCGGGTTGGACACCGCTCCCAGAGCATTAATGGCTCAACCTAGGGTAAGTATTACAAGAACATTTTGAACACAAAAAATAAGTTCTGAAAATAGGGCAAAGATTATTGTGTGAAATTAAAAAAAAAAAAAAACAAAAAAAAAAAAAAAAATAGGACCAACTAGCAAAGTAGCGACGGCATTTTGCCAAGGCAACAAAAAATTAGGCAATCAGGAAAATAAAAAAAGAATAGGGAAAATATCAATAAAAAAATAGAAAAATTACGTTTAAAACCTTTTCAACGATTTTTTTTTCTAAAAAATAGAAAAATCGATTTTGGAAAAAATTTACATTTAATTGGAAAAAATCCGAACATGTTTAAAATTATTTTATTATGATGTTGATAATGAAAAATGGATAAATATTTATTACAAAAATAGAAAAAACTATGTTCCGATATGCGATTTGCATATTCTTTAAATTTTTTCTAAATCTTCTAGAAGGCCTTTCTATTCCAAATAAAAAACAAATATTCAAAAAAATCCATTCAGAAGTGTTTGAATTTCATATTCTCATCCTGAAACTTCTTCTAACCTTAGAAAAATTCTGAAGTCTTCTAGAGTTCCAAAAAATATGTTTTGTGAAAGTGTTTGAGGTCTAGATTTTTGTCTTAGATATTCACACCTTCGTTAAATTCTAAAAAACTTTAGAAAATATTTTCTAACTTCACAAAAATATCCATAAGGCAAACATGTGAATATTATATACAACAACAAATGGACCGAGATTTTTCTCCTCATACAAAACCTTTGCCTTTTTCCAATATATTTTATTGTCTGAAATATTGGGAAAATATTCCCGATTTTCGACTAAAGTTATGAGAAAAAATATTTAAAAAAATCCGATAATTTAAAAAAAAAAAAACTTAAGAATTCGACCTGATTAGTATCCCATTTTAAGTCCAAATATGTCCTCTTTCAAATTCCATGAATTTTTTCCAACATTAACATAGTGCAAAAAATATCAGAAAAAATGCCGACTTTCTACAGATTCTGATCGGCATTATTTCAATTTATTCACCAAATATTGGGTCAACAAATGATACAATCAATGGAGGTCGGTCATTGTGTCAAATTTCCCAATTTCCATTTTTTTTTGTTTATTTGGGCTTGATCGGAATTTTCCATGTCTTGCCAACAAATTTTATTACCGAATATATACTCTATTTTCATACAAACAGTTACTCAATTTAATGCTGCTAAAATAATTTCAGAATTATTTTTTTCTTCAGGCAAATCTTTCTGAGTTTCACCAGAAATTTCTCCGTCAGAATCACTCATTGAAGCCTTCTATTTCCTTTCAAATAAAATTAGTTCCATGACTTTTAAAAGTTTCGAAACTATTTGTCTCTTAATACAGTTTTTTTCAAATATTTCGCTCTGCAAAAATGCCACGGCTTTAGGAGAAATTTCATTCAAAGTTAATTTTTCTCTTCAAAATATTTTCCTGTGAAATTTTTCCCTTTGAATTTCGATTCCATGGCTTTTAAAGAAACTATTTTTCTTTTAATTTACAATATTTTTTTGGAAAATTTCTTTCGGTAAAAATGCCACGACTTGGCGAGTAATTTCACTCACAGGGAATTTTCCCCCCGAATATTTTTTCCCAGTGATATTTTTCCCTCCAAATTTCTTTTTGTTGAAATCTTCATTATTTACCCATAAATCCTTAAACGGATCAAATAAAAATCCTCAATTAATTCCCTTTACAGTTTCACTCAGCTGTTTCCCTTTAAATAATTCCAACAAAATCCCCTGCATACTTTTAGGCAACGAAAAATGTGATTTCTCTTTAGCGGCGGCAAAAAATCGCATTATTTTAATTATTATTTTTTTTTTCAAATAATTTTCCAAATATCTTGGCTAAATGTTATTAAATATTTTCATCCGTCTTAAAGTTTTTTCTTCGAATTATTTTTTGTTGTTGTCTTTTTTGCTCATTAGCTCGTGTTGATTTTCATTGTTTATAAAAAAATGTTGATGATATTAAATAATGCCATTATTATTTTTTTTATATTATTATTGGTGTTGTTATTATTACTATTAGTGTGATATGGTGTTGTGTTTTTTTTTGTGTATTTCTTTTGAACGGAAATTATATTTAATTAAATTAACATGGATCATGCCATGATATTTGGTACACACAATGGTAAAGATATCTCACCAAGTTACCACCAGCACTGATGATGATCGCTTAAAACAGATAGCTAGGAAAAATGCGTGAGCGGTTTTTGCGTAAAAAAAAATATTTCGAAAAAAAACACAAACTAAAAATATAAAATAAAAACAAAAGAGAAAAAAAAAATAAAAAATAACTATAAGAAGAAGTAGCAGTAGTAGAAAATAAAAATAAAAAATACAGAATTTTTGTGTTTTAAAGAAAATAAATTGCGTGCTGATGGTTCATTTAATTTAATGAGCAACAACGGCGGCGTGCAGCAAGCAGTTCGTACTACAACACAGCACATCTCTCCTCAGACACACAGCAAAGTAACCATTGATTTAAGTGAACGCTTTGTAGACGTCACTTGTAGTTCGCGTTCATTTTCAAAGTGAAAAAAAAAAATAACAACAACACCAAAAACACAGTTCAAGTAACTTATCTACAAAAAATTAAATGAAAAAAATGATTTTCTTTGGTCTTCTTCAAGTGGAGGGGAAATGGTTAGGTTTCTTTATTCACTGTTTTTGGCTTAAATTAAATGTAATTTAAACAAAAATTGAAAATGATTAAATTAAATAGCACACAAAATTGCAATTGCCACACATTACAAAAGAAGAACACATTTTGCAAAAAATGAAAAAAAAATCATTAGGAGAAGTCCGTTCCCAAAAATAACGTAAATGAGACACACACTCCCTGATCACGGAAGTGTACATTAACCCTGCCCGGTTTTTTATAACTTATTTTTGGTAATTTTTGTTTGGACTTTTCAAATTATAGGTTTATGCTATTCCCAAAAAAACCAAAAGTTGTTAAGTTGAGGACATAAACACTTTAAGGTTTGCTTCTTTTTTGACAATTTCAGGAGATTCCAAAGAACCACAAGTTATGTGCCAGTGTCTCTTTATGTAATTATTTTAAATACATTGTCCTTTATATTATTGAGTTGAGGCCAATTGTTAGCACCCGTTCGTCGATGGCACGCAATTGCCTCATCATCATCATCAGGGTCTTTGGTAATTTGCCACTTCTTCTCTCCATTATAAATATTAACTTTGTGTTTTCAGTATGCAAATATTGGAAAATTGAGGCCGGTATTATTTAATTTTTTTTTCTAAAGAAAAAATGCAGGTAATTTGTGGTAGACCTCAAACCTTAGCAACATTTTTAATACCATCAATTTTGAATAATAAATATATATATGTGTGTCAGCTCTTCAAACCCGTGATAGCTTAACATTCAACTGCATTTCAATTTCAAAAATGTTCATTTCTACAAAAATTTGTTTGTTATTTGTCTTTCCAATTCAAATGTTTTATTTATTTAGTTTTAACATTGTTTTAGACTTTTCTAAACTAGTTTAAATTGATTTTTAACTAAACACTGTGTTAATTGTTTGTGACAATATTTTTATGGAAGTTAGAGCATTAAATGCACAGTTTAAAATCGATATTTCCATAGAGTATTTTATTGGTTATTGAATTGTTGAAAAACGTTGCTTGTTTGCTGGACATGTTAACAAAACGGTGAAAAGGTATTAATTTTTTGTCAAGACAAGATTCGAGACTCCAAACAAACAGTCGAGGAAATTGTAATAGGGATATCTCCTAAAATAGGTTTTACCTTTTAAAATTAAATTCAAAATTATTAAAAATTTAAAATTATTTGTTGTAGCCCATTTTTTATTTATTTGTAGCCCATTAGGTTCTCTAAATTTTGAGACCAAAAATGTTCGGATTCATTAAGGATGTCTAGAGATATGTAAATTTTAGTAAAGCAACTCTCAAATTAAAATAGGATGTTTTTATTACATATTTTTTCATTAAAATAAAAATTTAAAAATATTAAAAAATTGTGTAAAATTATTTGTTGTTGTATTATTTGTAGCACAACGGGTTCGCTAAATTTTTATACCAAAATTATTTATATCCATTAAGTGGTTATCAAGATATGGCCAATTTAGTAAAGTTACTAAAAAATGAATTTTTGGTTTTTTTCTTTCATTTTTTCCTTAAAATAAAATTTTAAAGTTATTAAAAAATTTTGTAAAATTATTTGTTGTAGATTTATGTGTAGTCCAATGGATTCGCTAAATTTTTATACTAAAAATTTTCCGATCCATTAAGTGGTTCTCAAGATATGGCCCGTTTAGTAAAGTTACTTTTAATTTTAAAGTTATTTATTTTTTATTTATCACATTTATTAAAAATTTTAACATTATTAAAAATATTTTCAAAAACCGCAACTGTTGTTTTTTTTTGTAGCCTAAGAGGTTCTCTAAATTTCAAGACCAAAAATATTCAAATCCATTGAATAGTTCCCGAGATATGACAATTTTACCAAAACAACACAGAAATTGTTGAGTTGAAACAGCTTGCCTGCATTCTGAGGGCAAAAACTGCTGCATACTTTTAGGCAAGCATTTAAGAAATTAAAAATATTAAAACAATTTCATTAAATTCAGCTGTAGTGTTCTTTTAGTTTCAATATTAAAATTTCACAAATCTTTTCGAAAATTAAACAAGTTATGGCAAGATTTGATTTGTCTCTCCAAAGAAAAAAAAAACATTTTTGTTATTTTTCTTTAAAAATTAAAAATAGTAAGAAATTTCAAAAAGTTCCGATATTAATTTTTATTTATAGGCTGAAGAGTTCTCTAAATTTCAAAATTAGATTTTTTCAAATCTTTTTGAAAATTAATCAAGTTATGGCAAGATCTCTAAAGAATAAAATAATTTTGTGTTTCTTTAAAAATTAAAAATAGTAAAAAATTTCAAAAAATTCCGTTATTAATTTTTATTTAAAGGCTGAAGTGTTCTATAAATTTCCACATTAAAAATTTTAAGATTCCTTTGAAAATTATTCAAGTTATGGCCTCAAAAAGTAATATGTCAGTAAAGAAAAAATTTAGTTTTCACATTTCTTTTAAAATTAAAAATACTAAAAAATTCCCTAAAATTCCGTTAATAATTTTTATTTATAGACTGAAGCCTTCTCTATATTTTCAAATTAAATTTTTTTCAAATCCTTTGACAATTCCTCGAGATATGGCAATTTTAGTGAAGCAATCCATTGCTTTAGTTTTCTAGTTGGATTAATGCAAAAACCGCTGCATACTTTTAGGCTAATTTGCATTTTATTTAATATCTTTGAATTTGTGACCATTTTAAGGACTTTTTGAGTTTATTTAAGAAATGGTATAATATTTTGAAACTGAAAATATTTGGTATTCAAATCCACTTCACAATAATTCAATTTGAAAATTTTAAAAACAATAAATTTCAATTTAATTTTTTTAACAAACAAATTAATTTTTGTTGTATTATTATTTGCCATTTATTGTGTTTTAAAAATAGAAATCCCAAAAATAATATATTTTTGTTGTTGTTTTTTTACCAATTCCTTTCTCAAATTATGATATTGTTTTTTGGATTGCTATTCCACTTCTCTTCGCCTACATTTAAATAGACAAACCATGTTCGTTACTAAATTGTTTTAACATGCCTTAAAAATTAAGTGTCTAACACAAAAATAACAACCCAACAAAAATAACTTAGGCGGGATAGAAAATAAAAAAACTAAACCTGAAATCAAGCAAACCAAACCAACAAAAAAAGGAAGAACGCAGAAAAAAATATGGGAGTGTACAACATTTGTCTTCTACAATAAAAAATAACAACAACAAAAATCAAAACATATTAACAATGATTGGAAATGTAATCAAAAAAGAAACAAGAAATGAAATGTTTTTTTGGTGGTATGCTAGGTTTAGCAACACCCCTCCAACAGGCCTTTTTTTGTCGAAGTCAAAAGAAATCAAAAATTCTTCCAATTTTCAAGGATTTAATTTTTGTGTGTGTGTTTTCAAATTCCAAAAAATTAAATTTTTAACACATCATATTACAGTTCGTTAAGGGTTTTTAGTTTTGTTGGCTTTTCAAAATTTGTTGTTCTTGTTGTTGTTTTTTTTGTGTTTTGGTTTCACTAAAAACAAATGTTGCATATAACCTTTAAAAACGGCAAATTGTTGCTTTTATTGCTATGGCGCTCAAAACCACTCTAAACTGTCTGTAAATGTGTCTGGTTTTGTCTCTACAATAATAACAACAACTATGGTTTCTCCTATATATATCTCTGTATATATAGATGGTTATATACTCCAA
Source organism: Musca vetustissima (assembly GCF_032173495.1). Taxonomy (NCBI): domain Eukaryota; kingdom Metazoa; phylum Arthropoda; class Insecta; order Diptera; family Muscidae; genus Musca; species Musca vetustissima. Next base: position 122,739 of record NW_026882399.1, read on the forward strand.
TTGCATATGACCTAGGTATAACAGAGGTCTAAACACCCTCGTTTTGCAAATAGTGCAACATTTGCATAGCATATCTAACGTGTGTGTAATGCTCTCCCCCCTTACCTCTCTCTCTCACTCTTCAGATGTGTGTTCCTCTTCTGGAATTTTGTTGTATATATATGGAATTTTTATTAGGCTGCTGCAGCAACTGGAGGTTAACAAAACATCACCATAAGCTTTGAAATTCTAAGCCAGGCAATGAACGACCTACAAAAATAGGAAAAAATCTATTCCGAAACCCCCTCTCTCTATCGTTGTGGAAACAAAAACTGTTCCGAATCCCCCCTCGCTCTCTCGTTATGAAAACAAAAATATTCCAAAATGTGCATTCATTGTCACATTTCGTAACGATTTTTGCCATTTTTGTTTAGAGTCAACCAGCCAGCCAGCATGCGTTAGAGTTCCGCAACTCCTTCTTCCCCGCACTCCATAGTTCGGCCACAAAAATGTTGTTGCATATTTGAATATTGCCACAAAAATTGCAAACTATTTTTGCAATATTGCAGTGGGTCTATATGTGAGAATGTGTGTGTGTGCAGAGAAATAGAACACCAGCCTCAAAACATTTTTCAAATGGTGTTGGAGGTGGGGTTTTTTTCGTTCTCTTTTTTTTTGGTTTTTGTTAAAATTGAAGTTTTTGTGTTTTTTCCTATTTCAAGTTCAGTTGGTTTTGTTGCCTCTTTGTTTTTCTAGGCCTAAACCGAAATGAAATATTTTTAAAATATGTTTTATGCATATTTTTCCTCGTCTTTTTTTTCTATTTCAAATGAAATTCATTGTTGTTGTTGGTATTGTGTCGTCTATGTTGTTGATATAATGTTGTTGATAAAACAGCTTTTCTATGACCATGCCATGCCATCACAATATGTATATATATATGTCTGTATGTATATATGAGTGTTAGGCATATTTGTACTGTTTGTTTTTAGATGAAAGTGATTAAATGATTTATGACATCAAATAGTTGTTTTCAGGGAAGGCTTTCTTTCTTTTGCGGCCTATAACAACATGTTGGCCAGTTGCAAGCAGCAATGACCGGCTGACTGGCCAGTTGATTGTCTGAATGCCTTGGTATGCCTTTGTGGCACATAGTAAAATTCCACACACACACACAATCACACATAGTTCATATAGAATGCAAAAAAAGACTAGAATAAAGGGACATTTTTAAATGCCATAGAAAATAAAAAAAAAAATAAAATGGTGTACAAATCCTTTAAAGACAATTTTCCAGAATATTTTAAAGAAATTTAATTTTCAAATAATTTTTTGTATATCCATAACCTTCTCCTTAATTTCTATTAAAAATTTTGGGTTTTAGCTTAAGGTCTTCTGCTTCCATGTCAAACATATCTTGAGAGGTTTTGAATTTATATTCCCCTCCATTTTTTAAATAAATTCCAAAAAACAATTTGCGTGCTATTTTATATTAAAAAAACTGCCGTATATAAGCAAAAAACATAATCGTTTAAACATTCTAATAAGTTCTGCTATGAAACAAAGCTAAAAACATGCTCGCTTAAACTTCAAGCATTAATAGTAAGAAAACACGTAAGTTGTGTGTTTGGCATGTATCTTTATAATCACAAAATATATACAAAAATACATACATACATATTTATATCATAGAAATATTATATGTGTTTATAAGAAGAAGAAAAAATCAAGTAACTTGAATTACACGTGTTGTTATGCGGCAAGGTGGGAGGCAATCTTCCCCCACAAGGAAGCTCAGAAAAATGTTGTTGTAGTTCATTCTTCTTCAACATACTTGCATAATAATGGGAATTGACGTAGTTCAGTTTTATTCTATATAGCCTAAACAAGCTAGCATGTGGTGGTAACAACCAGGAGGAGGAATGGCTGACTGGCTGGCTGTTCTGGTTATGAGATCTTTTGTTGGAAATGTCAAAAACACTCACTATAGAAAAAAAAACACAAAATTCTTAATATAGAGACCACATTTTTTGGGTGGGTGGGCCAGCAACAAAATTGTGGGTGGCTCTTCTCATACTCCAAATCAATAATATTCATCTATAAATATTTCAATGACAAAAATATGTAGACAAAAAATAACAACAACAGCAAAAAAATAAATCAAAATTCCATCAAAAAAATATATTAAAAACTTGTTTTTTATTTTAATTTTCTTTCGTCTTCGTCGATGTTTTTTAATTTTTTTCTGAAGAATATTCAATTATGTAAATGTGTGTTATTTTGTTTTCGTATCCCCCCTCATTTATCTATATCAATTTCATTTTCTATAGTCCAAGCCACATTATCGAGTTTGAGGTCATTATCTGGGTTTTGTTCTTATTTTAAGTTTTTGTGCTGTCCGTCCGCCTTAACTTGGCCATAAGCAGGCAAATGTTGTTGCTGTTAAAGGGTCATTGCCTATAATCACATTGTCTAGAAAACTAGTTTTCTCCATATCTACATATATGTATATATTTATGTTTTGTTATGAAAATTATTTAGCTTAGTGAATATGCCGCCACGGGTGAAAACCAGTAATCACGTGTTAAGGCTAAGCTGCCTTTTTTTTAAGAAAGGGGGGAAAAATGTTTTATTTTTTATATTATTATTTTTTCAATAAAACAAAATCCATATTAAAATTTTATGGTAAATTAATGTGGTCAAAAAGCAAACCATTAAGAGAAACTGAGCCAATATTTCTTTTTCATTTTTTTTTTTTGCGAACATAAAAAATCAATTAATTTCAAAATAAATTGAAACAAAGAACTGAATATTATTCGGCAAGCATAGAAAATTGATTTTTCACAGTTAAATAAAATTTATTTATTGAAAATATATAGAAGATACTAGCAAAATTCTATAAAAGTCTTTATAAAAGCTTATAAAACCTTCTGGCAACATGTTGCAGAAACATACAGTTTCCTAAAATGATTACACATGTTCCTGAAGCTTATCACAATATATCCTCAAGATGTTGTGGCAACATTAAATGTCTATAATATATTTTACTTCCAAATGTATTTAAAACAAGCTATAAGTTATTTCTAAGCATTTCTGAAGCTTTTCATAATTCAAAATTTCATTTGGAAGATCTTGAGACTTTCCATAATGTTGCCACAACATTTTTCGGCAACATCTATGTAATTAATTTGATATTTTCCTCTTGGAAACAATTTTTGTGGGTTTTAAAACAACATATATATATTCCAAAGTTTATTTGGAATTGGATATTTTCAGCAACATAGGTATCATTATATTTAACTTTTTGCGATATTCCAAACATTCTAAATGTAATTTCTAAGCATTCCTGAAGCTTCCCCAAACTCCAAATTTTATTTGGAAGTTCTTGATACTCCCACAATGTTGCCTCAATATGTTTCAGCAACATAGGTATCATTCATTGAATCTTTTCCTTTTAAATTCATTTTTGCGGTATTCCAAACATTCTAAATGTAATTTCTAAGCATCCCTGAAGCTTCCCCAAACACCAAAGTTTATTTCGGAAATACTTGAGACTCTCCACAATGTTGCCTCAACATGTTTCAGCAACATTGATATCTTTTATTGGCTATTTTCCTCTTGAAAATGATTATTTACGGTACTCCAAACATTCTAAATGTAAATCTATGCATTTCCGAAGCTTCCCCAAACTCCAAAGTTTATTTTGGAAATACTTGAGACTCTCCACAATGTTGCGTCAACATGTTTCGGCAACATTGATATGTTTTATTGGCTACTTTCCTCTTGAAAATTATTTTTCACGATATTCCAATCATTCTAAATGTTATTTCTAGCGTTTCTGAAGCTTTTTATAGCTCCAAAGTGTATTTGGCAAATTCTTGAGACTTTCCGTAATGTTGCCTCAACATGTTGCTGCAACATTTCGGGTTTATCATTTGTTTTTCCTCTTGAATTGAAATTTTTTCCTTTGCATTTTTTCTTCTTTTAATTTTTTATTTATTTTTTTGCTCCTCCAATATCTCCTCCATGGAATTTCCTGTTTCCTGTTTTAATTTTTTGCTTCAGCCAGCAATTTGTTCTCTGTGGACTCAATGGAGTTTTCCTTAAAATATTTTTCTCTATGCCAACACAGAACAACAACAACAATGTGCTCTGTTCACAAAACTTCAAATGCATTGCAGAAGAAGAAAAAATTAGCATAACAACTTTATAGTTTAACTGCTTTTAGACAATCTTGCTTAAAGAGTTTTTTTCCGAACATTAGTTGTGATAGGCAAACAAAACAAAAACTTTTTGGAGTATTTAAGTCAAACTATTTAGATAAGAGGAGGTAAGATGAGGAGAGGTTAACGCGAACCTGGGATTTTTTTCCATACATCTAAATATATGTAAGGTAAGCAGTGGAAAAAAAACTTCACCAGCCAACAAATGACAAATATCTGAGCCGCGACTTTAACCCACAAAACTTGAACAATAAACAACTTGCAGCCGCCGTCATAGTAGCAATAAGAACAACAACAACAACCAAAACCATACCCGTCCATAGCCGTTGTTTTTTTCTGTTAACTGCACATGGCAGTTAATGCTGCTGCTGACAATTTTTTTTGTTTGCTGCCTGCTCTTTTTTGCAATTGTTGTTTTGGTCTTCTGCTAGAGCTGTGTAGATCTGGCTGCCTGGCCTGGCAGCCTGGCTGTTTGTAGGTTTTTTTGTGGATTTTTTTTCCTCCTTCCACAGAGACGTTGAAAATGCATGTATGTGAAATGAAGTCTTTTGCTAATCTTGTGTATGTATCTGGAGGACAATTTTTTGTTGTCGTTGTGAATTTTTATTTTTTTGGTGTGCCATTTCAGCCAGCCTGCCACAGCCACTTTGCCGGTTGTTGTATTGTAGTTTCAAGCTGGTTTTTTGTATACAGCGGATATTGAGAAAGGTTTGCTGCTGTTCTGCCGTTTTTTGTCTCCTGCTTTCTGATGAATCAAACAATAGCAGTAAAAATGGGATTGTTTCCCCCCTCCGCCGTACCCCCCGCTCAGCCTTTTTGGCATAACAAATAAACCTTAACTGGGGATTTTTTGTCGGTTCGGTCGCTCGCTGGAGATTAATATGTGAATGTGTGCTGTGTGCAGGTGGTTTGAATGTCAAATGCAGAGGTAATAGCGGGATGCCAAGTACAATATTTTTTTTTCTTTCATAAAAATCGTATTCTTCCCCCCCCCCTCTCTCTCTCCCCTCGCCCTTTAATAAAATATGATGAGTTATACCCTTTTCCATGGCCTGAGAATTAAAACAGATTTTAATCATTAACACTTGTTGAGGAGGGTTTTTTTCCTGAAGGGCCCTTTAAATTTTTATGCGAGGAAAAGAAGAGAGAAAGGGAGAGAAGGGGATTTTTGTTGACATTTTACATCAATGTGTCAATTGCTGCTTAAGACATTCAAAAAAGATCTCCTGCCAATGATAAGCCAAACCAAAAGCCTTGCAACATTATTCATACTCCGGACTGAGGATTCAATACAACCAACCTGTATGATGGCGATGATGAATCTCCCTCCGACAACAAAATCCTGAACGTGTGATTTCGTGTTGAATGACAACGCCTTTTGACAAAATACTACCGTGCAAGACAAAGTCCAAAAAACACCATTTAAAGACAACAACAGCAACAACAACAAATTCTGTATGCAGTGTGAACTCTCAAGTTTTGTATTTTTATATAAAAAAAATATTTAATGATAAAAATCTTAACAATCATCAATGTACGTTAAGCTGGGAGAGTAGGTACTTCAACCTGCAATACCCCAACACTTTTTGCCAATATGTGGGTATGGGAAGGTAGCTAGCTAGCTGCTGATGGACTCTGACGACGTCTTGACTTCAGTTGTCGTTTTTTTGGTTCTTCAAGACGTGTTTAACATTGTCAAGTTAAAAAGTTTTAATTTTTGTTGTTGTAACAACAACATTTCTGTGCAGTTTTGCTGGTGTTGTTGTTGTACTAAACGTTTTATTAAAGTGGCGTCAAAGAAGTGTTGGCTGTTTTTGTTGTTGTTCTCAAAATCACAACAAGCCATTTAGCCATCTACGTAGTTTATTTTAAAACCGTTTTAAAAAATTTACACACACACATACATATAAATATTCCTATAGTTATAAACAAAACAAATCATTTTGTACATTTCGTATGCAAAAAACGTTAAGACGCTTGAAGTTAAGGCTGTTATTACAAGGTCAAGCTTATTAGCTGTTGTTGTTGGTCGGTTTGGTTGCTTGTTGGATGGTGTAGGAGACAACTAATGTTGCTATGAATATATGCGGTTGATTGTTATAGCACGATATGCCAGCCAATGCTCCTCTGTACTGTTGTATTTTTGATGAGAATGATGATTTTGTGTTCATGATAAGTTTTGATTTCATTTTTTTTGGTATTTTTGGTGTGTGATAAATACACGTTTTCTATGGCCATATTATGTTGTTGTTGTATTAATTTTTTTTGGGTGTTTTATGGGTGACAAGAAATTCCATTTTGATTTGGTGTGGGAATATTTTTTCATGGGGAATTTTTTTTATAAGAAATATTTTTACATATTAATTTTTTTGTTCTGCACACAAGAAAAGGCCTAGGAGCATTTTAAAATATAAAAGAAAAAGATTTGAAATGAGAAAAAAACAATTTTTTTTTAATTTTTAAAAATAAATTTAAAATTATGTTTCAGCAACATGTTGCCAAGGTCCAAAATTTAAAAAAAAAAAAAAAAAAATTGTTAAATTTAATCTACTAATAAGTTTTTGATTTTTTGAACATTTTTCGCAGTTTTACAATTTTTTCAAAAAAATGTTGCTGCAAAATGTTGCCAAAAAATTTTACAAAATTTCAACTTCATTTATATTCTCAAAAAAAGTTCTCTAGATATTAAATCTAATTTTTTACGGGGTTTTGAGCCAAAATATAAAAATAATAAAAAAAATGTTGCAGCAACATGTTGCCAAACATTTTGAAAAAATTTAGTTTTTAGTAAAAATATATTAAAATAACATAAAACCAATTAAAAATAATTATTTTGCTGTTTTTTTCTAAAAACAAAACAATGTTAAAAAAATGTTGCAGCAATATCTTGCTAAAAAAACTGACAACATTTTGTATGCATTTTTTAAGATCAATACTAGTTGAACTAATCGAAATAGCTTCAAAAGTGTTTATTTTCTTAGCTTGGTTTCCAAAATGTTGCCTCAACATGTTGCCAGAGCACAACTAATCGAAATAGCTTCCAAAGAATTTATTTTCTTAGCTTGTTTTCCAAAATGTTGCTGCAACATGTTGCTTAGAACACAAATTTCACACAATAATTTCTTTTTTCCCTATTTTTTTCCAATTTTTTATGCAAATTATTAATTATATCCTTTCTTTTCTTTCTCCAAAATTTTCAGTATGACGATGGCCTGCATGGCTATGGTATGGATTCGGGTGCTGCAGCAGCTGCCATGTATGATCCACATGTTGGTCATCGGCCGCCTGGTTTACAAGGCCTACCATCACATCATTCACCACACATGACACACGCTGCTGCAGCAGCGGCCACAGTTGGCATGCATGGCTATCATACAGCCGGTGCGGCTGGTGGCCATGGTACACCTAGTCATGTATCACCGGTTGCTAATCATTTAATGGGTGCAATACCCGAAGTACATAAACGTGATAAGGATGCTATATATGAGTAAGTATTTTATTTTCATAAAAACAAACATTTTTTTTTGATAAAAAAATAAATTTCCTTAAGAAAAAAAAAAAATCAAGAGAAGAGAAAAGGTTAAAAAAGAGAGCGCACCAGAAAGTGTAACATTTAATTAGATTAAAATTTCATTAAATTAAAAACCAATTGCCAAAATGTCATGCTCATATGACCATGACTTCTAAACTCCCATTTTTCCATCCTCTCCCCCTAATTTTATCATTTTTAAAGAGCAGCAATTCTTGTGTGCGTTTTTTAATTAAGTCCTTTCCTTAGCCTTCCTTGTAGGCGTTTTTTGTTGATCTTTTTCACACACGCGCCTTTTAAAAAAAATAATACCCTTGGCAAATTAGGGGTTACCGCCTAAACGTTTTTCCATTTTGGAGAAAGGTTTTTTTTAATAGAAATTTATTGGCCAAACACAAAAGAGGAGAGGTGCTAATTTTGTGGTATTGCCCGGCATGCCATGCCTTTCCCATTGTATACGGTGTCCCAAAACCGATCAAACACCCCAGTGAGCCAGTGTGTTTGCGCACACATCAATCATAATTTTTGTCTTCCTTTCTTCCACTTCCCTATTCCTCAAAGTGAAAAGGAGCCTAGTAATTAATCTGTTATTTATAAGAAAATAAACACAACAAGCCATTGGGAAAATGCCATCCGAAGATATTCGTCACCCTTCTTATTTGTGTTATTAATTTTTAACCACTTGGCAAACATCTTAAAGAGTGTTAACTACTTGTCAGTTATTTATTGACAGACAATGACATATTTGTCATATTTTTTTGTTATTTTGTAATGTATTCAGGAGATTGATGAAGTACAATTGATGGCCAGACGGTTAAATTAAAAATAAATGAAGAAAATTTAAATAAATAATGCATTTAATGCTAAAGATATGATTTTACTTGTAATATGAGCATTCATTGCGTTGTGTGTATTGTAATGGGTGCAAATAATTCTCATTTGGTTCATGAGCGAATTTTATTTGCAATTTTTGCTTTTTAGGATTGAAATGCCTTATGCAGTTTTGGATTTTCTCACCTTCTTTAAATTTTTCCCATAAAAAAGTAATTTTTAGCTAAAAATATTTTTTTTGGTTGTAATTTGTGCTTTCATTGCCTTGTGTGGATCTGAATAGTTACCAATAATTCTCATTTAGTTGAGGAGTAAATTTAAATTACTCTTTTTAGTTCGGTGGAATTGTATTCTCTATCTATTTTGTATTCCATTCCCTTTTTCCAATAAATAATATTTTGTTTGGCCAAAAATATTTCTTTACATGTAATTTGTGCTTTCATTGCCATCTGGGCCTCTGAATAAGGGCCAATAATTATCATTTACTTGAGGAGAATTTTTTGTTACCGAATTTCTAACTTGGGATTATTTTTCCTGGCTAATTGTGTGATTTTCTCCTCAGAATTAATTTTTCTGTTAGGAAATTATTGGTTTTTGAGTTGAATTATGTTTTCACTTGTAATATGTGACTTCAATGCCATGTGAGCATTTAAATATGTGTTCATAATTTTGATTTTGGTCCCCGGAATTATTTTTTCTTTTAAGAAAATAATTATTTTTGAGTTCAAGTATGTTTTCACTTGTAATGTGTGACTTCATTGCATTGTGAGCATTCAAATAAGTGCCCATAATTCTCATTCAGTTTGTATGGAGATTTATATTCTATTTTCCCCTTTTTGGGGATTGAATTCGATTGAATTCTCACTTAAAACTATGTTTTATGGGATTCCATTTGCCTTGTGTATATTTTTGTGAGCCCATAATTCCCATTCAGTTTGGGTAGACATGTATCTCCTCTTTTTATTCCCTTTTTTGATGTGCTGATTATCATTTCTTGTATTCCCCTGGGTAATTATGTTATTTCCTCCCCCTCTCTGTTCTCAGCATTGTTTTAGTCATTATCAATTAACACTTTCCAGTAGAGCAAAGCTCCACTGCAAAAAAACCATGGCATTTGCAGTTTTTTCGTTTTATTGTCCCAATCATAAAACTTAATTATTACGGAAGAATTCTGCAACGAACCTGTGAGATAACAAAATAACTTACAACATTTAAGCGAAGTTGTTGAATATAAGCATTTAAGTTGTGGATTTTTTCTTCCACTACAACTTTTTCTTGTTGTTGGCTGGATGGCTTGCTCCGCTAACATGCTCTTTTTTCATTATTAAGAACTTAACACCTTTTTTGTACCTGTGTGTGGTGGATATTTACCTTTTGCAGTTGCAGTCGTACTCCCAGGGGAGACAAAAAAACGAAACAGAAAGGTAAATATCACACTTCAGCTATAATTACACACAGGGCATATAGAGCAGAAGGTCCCTTTAATAAAGTGACAAGTGTAGGGTCCAAAAAAAGAAAGAAAAAAAAAACAGAAAACATAAACCAAAAATTGATTGTCATTTTATTAAGTGGAAGAGATCTCTAAGGGAGGGAGGTTAGAAAATAAAATACTTAACATAAATTGTTATTAGAAGACCCAAAAAACAACTTAAAAGGGAAGCAGTTAAAATGACCATTTGAAATACTAATTGAAAAATTATAGAGGGCAAAACATTTTTAGGGGTAAGAAAAAACGCTCTTCAGGTGCAATTTGTAGAACTTTTGTAGCCAGTCACCCGGCTTGACCAGCAAACCGGAAAGTGAGCAAACATAAATGGCCAGTGAGTGGTAGTAGTTGTAGTTTTGTATTATTTTTTCATATGTAAAAAAAACCATCGAGCAGATGTTTTCCCTTCATGAATACATATGCATAACTAAATGCTACACTGTGGCAAATTTGCATATGGTTAGGTACACACACAAAACACAAAAAATCATTTATCATTTGAGAAAAGCAACCAACAACAACCAAAAAAATAAATTCTAATTCTATCGTAAAATAAAACAATTTGTCATTTTTTTACAATTGTTCACACACACATAGAGAGAAACCCATCATCCCCAAGATTTTGGCATGTGAAGCCCCCTTAATGAATATGAAAACAACAGCAAGACACAACAAAAAAACCTATCAACAAATATGTCCAAACTGTCAACAATGACATTGCAAAATGACATGGCAAATGGCAAGTGAGAAAATGAGCTCTTCTGTAGAGAGAATCTCTACTCTCATTTTCTCTTTTTTTGTCTAGAGATGTCACAAAGAGATGCTTATTTTTGAACGATATTTTTTGTGTGTCGAAAACCCCCAAACAATGAACAAATTTTTTTTTGACAGTTAAAAAGATGGTAATAAATTATCAATGAAAACCAGCAGCAACAACAAAAACGGCAAAGGAAACAACCATAGATAATGGCCAGGGAGGCCAGACTGCCAGCCAGCCATCGAGGAGAAAAGAGCAGTTTACCCAAAGAGAGCCGAGCAAAAAATGTATATCTGTTTATGCCAATGTTTACATACAGTAGTCTTTTATAAAATTCCAACAACAACAACGAGCCTCTACAACAATATGAGCAAAGATTTATTACAATTTCGTGCATTTAAAACAGGCCTCCTTGTCAAAACACTTTTGCACACATTTGTTGCTGCTGTTTGTTGGTTGCCGGTTTTGCTGCTGCCTGCCACACTCATATGGTGCAGCAGTAATGATGGGAAAGGGGGTTGGGGCGGCGCTGTTGGTGTTTGATATTGACTTTCAGCGAGAGAGCGAAACCAGAGCAAACTTGTTGATTTTCAAACAAAATTTTAAAATTTATGGCGAACCTACCAAAGCAGCAAATTTATTTAGATTTTTTTGGCGGGAAATTCCAATTTTTATTATTACCAAATATGGTTGGGAATTTCCTCCCACCTTGTCTATAGAATCACTATTCCACATTACAACAATTTTCAATTTTAATTTATGGCATTTATTACCTTCATACGTACACTACATCCCGTGGTGTTGCAAGCGCCAGCCACCGAACCACATTTCCCTTTCCAATCAAGGAAACTCACCATGCCAACTCATAATTAGCCATGTTTTTTTCTTCTTCTATTACTGCATTTACTCCTTCCTCTCTTGTTCTTCTTCTTGTTTTGCCTCTATATGAGTGCCATGATCGAATTCTAAAATCATCTAAAATTGGCATTTCTGTTTTTTTTTGAGAAATGCATAGCATTTCCTTTAACTTATGCTCTAATTAAAATACCAAATGTTAAATGCACTTCACACATACATACGTACTCACATATCCACAAGTATGTGGTATTTAATGAGTGCTATATACTATACACACACACCAAAATAGCTATACTGAGGCGGCCTACCATTCAAGCGATGATAGGCCCCAAACGAAAAAAACTACGACACTTTCCGCATCCCTACCTCCCCGCCAAAAAAACACCACCCATGTTCTAATTATTACCCTTGGACTCGCCACAAACAGGCAGATCTCTTCCCACATGATAAAACCAGCTGCCGCAGAAGATGATGTTGTGAATGACGACGACGGCGGTTTCTTGTCGCCATTAGTGTAAACAAATTTTAAGGCAATACTGACTGACTGCTGGGCGCACTCTGCTCGATCTTCTCTGTTCATCTTGATTTTCTTTTTCGAAATCAGAAATATTTGATTTTTCAGATATCTATCTATTTTTTGTAATTTAATTTGTTTATTTTGTATTTTAAATTTTTTTCTATTTTTTTTCCTTTGCAGACATCCCCTATTCCCGCTGTTGGCACTAATATTTGAAAAATGTGAATTGGCCACATGTACGCCCAGAGAACCTGGTGTGCAAGGTGGTGATGTATGTTCGTCAGAATCGTTTAATGAAGATATTGCAATGTTTAGTAAACAGGTAAGTGGCAATTAAAATTAATAATATAAGTTTATTAACAAATAGGGAAACATTTAAAAATTATTTTTTTTAATGAAAAAAGCTCAAAATAGAACACGGCAACATGTTGCAAGTAGTATGAAAACATTAAAAATATTTCTTTCCTTGCAAAAATTTAAATTCCACTTGAAATTTGTCAAAATACTTGCAATTTGCTCTTGGCAACATGTTGCAGCAACATCAAAGTTTTATAAAATTTAAAATTTCCATAGCTCATAAAAATTATGGAAAGCTATTTTCCATTGAAAATTTGCTCAAAAACATAAAAATTGTTCTAAGCAACATGTTGCAGCAACATCAGATTCTCAAAAATATTCACTTTATAATTAAAAAAAGGCTTAAAATTACTTCAATAGCTCAGAAAAATTAAGCAAAAGTGATTTCCATTGAAAATTTGGCAAGAATCTTCCAGATTGACTTAAGCAACATGTTGCAGCAACATTTCAGAAACTTCAATTTAATGGCTTTAAACTTAAAAAAACGGCAAACAGAACATCAGCAGCTTAAAAAAATTAAGCAAAGCCATTTCATATTAGAAATATGTTGAAAAATAAGTAAATTGCCTTAAGCAACATGTTGCAGCAACATTTCAGAAACTGAAATTTTATGATTTTAAAATTTGAAAATTGCTTAGCTTACCTTTAGTTGCTCAAAAATATTAAGAAAAATTGTTTGCCATAGAAAAATTGCCAAAAAGCATGCAAAGTGTCTTCAGCAACATGTTGCTGCAAAATTTTTAAAAGTGAAAATACAAGATTTTTAATTAAAAAGAATGCTTACAATGCCGGATCAACTCAAAAAAAATTAAGCAAAACTATTTTCTATTGGAAATGCGCCTATAAAAAGGCTATTGTGTCAGGCAACATGTTGCAGCAACATTTCTTTATTAATGAAAGCTTTTTCAAATAATCAATTGAGATCAATTAATTTTAAAAATTCAAAATAATTCAATAAATTATTTAATGTTATAAAATATGATTTAATAATTTTTTTAAGTAATTTTATAAAAAATTTCTGCAACATGTTGCTGCAACATTTTTTTAAAATTGCTTATTTTTGTAGAATTCTTCAGAAATCGTTTATAAATGGCATTTATATTGCTTTAATAAATTTTTAGAGCTTTTGTATGACAAAATTTTCGCAACATGTTGCTGCAACATTTTTTTTCAAATTTTTTGTCTTTTACCAAAAATCATAAAAATTTATTTTTTCTCATATTTGATATTGCTTATCAATTTTTAAAGGCAATTTTTACAAAGTTGGAATTTTTCTTCGCAACATGTTGCAGCAACAAATTTAATGTTTTTTCCCTACTTGTCTGATGATGTATACCCTATCTTCTCGGCGTTTTTTTGTATCTGCTCTAAAATGATGATGAGTCCCAAAGTGAATCACTTAAAAAGATAGAATGTGTTTTATTATTTCTTGTTGTTGTTGTTGTTTTTGTACCAGTTTCCTTTTTGGTTTGCCACATGTGTGTATATATGTGTGCGTACACTCTCTATGCTTTAAATATCTTACAATAATGATGATCTTTATTTTCTGGCACTTCATTAATCATCGCTACAAAACAGCCAAAACGACGACGACGTCATTTAAAGTTGTTTCGGTTTTTTTTCATTTTTTTTCAATTCTATTCCCTACAATTCTTTGTGTTGTTTAATGTTGTTTTGGCTGGGGGTTTCTTTGTGTGGAATTGTAGAAAAAAAAACAACAATTTCTGAATTCAACATATGATCGGTTAAAGTAAAAGAATACCCCAACACCACCACCGAACAACATCAAGACCATCATCTTGGCATCATGATCATTAAATACCAAAGCACCCTCATCATGAAATGAACAGATTAACCCATTAAGTTCGTTCACAAAAATGTGTTCACAAATGAAAATCATTTTGATTTTGCGTCAACCAACTGGTGCTGGTGTTAATAATAATTGAGGCTGAAAAATTCTTAACACTCTTGGCAGCCAGGCAAATGTGCTGTTGTTGTTGTTTGGGGTGGTTGGTTTGGCGATCCGACAAATCTCTTCAGTGGCCTAATGTATGGCATTATAAATACAATGTGTCTTCTAAAATACACAATGAACAAAAAAATCAACTTTATGACTGTTCATCTCATCCTGCACTAAACATGCATATGATGAGCATCATTCACGACAATGTTCCATTTCTGACGGCGACCACGATGAAGAAGAAGAAGAAGATGTTGATGCTTCTGCTGCCGACGACCGCAATGATTTTAATCTCTTGATTTCTCTCATGAATTTTAAAAATATCACTTTTTTTAAATAAAACATTTTTTTAGCTGCATCATTAGTAAAGCTAACACCACAACAACACACGACCAAGACGAAAACGTCGAAGACGACGACTATGGCCACTAAGGCTAAATGACAACGATTGCCTAAACGTCGAAACAAATTTTTAGATGACATCGTAAAAAAAGCATTGGCATTAATTTTTTGTTTTTCATTTTCGAATGACAACAAATTTTTTTGGGGTATTCAAAATAAAATCGACAGATATTTTTTTTTTTTGGTTTTGAAAAAAAAAAATTAGAAATTCTATTTTTAAATATTTTTTAAAATATTTTCTTTCTTATTGGTAAATTAATTTATTAGGAAATTTATTTTCTTTTTTCGTTTTGGTTAATATGGAAATTTGTTAGCAGCAGTTTGATAAATTTCACAAAACTGTCAAAAATTTCAATGATGCCTAAATAAAATCATCAGTTTCCTCTGATGGTACTCAAGATATGAGTAAAAAATTAAAGAAAGAGAGAGGGGGGAATGGGGGTCCATCTCCCTATTAAATGCAAACAAAAACCATTATGTGTTTCTTTACAAAACAGATGAAATTTATGTGGCAAAAAATACATTTGCCAAGTATATTTTTATGGCCAATGGTAAAAATAACAACAACAACAAAAATGCGAAAAACAGAAGAAGACCAAGACGAACTGAAGAAGTAAAAAAAAATCCAAAAACATTTTATGGGCAACTACTGGCGGTTGGTACTGGCCCTCAAATGTTGATGAGGTGCCAGCAATGATGGTTTATTTAATGCATTTTTGAGCGAGAGCAGTCTCTTTGCCTCTCTCTTCTCAAAATATTTCATATAAAAATAGTTTTGAAAACTTTAATGGGCAGAGAGTCATTTTTCGAACATTAGCAACTTCATATATGAAGATCATCAGGCAGTCAAACAGGCAAATATTCTGACAGACAAGCACACATATAGAACGAATATTTCTTAGAGGTTACAGCCTTGTGGACACCCTGAATAACAATTCGAGGCAGTTTGGAATGCAGTTTTATTTTCATATTTATTTTTTCTCAAAATACCATCAATTATTTAAATGACATTCCCCTTCCCCCCTATGCAACACTTTCTACAAACAGCCACCCCACCCACTTCTTACCCTCCAAAAAAATTATTTTATTTTTTCATAACACCATATTTAATACATCTGGTTTGGTTAAGTTAAATTAGGAAACCCTCCACTTCATAATGAGCCGGGGAACCAGCTCCAGTCTCATTTTTGTTGTTGTTGTTTTTTCTTTATTCTTCTTAATTTCTGTCTGGTCTGCTTAAGTCTTGTTTTATTAATGTAGTTCTGCTTGAGCGTTTAACACAATTTCGTTAAACAGAAAATAAAATTAATAAGAATCTTCTCGCGCCAAGTGCTAAACACATGGTTATGTCATAAAAATAACGAGACAAGCCGGACCGAAGAACAGCCAAGCAAAGCCAGTGAGACTAACTGGCTGGCTGGCGGGCACATGGAGACAATTGAAGAGCATCCCTCACAGATAATCTTGAAAAGTAATTTGAGATTTTTTCTTGGTGGCAGTTAATTCTGGGGAAAAATTAAAAATAATGTTTTAAAAACATATTTAAATAATAAAAAAAAAATTAAATAAAAAATATTTTTAAAAAAATTTCAAAATTAAAATAAAAAATATTAAATAAAATTAATTAATTAATTTAAAATGATCACAATACTTGATTTTGTTATATTTGAAATAATTTTAATTTTTTTTTATAAAAAAAAATTTTTAAAAAATTAAAAAAAAAAATTTTTAAAAAAATTAAAAAAAAAAAATTTAAAAGCTAAAAATTATGATTTTTAAAATATGTGGTTTTTGCTTTGTTTTTTTAATTTAAAAATATATTTTTTTTATAAAAAAAATCTTAAAAGTACAATTTTTTTGAAAATTTTCGGTAATTTTTACATATCGATAAATTCGCCTTTTACTAATTTATTTACTATTTTTTAATATAATCAATATTTATTATTTCCTTCAATTTTTACATAAAAAATACAACTTATCGAAATTTTTTGTTATCGATAAAATTCGATAATTTTTTTTTTTATTGCATTTTAACATGTTTTCTTTAATTTATTATCATTTATTTATGTTTATCTCACCTTTTGAGGTCATTTATTTACGTTAGAGCGAAATTTATCGATTGTTTTGGTTTTCGATTTTTTTTTAATTTTTTGAAAGTAATTTATTTTCTTACTTTGCTTTGATTTTTTCTTCAATTTTTAATGTAATTTATTTTTTTTTTCATTTTTTTAAGTAATTTATTTGTGTTTTTTTTCAATTTTTTTTAAGTATTTTTTTTTTTGTGAAAATTTGAAAACAATCAATCTTTGTGCTTAATTTCCTTTATGTTGCAACAATTTTAAATTGGATTTTGTGATTAACATTCCTTTCGATATTTTAACCCAAAAAAAAGACAACAACAACACAAAACATCAAATGAATTCGAATAACAACAACAATATCAAAAACAACAAAATTTAGTATTTTCAAAATGTTATAAGGTCGTATAGAACATTTATATAAATTTCAACAGAAAAAAACAACAAATGAAATTTATTTGAGATTTGAAAGCAGGTACCATTTTCAACACAAATCTTCCCAAAATGCAGGGCTGGCTGATCATCATCATCATTGTGATCGTTTTCAGTTTTTAATGCGTTTGTTTTTTTTGTATTTTTTTCGGAACATTCCATCCATTGAAGAAAAAAGGTTTTAATCTCTTTTGTGTTTAAGCAACAATTTCATTGTTTTGAAAATAAGACGAAAAAAATTGAGTTCAGGATTAAAAAAAATCACAACAACAAAAATCTTTCATAAATGCCTCCGTGTTCGGGTTCTCAACCCTTAAAGGTTTTAAATTTCCTTTAAAAGGTTGGGTTGTATTGTCTAAGGATTCCTGCCTTTCAGAACGTAATAAGTCTTGTTTTTTATTTCTTTTGTTGTTTTGAAACCGTTAAAATGAGCAACAGCAAAAATATTTAAATGCCATTGTTTTGAATTCTTTACAAAAATATGCTAGAAAGGGTAGGGGTAGGGACTTTTAATTGTTTGACCATATGCAACAGTGTTGCACATGGTGTTAGAAGTAATAGAATTGCGCATTTTGTTTTTCAAAATTGTGTATGAAAAATTTGTGGGGTGTTTCAAATATTTTGGTATTTTTTTTTTAAAGAAAAAAATCTATAATTTTCCTTTACTCTTTTTTGAAAGAATTATTTCAAGAAAATTAGATTTTCTTTAAAGAAAAAATCCTAAGGAGTAGAGAGCCAATAAAAAAACCTTTTCCTTTTAATATTTTGCCCTACCGTGGCTCCCAGCAAATAAATAAAAATTATTTAAATAATTTTTTTTTAAAGAACAAATTTCCATGGCGCCCAATTTGGAATGTGTGAATTATTAAATTATAAAAATTTGATTTATAATACCCATTTATGTGTGTAACTAAATGTAATAATTTATTTTATTTATTTATTTTTTTCTTCGTGTTGTTGTTGTCCAAACATTATGATTTAATGCATTTTATATATAAACATATATTGAAAAAGACTCTTGCAGTCTCAGCTCTATGACAAATTAGCTTGATTAAAGGTTAATTTGTGGCGAAACCATAATTTATAATATTTTTTTTTTAAATTTCTTGTTGTTGTTGTTATTTTTCTTCCTCCTCATAAAACTGGCCATTACTCAAAACTTTGATTTGATGGTTTCAATTTTGCAGTTTGTTTTTTGTCCATTTTGCTTTGGTGGCTTTTACACGTCTACTGTGTGTTATTTTTTTTTATAATACCCCTGCGTCTAAGGCCCTCATAAATTTTCATAAATCTAAAAGTAATACTCGGAGCTACCGCACATGTCAAATCACAACACTATAAAATTGTATTTTTATATTGCGTTTTCGTTATTTTTTATTTTATATTGGGGGTTTTATACGAAGTCAAAAAGATATTATTGAGTGGCCGACTGACTGGTTATAAAAATAATAACTACTGGGTATTTATTTGTTACAGGTTGTTGATATACTAAATAAAATAAAAAATAATAGTTTCTTTCTAACAAAGTAAATAATAACAATAATTTTTTTTTGCAATGACTTCCTTAGATCTTTTTTTTAATTTTTTTTATTTTTTTCAAAAGCCCAAATAATAAAAAAAATTATGGTGTTTAGATTTTTTTTGTTTAAAATTTCATTTTTCGGTATATGATTCAATCAATTAACCTTAATATTCTCACGTGATTACCAACACCATGCAGATAAGATTTGAAAATTTTTCTTTCTAAAGTGAGGGGGCAAAATACTTCTGTGTTTTTTTAACCAGAAGTACCAAAGAAGATTTTTTGTCGCCTAGCTGGCGCCTCTACATATATTCTTTCCCAATACCATTTGCTCTTTATTATCTTCAGTGTTTATCATTGAAAGAAAGATATTTCATTACACAAAACCAAAAACGTACCAAAAAAAAATCTACAAATCTAAAAAAGATTACCTTGATTGTTTGGTTAAACTAGAGCAAAACACATGCTGCCAAACAAACCAATAATGTTATCTTCAAAAAACAACAACAATTTCTTTTTTGGTAACACATTTTTTTTCGTTGAGTGTAGATTTCAAACTGCAGGGTATCATCATACTGCTGATGATTACATGTTTATGGCCCCGGGTTTATGGTCAACCTGAACACAACATATTGTCGTCTCTTGGCCCCCCACCCCACCTCAACAAATAAAGCTCAGACATGTAGGCCTATGCAACAACAGAAGCTAATATCACACACACACAAATCATAAAGATAACAAGTGGTGCGCCTGATGAAGGGTGGCCAACATTTGGAGCTGCATTCCAACAACAACAACAATCACATTACATAGCTAATAATTGTAATAATTTCTTGTTGTAATATTTATTTAAAGAAAAAAAATAAAATGTGAACATTGCGTTATAGATGGCTACAGTCAGAGAGAGCCCAAAACATGTGTTAATATTTGTGTTTGGATGAGTGGCATTTTATTTGCTCTGTTTTTTCCAGTGGGCTTCATTATCTTTACAACACTTGAAGCAGCAATTGCTGCTGCTACCTATATCTAACCACCTTCACCAGCACGACACTAGACAGTAGACAATGAACGAAAAACAAACCAAACAAAACAGAAAACGGTATTACTTAAACATTAACTGCTACCATAAAAATTGTGTGTGTATGCTCATAGGTTTCAGATAATTTTTTGAGTAATCCCAGGAATTGTTGCTGCAAAGTGTCAATATTTATTAACAACAGAGATTTCTAGCAGTAGTTTCATTATTTGCTTTTCCAAACTCAGGTTACTTTCTCTCTCTCTCGAGAATTGAATGAAATCCCAAATATTTAAAAAAAGATTTTCGATAAAACTTCTAGATACCTTTTAAACATCCGGTAGTTGGGCCAACACAAATAATAAATAAACCAAAACCTTAAAAACAAAATAGACAAGACATGAAATTATTACCCAAATTTGTGATAAGATAAGAGATTATGAAAAGTATTTAAATTTGGCAACATGTTAATATAATTATTCAAAAGATTCTTTAAAAGAGAAGAAAAATACAAATATTTATAAAGTAATAAACCTTAGCAACATTTTCTGCTTTGGCAACATGTTGTTAAAGTATTCAGAATTTAGTTTCCAATTATTTTTTAAATAAAAAACAAATAAAAAAACCAATAATTTTTTGAATTTTTATAAAGAAAATAGCCTTAGCAACATTTCCCGCTTTGGCAACATGTTACTAAAATACTGTTTAGCATCATTTTGGCTTTCAGCAACATGTTGCCAAAAAAATTGCTTTTTATTAAAATTAAAATGATTTTCTAAAATTTTTTAAAATAAAAAAATGTTTGCAACATATAAAACAATTTCCTTTCCATTTTTTATATACAAAATATTTGCAACATATTTTTCTCCCTACTGGTCTCAGCAACATGTTGCCAATCCCCTATTTTGCTCTTTATTTATATATGTTTGTTATGCTTTATTCTCGTTTTTGTTTTTTGCTTTTCTTAATTTTTTTCTCAAATTTCCTACCAAAACAAAAAAAAAAAAAAAATAAATTTCTAATCATCCAACAATTTGAAGAGCATTTTCTAGCCTCCCCACTTCTCTCCCCTCTCTTGTTGCCTTGCCTTCCATGCCATGTGTAATTTATTTATAGACCAGAGCAATAACATTGCCGACATGATTTTTTCGTTTTTTTTTTGTGGCACAAACGTCTCATGCTGTGAATTTACTTGTTAAAATGATTTATGTATTTTTAAAAACCTCTAGTAGAGAAGAGCAACAAAATACAACTTTTTTTCAAAATAGAAAAAAGTACAACAACAATAACAACTAAATAAATACTTACATTATTTGCGGGATGAAATATGAAACTGGATTTTTGGGGCTGAAAAAAATTTGAAATAAAAATTAATAATTAAGAAATAATTAAAAATTAAAGAAATTGGAAAAAAATAAAAACAACAATTTTAAAAAAAATATTTTCAAAAATTTATAAAAAAAACAATTTTAAGAAATGTATAAAAAAATAAATTTCAAAAAAAAAAAATAAAAAAAAAAAATTTTTAAAAATTTATAAAAAAAAAAAATTTTCAAAAAAAATAAAAAATATTTTGAAAATATATAAAAAAAATTTCAAAAGTTTATAAAAAAATAATTTTCAAAAATTTATAAAAAACAATTTCAAAAAATTATAGAAAATAATATTCGAAAATATATAAAAAAAAAAAAATTTTCATAAAAAAAAAATAATATTCGAAAATTTAAAAAAAAAACAATTTTCATAAAAAAATAATTTCCAAAATTTTGAATAATTTTTTTTAAAATTTTTTATTTTAAAAAAAATTGCATTTTTTGTGAGATTTTTTTATTTTTCCCTTTAAAAAAATATGCCTTGTTCTTTGCTCTTTGTCCCCTTCTTTTGGGAAAACCATTTTCTTTTTCCCAATACCTCAATTGTTTTTTTTATTTTTCAATATCGGAAAAAATACATTTTGTTAGAAAGAGAAGGCACTACTCTTTCTTACTTTGTTATGTATGGTGGCCCAGCATAGAATTTGCATTTTTTTAGTTCGCTTTTACCATATTATTATAATTGTTATGGTTAAAGGGGTTATTTTTTTTTTGTTTCTACTTCTTCTTCTTCTTGTTCAAAAAAATACTCCTAACCTATAATCAAATATGGTTTACTCACAATGGCTAACTGGCTGGCTGTATGGATGGCTAACTGGCATTTACTGCTTGGTTGCCATTCGTTTCAGCTGCAATTTGGTTGCCTTTGTTTGGTGGGAGGGGTAGCTATTTGGGTACCCACAAGCAAATGATTGATGTTGTTTCTTTTTGATCTTGGGGTTCAATAGTATTTTTTTATTTTTGTGATTTTTTTTAATATTTACAAAAAAATTGTATTTTTTTTCTTTAAAGTTTACAAATATTGCCGATTGTTTTCTAGAGCTTTTTGGCATTTACGGGGGGATTTTTGGTTGTGTTTTTGTTTTTATTTTTTTGTTATTGTTGTTGCTGTTGTGGCCAACAGCAGATATAAACAATAATATTAGTGGAATACCACCTTTAATGATTTATGGCCATCATTAGTCTCACACATGTGTTTTTGCAGTTGGGGATTCTTTCACTGCCACACGGCTGGGAGTGCTCTGGCTGAGGTGTTGTTGTTTTTATTATTATTTTGGCCAAAAGAACAACACAACATTGTCTGTCTGGTGCCTCTGAAAATCTTGTGGCTTTGCTAGTTCTTTATTTTGGATTTTTATATTTTTTGCTATTTGTTGTTGTTGTAGTTCAACTATTGTTACTAGCACAACTACTAGGTGGCATTTTTATCTATTTATTGCTTTGGTGATTTTTATCTAAGTGTGTGGCTTTAGCCGATTGTGTCGCCCCGTCTTCTGTTTAGGTCTTTTTGCATGTCACCACAAAACAAAACAAAAAATCGCTGTTACACATTTGCCCCACAGAGTAACAAAATAGCAGCAACAACAACACTAAATATTTTGTTGTGTTATAAAATGTACGCAAACAACACTATATAGGGTTTATTGTTGTTTTATGACATCAACCATCAAGTGTATTAAAAGCAGACACTACTAGCACAGACTGACTGAGTCAGGCAGTCAGTACAACAAATTCATACAACCAACCAACTATCTGTCATACTGACAGTCAGCACGTCAGTCATTCAGGAGAAATATGTTAAAATGCCATTCTGTTTCAAAAAAAGTGGAGAGGAGACATTGAGTCGCATGCTTATCTCTAGACATAGGGATTTCGCCTGAATTTTTATTATGGTCGGTCTTAGCATATCAACACAATTAATCCTGGCACAAAAACACACACAGAGAGAAAGAGACACTCATACACACAAGGAAATATAAGGGAAAGAAAAAAATGTGTGTGTTTGTTTACACAAAATAGGAATTAGTCATGGTTTATTTTTTTTCTAGAACAGGTAGTTTTTTTCTAGATCACCAATATCCTCATCATCTATTTTTGGTTTTTATTTTTTTTGTCCTTGTAAATCCTTTAAATTACAAAGAAAATCCTTATTTTAGTTTTACCATTTTTTTGTGTAGGTGGTCCCCACTGCAATTTTTTTTCTTCAAAAAACTAATTTTTTCTCTTTTCTTTCTCTCTTACAGATCAGATCACAAAAACCCTACTACACAGCAGATCCCGAAGTAGATTCACTGGTAAGTAAAAAATACTTTTTTTATATACAAAATTTTTCAATTCAATATACCTTGACCCAAAAACTGTATTTGAAAAATTGTGTACAAATCACAGCCATAGCCATTTTTGTATTTCAAACAATTTAATTCAATTAAATTTAATAAAACAAAAATTAAAATAAATTTGTCACACACAAATGGCACACACACATACATACAAAATAATGGACAAGTAATAGAAAAAATATTATAACAGAGGAACCACAATAAAAAGAAAATTATAAGGTTATGTGGTTATTTCTTACCCGAAGGAATCTATATAGAGCTTTATACTTATGGAGGCAAATATTAAGGACCTCATGAGCAACATTTTTGCTAAGGCAAACAACGCTCCACTGCCACTGCTTGCAACAGAAATAGCCAATAAAAAGAAATTAAAAAAAAGTATGTATTTCAACGTCTAAAACTCCCTTCTTACTACCTTCAATTCTCTTATAGGAAGTGCATGTAGAGACTTACCTTAAAGGAGTTAAATATCGAGGACCCTCTAAGCTATATTTTCTTCAAGGGAAACATTCCCCTATCTTTCCCTTTTCTTTCACTCAAAAACGAACAATAAAAATTTAGAATGAAAAAGTACACATTTTAAATTTTCTTCCCAAGCTACATTTTTAATAGCTCAATTTCTCATACATGGATTGAATATAGAGACTAGCCTTAAATAAGTTAAATATTAAGCACCCTCTAAGCTAGATTTTCTTCAAAGTAATCCTTTCTCCAACTCTTCATCTTCCACCCCAAACCAACCAAAATAAAATTAAAAACGAAAAAATACACCTTTAAAATTTTCTTCCCAAATTGCCTTTTTAATACCTCAATTTCTCATATATGGAGTGCATGCAGAGTTTTGCATTAAAGGGGTTAAATGTTAAGGACCCTCTAAGTTAGATTTTATTCATAGGAACTATTCCGCTATCTCAACTTATTGCATCCAAAACGATTCACAGAAAATTTAAACGACAAATTTCATCATTTAAATTTTCTACCCAAACTCCCATTTTTATTTCCTGAATTTCTCCTATACGGAGTGCATGCAGAGTCTTGCATAGAAGGAGTTAAATATTAAGGACCCACCGCATATCTCTGAACTTAACTCTACACCCAAAAATACCAAATTAAAGTGATGACAAAAAAGTACACATTTTAAATGTTCTTTCCAAACACTCTATTTTATTTCCCCCTATTTCCAATATCTGAGTTTGATGTAGAGCCTTGCTATTAAAGAGTGAAATGTAGAGAATCTAATGGACTTCAATTCCTCTAAAGAAGTTATGCAGCTAACTTCACTCCTTACTTCGGAAAATCGCACCTAGAAAGTAACTCTATTGCTTTTTCGTTGGGCGCCACCTATATTTCATTATTTATATTAAAGCAATTGCAGCCAACTTCACGTATTAAAAACAATTCAAAATTATTCCCCTTGTTTGAAATTTTAATATTTAAAAAAAATTATTCCAGATTAAATAAACATTAAATAAACATTATTTTTTTTAATTTAAAAAAAAAATATTTTTTTCTGTTGCCTTTATCCAACCCCTACTGTTGTTATTTACTTGAGGGGATGCATCATCAGTCACCACAACAACAAAACCTCAACCAGCATATATTCTTAAATATATGTACATATATCTTTATATAAATATGTTTTTGTACAATAAAAACCAGCTTTTTTGAGAGAGAGGAAGAACGAGAGAATTGAAAGCTTAACAGCCAGCAGCAACAAGTTCAATGTCATTTAAAAGATTTTGAAATTAAATATGTGTTGTTATTTTTTTCAAATGCTAAAGCAGCAGCCCACATAGTATATTTTATGCATTTGCAAAAAATAATACAAAAACAACAACAACAAATACCCCCTCCATTAAATGTTAAACAAGAATATAAAAAAGATTTAAATTCATTTGAAATAATATAACAAGATTGTTGCTAATATTTAACGTCATCATCATCGTTATCGTGATTATTAACAATTTTGTTTTGGTGTTATTGTTGTTGTTGGCTTTCTAAGATGGATTTTTAATGGCTTATAAGGGAAGATGTTTTATTAATTTTTACATGGTTGTTATTTTTAATATGAGGAGAATTTTTACGTCTAGAAAACAGAGAGTAGGAGTATTATAATGTAAATTGTATTTTCTTTTTTAATTATAATAAAATTATGGTCTGTCTTTCTGTTTGGTAAACAAACCATAAAGCAGAAAAAAATTATCTGTCAAAGAACCCTATAATCGGTGTTTCCCTCATGCCTTACATCATAATATTTTCTGTTTTTATAGATCATAGAGTAGAGTGGAGAGAGCAAAACCATTTATGGCTTATTATTATTAGTTTATGACCAATTTAAAGGCCAAGAACATGCATTAAATTGTAGCAAGTGTATAAACATACTTATTGGAGTTTGAAGCAACAATCAGTTGCACTCGCCAAGAGGTAGTTCGAACCATGGCAAATCATTGCTTTATAGTGGTCTAACAAAAATCATAGCCATGTGTACGCTATGGCTCTTAACTTCCTTCTGTTCTCTTTACTGCTGCTGCTATGGTATGCGTTGCGCCTGCGCACATTTTTTTCATAACAAGTACTTTTAACTCATAAATCATTTTGTTGTCGTAAAACAACCAACAACAACATCATGGGCAATGCAATGTTGTTGCTGCTGCCGTATGTATGTTGTTGGGTAATTTAGTTGTGTTTGTTGTCTGTCTGTTGGTCGGTCTTTTCCTCATTTTTATGATATGTATAAAAATGTTATGATGTTATATGAGGCCTCAAACCAAAACACCAGCAACAACAACAACCACAATTTAGTAACACATACTTAATATTTTGCTTGTATGACTCCGGCCTTGTCTTCCTTCTAAGCTGGCAGGTTGGCCATAAAAAACTTGTGTTTTTTTGAAATCTCGAAACAACTGTTTTTAAGTGTCATCCAGAGGATTTGTAAACAAATATATATGTAATAATAATTTTGGTTTAATGGTTGTGTTATGGTCTCAAAAGAACTTTACGACCAAATACAATTTTTTTCAAAAAAATATTCTTCTCTTCATTTGTTCATCATTTTTTCTTTTTTACTGAATGAAATGTAGTTGTCATACATGTCCTGAGGTTTGGTGCTAAATACACACATAAAACTGTCTAATAAAAATTTCAGAAAAAAGAACACTTCCTAAGCATAAAACATATTTAAAAAATAATGATGTGTAATATGTTAATTATAAGGTTTACAAATAGGGTTATAAAAAATTCAAAAATACATTTTTCAAAGGGTCAAGGTTCAGATTTTATGGTTTTGTAATTTAAATAATTTTTCTACAACAATAAATTAATAATTTGTTTCATTTTCTCTTTACAGATGGTGCAAGCAATACAAGTACTTCGGTTTCACCTTTTAGAATTAGAAAAAGTAAGTAACGCCATCAGAAATTATTTTAAAATTATATTATAAAAAATATATATTAAGAAAAATGCCTTAAATATGTAGGAAAAAATAGAATAATTTGCCTCCCAACAAGATTTAATGCAAAAGAAATTAAAAAAAAAAATAAATAAAAAATGTAAGATTTTTAATGTGGTCACTTGGTATCCCAAACTCACTATTTTATTTCCTCCATTTCTCATATACAGAGAGCATGTGGAGTCTTGATATAAAGTAGTAAATTATTAAGGACATCATAGCCTACATGTCCTCCAAAGGAACCATACCTCTATCCCAACTCCATCCACCCAAAATGCCTCAAAGAAGACAAAAATATGGAAATATACATTTTGAATTTTTCTTCCAAAACTCACATTTTTCTTTTCCCATTTTTTCATATACGAAGTGTATATAGAGGCTCGACATAAAAGAGTGTTCTATTAGTCACCCCTTAAACTAAATTTCCTTCCAAGGATGCATGACTCTAGCTCTAGTCCTTTCACCCAAAATCTTCATCGTAAAAGAATATTGAAAAAATAAATAATTTAATAATTTCTTCCTATAATCATTTTTGTATTTGGCCCATTTCTCATATATTTTATCCAAATAGAATCTCGCATATAAAGACTGAAATGTTGCAAATCCAATGCTCTTCATTTCCTCTAAAGTAGTTATGCCTCTAACTCCTCTCCTTACCCATCAAAACGCCTTCAGATGTAACTCTACTGCTTTTTGTTAGGGCGCCACCTGTATTTCATTAATTATCTTAATGCACACATGACAACTGCAGCCAACTTCACTTGTTGGTTTTAAAGAGGGGACTATAAGGGACTCTAAAAATATTTTTGAGATTTTTTTAGAATTTTTTTTTCAATTCTTAAATTAAAAAATATTTTCAAATGTGACTTGGTTTGGATACATTTTTCTCCCATTTGAAGTCAAGCTACAGTCTTTCCATAAAGGAGTAATAGACAGAGTACCCCCTGAGCTATATTTTCATCTTGTGAAGTAGCCTTCTAACGCTTCCCCTTACACCTCAAAAATCTTCTTCGAAAAACAAATATATGATTTTACATTGTTTTTCTTTGGGTTTTAATTACCTTTAGATTTATTGTATTTTTGTTTCGAGAATTTGTTGGTTTTCTCTCAGCCATTAATTTTATGTTTCCTTAATTCACTAATTAATATTAAATTACCCAGCCATACTTTGTCTTTTTTGAGGGATTTTGACACATCCTCCTACACATTTTATGGCCGTTTTAGCACCTTGGCCACAGAAATTCAAATATATATTTTTAATTATTTTTTTTCGGAAAAGGAAACACCACATAAAAAACCAATTAATATACATATTAACAATGGTTTCAAGTGTACTCTGAAAATTGTTACGCTTAATAAACCAAGCTTTGACTTTCTCAAAAAAAAAACACCACCATTTCGGTTTTTTTAATTAAATGCAACCAAGCATAAAGAAAAAAATAATGTTCTTGTTATTTTGGGGGTTTAGTAATGCTTGGCTTGAAAAAAAATAAAACCAAATTTCCTTAATTTACTTAAATAAGTAATTATGTAAATTTGAACCGGTTACCAAATTTGTATATTTTTAGTTTTTTTTTAATTCGAATTTTCTCTATAAGGCCGTTAAACAAATTACAAAATATTTATATATATATATATATATATATATATATTTTTTTTCTAAATTCCAAAATAATACATACCATATTAGATTTAATCTGTGAGTTGAGATTTACATTGTTGCCTTCGAACAGCAACAACAACAATCGGTTGCAAATGTGGATCACCACCACACCATGCCATACCATTTTTAGTTATTGTCTAGAGACCAAATGGTGCCTACTTGCACAAACAACAACACCAAACACCAACCATATAAAGTAGGAAGGGGTTCTTCGGAGATCCATTCGTCCGGCCCGCCACCAATGCATTTAATTTAATTTGCTTTTCACTACAAAAAAAAAACAAAAAAAAGACAAACTATTCATTCATTCCAACTCATTATGGGGAACGGATGCTTTAAGTATGAGAACAAAAATTGAAACAAACAACAAAAACAACAAACTAAAAATTTGCATTAAATCTTGTTGTAGCAGAGAGGAAAATTACTATGAATGTGTGTAAATTTGATTTTTATCAGTCAACAAAAATCAAAAGGAAATTGCGAACAGAAAAACAGCTGCAAAAATAAAAAGAGCAAGAAGAAGAACAAGAAAAAATATTTCAAATCTGAAAACAGAAAATGTGATAGAAGGAAGTTTAACAAAGAAAGCTGAAAGACAGGATTTTATTAATAAAAATGATTTAAAAAAATAACAGCTTTGAGGACGTCTTTACAAAGCTTTTCTAAGCTGGCCTATTGAGATCTTTCATTAGAAAGAAAACTCATTTTAAAACTCCATTAATTTGCCTTTGATTTGGTTTTTAAAATTTTATAAAATAATTGGGATTTATTTTTCAACTTCCTTAAAGCTTTTTCGGCTTTTGTTAAAGCTTACAAGCTTTGTTGGATCTTCTTTTTGAAAAAAACTCCTCATTAAATTGCCTAAAATTTAATAAAAAAAAATAAAAAAGCTCGAATTTCAATTACCCCGGTCCAAAGCTATGTGGGTATTTGAATAAAGCTTAAAAGCTTTTAATTGAAAAATATTATTTCATGATCATATAATTTAATTATCATTAGGATATTATTTAAATTTGATCTCCTTCTCCCTTCAAGCTTTTGCGATATCCCCGAAAGCTTTTAAAGCTTTTTCTTTAAATTTCATGTTCATATCTCTCAATTATCTCAATCTTCATGCCCGTTTTTTACCTTCGGGAAATCTCCTCTTATTGCAGTTTAATTAATTTCTCAATTAGTTGTTGTTTTGTTTGCAATTTTTGTTGTTGTTGCTGTGGCACTCAGAAATATTTCGTGTAATTTTTATGTCATAATTCTGTTATTTATGTTTTATTAACTTATCACAAAAGCAAAACATGGCCAACATAATTTTGTGCCTGGCAAATAGTTGACATGCCACCCAAATACAACAATAACAGCAACAACATCATATACAACAACAAGAAAAAAAATAAGAAGAAGACACTCATGATGATGATGATGACAATTAAAGGAATTTCTCTTCTGTGCAAAAGGAAAAACATACATAAATTTCACGTATTCATATAGAAAGAATTGTGTGATTGACTAAGTGACTGACTGAATGACGAAGTGACTGTCGTCTTGCCTCAATGTTTGTTGTCTTGACTGCTCTGATGCATCATCATCATCATGTATTCCTTGCAGCATCGAAGATGAGTCAAACCATTCAGTTCGGTACGTTCGTCTGTACAATTGCAGTACTGCCACCACCATACCGGGAGCCGGACACCACACACACACACATCATAATGGGGCACCATGAGTTTATGGTGTAGTATTATTGTGGACAATACACCAGGTTCAAGTCATCATCTGAGCATTTTGCTCTCGCTTAACATGTCAAATTCAACACTTGACAAATTAATCAAAATTATCATTAACAATGCATCAGCAGCAGCAACAGCCAACAACAACATGGGCATGACAATGGCAACCAAAGAACCAGACATGTTGGTGTGTATGTGTGTGTGTTTGTCTGATGATGCTGCTGATCATCATTGGCATTGTAATGAGAAGTTGTCTGGGGGTACTTCTTCCTAACTCCTTCGGAACATAACAATTTATAAAATGCATAACTATGGCAACAAAAACAACAACATTCGTACAACTCTTACATGTGGGGAATATACAAAAAGGGCACCACAGGACAGACATGGACCGATGCAGAACAAATCATAAAAATTAATAATTAGCAAAATAAGGCAATAAAATGTCTGTTTGTCTGTGGCCAATGGCAATTTATCATTTCAATGTTGGAAAAACTTTCTTTTTTCTGCTTGGCCCCCAACTCTCCAACACTTTTTGGTGGTTAACTATTTTTGGCCTTTGGAAACCAGTATTTGTTTTGGAAAGCATAAAATAACAGTTAAAAGCAACAACAACCAAAAAAACAAAAGTTCCTTTCCTTGTCGAGATTTTCGGTGACAATAACATTGACCGCAAACAATTTCATTCAACCCAGAGTTTGGTGTGGCTGTGTGTATGTTTGGGGGTTGAGGTTGGGGGGAGTGAAGCACAGGGTCTGCCAGAGACTTCTTAAGGACGCTGTGAAGCTACAAATAGCTTACCATACCTTGCCATGCCATACAGCCAGACTACACAGTATAGTTTGGAGGATGACGATGACAACTGGTCAGCTGGAAACCGATGAGTGCGCAAGCGTAAAAGCAGCCACAATGCAACTTGGCCAGTCAGCCAGCCAGCCAGCAGGCACTCACCAAAAACCAGTTTAACAAGTCAACACTCATACACAGAGGTCTCTTACCAAAAATAAAAACAACAACAACCATCCAACAATATTGTATTTTTACCAGTGACACAAAAAACAATTTTTTTTGGGCACGATAACAACAATAGCAGGCTAAAAAACGCATTACAGCAGCAACACAAAAAATAAACAACAACAACACCAAGAAAAACAATTTAAGGGAAGAGTAAGACGAAAGAAAAAAACCATTTGCATATCAAACGGATGTCTGAGGCTCCTTCGAAAAAAACAAAAACTCATCAACAACTCAGACATGATATCATTTTAAAAGCTTAAACATTTTAGCTGCAAAGTTCCCCTCCCCCCAACCTGATTTTCTCCTCTAGATCACCTCTTAAATTACTTTTTTTTACAAGCCTCAGCAGAACCAGAACCTTTTACACCCAAGCTACAAAAAAAAAAAAAAATCATTTCATTATCTCTTTGAAATGTGTGTTATCAGCAGCAAGCGGCAGTCGAACTTCATATGCAACTTCTTTATCAAATGCAACTCTGTTTGAGCAATGTCTGTTGTTCTACCTCTGCTGCTGCTGCTTCTTCTTCTCTACACACACATTTTTTTGCATATGGAGCATGTGTTTTGCATAGCATGGCTGGCTGGTTGGTTGGACTTAGCCATGGTTACCCTCTAAACCTTTAACAAAGTGGGGGGAGAGAGCGAGAAGATGATGCCTTTAGGGCCCAATATGCATATGAGCTTCAGACGTGGCCGCATTCTGTTCGGGACTGGCTGGCCTGCTATCATCATCCTTCCTTGCATATTTATGTTTTTGGAATTTTTG
This sequence comes from Musca vetustissima, assembly GCF_032173495.1. Lineage (NCBI taxonomy): Eukaryota > Metazoa > Arthropoda > Insecta > Diptera > Muscidae > Musca > Musca vetustissima. Next base: position 155,018 of record NW_026882399.1, read on the forward strand.
CTGACCATTGTCAAAATAAATAAAAAACCGATGTTATGGCCGGCCGGCATTTCAGTTATACATCTATACTCTATGGGCAAAAGGTGTAGGGTAGAGGCGAAGAGAATGCGCCATTTTTTTAGTGTACGCAAGCTAAATGGTTCTCTACGCAAAAGAAATCTAATTTACATAGCTATCAGAGTTGAATTGATGAGGTTTACTGCATGGCAGATCCCCACAAAAAGGCAGGCAGGGAAATTAAAAAAAAAGTATTTTTTTTTTTTGAAAAACATAAAAAAATAAAAAAAATAAAAATAAAAAAAAAATATAAAATTTTAATTAAAAAAATAAAAAGAAAAATTAAATAAAATTAAAAAAAAAAATAAAAAATTGAAAAAAAAAAAAATAATTAATTTAAAATTAAATAAAAATTAAAAAAAAATAAATAAAAAATTAAAAAATATATAAAAATAAAAAAATGAATAAAAATTAAAAAAATAAATAAAAAATTCAAAAAAAATAAAATTAAAAAAAAAAACAAAAATTAAAAAATATAAAATTTTAAAAAAAATAAAATTTTAATTAAAAAAAAAAATAAAAATAAATTTAAAAAAATTCAAATAAAAAAAAAAAATAAAAAAAAAAAATAAAAAATTTAAAAGTAAAAAAAAAATTAATTTAAATATATTAAAAAAAAATAATATAAAAATTATATTTTATATATCAAAATTATAAATAAAAATTGAATGAATAAAAGTATTGAATAATATAAATCATTTTCCTATATATATTTAAGGCATTTTTCTTATTATAAAAAAATATTATTATTATTTAGTTTTTAATATTTATTTTATATATACAATTTATTTATTTATTTTATTTTTGGAACACAAATTTTCCTAGTAAAACAAATTCATATAAGCAATAAATTTAACTTTGCACCATTATGAACCCTAGAAAACCAATTCCAAAAAATTTAAAAAAATAAATAAAAAAAAAATTTAAAAAAATTAAAAAGAAACAAAAAATTATGTTTTATACCAAACAAAACTAATTCCCGTTCTTTTTTCTTTTTTTCTTCTCTTTTTTCTCAACAAATCTACGCACGCTGCGATCAAATAAAAAAATCCAAATAAAAATTGCAATTTTACCCTCTTTGTAAACGTTAAAAAAACTCGAACGCACGCACGAACGCACACACCGAAAAAAATGAAAAATTTGAAAAAAAACCCAAAACCGAATCTAATAGGTACATGAATTATGCGATAATTTCTGTCATCGATATATCTCATGTTTAAAGGGTAAAATGCCAATAGATTTAGTAATTGACGAACGGGACACCACCAAACCACCAGAATTGGGTTCAGCTAATGGTGAAGGAAGAAGTAATGCCGATTCAACATCACACACCGATGGAGCTAGTACACCAGACGTTGTGAGTACCCCCTTCGCGGGAGCACATGGTCCTATATTGGCGAGCTACAATGCGGTGGTGCACCCATGTTCGTAGTACGATAACGACCTTCTTGCAAAAACGAAGCGGGTGCTCACAATGCCCTGGGATTAAAATAAAATAAAAAATAATAATTTAATTTAAAAAAAAATAATTGAAAAAAATACAAATTGTGTAAATTACCAAAAATTTTAAAAAATTAAAAATAACAAAAAAAACACTCCCAAAAAAACAAAATCCTAAACGCCACGTTTTCAAGAAATTATCCAAATCCATGACTACAAACAAAAAAAATCCAAATATGAAAAAGATTGCAACACGTATAGCTCTCTCTCCCCCCAAAAAAAATTAAATATTCCAAACAAAAATCCAAAGGAAGCTGCTACCACCCAAAGCTGTACACTCGAGCAAAAAGTGCGTAATAGTTTTTTTTTCTTTTGTTTAGAAAAAAAAGAAATTTATAAAAAAAATTCTTAACCAATGGGATATAAATACTTTTAGCATGTGCAAAGTTTTTTTAAAAGAAAATTTATTGCAGTTTTTTTTCTTGTGTAAAAAAACAACTATACGTGCTGCAATTTTAAATGCTAATAGTCATATATTTGTGTTTTTTCTTAATGTGTGGTAGGAGGAAAAAAACAAAAATATTTTTTTTCAAAAAAAATTAAGGCAAAAATTTAAAAAAATTTAAAAAAAAAATTTCAAAAGAAAAATATTTTTGTTTTTTTTTTTCAAATATTTTATAATAAAAATTTAAAAAAAAAATTGTAATATACAATCATAATAATTTTTTGAAAAAATTACAACAACAAAACATTTGTAAAAAGTACCGCAACTACTACAAAAGAAACAAAAGAATAACTTACATGAAAAAGAAAAATCAATACAAACTTCGTTTTTGCAAGAGGCCCATATAGCTCGCCAATATAGTATATATGTATATCCTTCTTTTTTTTAACAAAAAACTAACCTAAAAAATACTAAACAACAACAAAAATATATTATACAAAAAATATTATTATCATCATTTTTATTTTTTAATTTACTAATTTTTACTAACCCCCCAAAGTATCTTAAAAAAACTATTTTTGAAATTTTTTTCCTTTAAAAAAATTCTTTATATTTTTTTCAAAATATTTTCCTCACAACCAAAAACAAACTAGGATCAGCAACAGCAACAATTTAAACCTCTGGAACAAACCTATGCCAGTTATCGCATTAAAAACGAGGCTGACTATTAGGTCCCACTTTTTATAAAAAAAATAATTTTTTTTCAAAACAATTTTTTCCAAAAAAAATTTTATAAAATTTTTTTCTTCAAAAATATTTTTTTTTTAATTCAACAAAAAAGTAAAGCAAGTCAAAATTATACAAATGAAACCCAGATATACGTAAATGAAAAAAATACCCATACAAGTATACGATTTTTTCTAAAAAAAACTAAACGTCCCTATAATTTTTTTTTTCAAAAAAACTTGCCAAAAAGAATATTTTTTTTTCAAATTTTTCACTTCTCATTTTTCTTAATTTTCCACAAACTAACAATATACAAAAGAAAACAAAAAAACTTAAGTTCAAATAAAAAGTATACGAATATTCTTAATATTAAAAAAATTAATAATTAAAAACAAAAATTAAGAAACAAAAAAATAATTTATTATAAATATAAACAACGGTGTAATATATAAACTTAAATAATAATTAATTAACATTTATAAAATGCCAGAAAACTTAAAAAATTTTCTTCCACAAAAACTAGTATTTTCTAACCAAACTCCCTTGGACCCCCTACTCTCCTCCACAAACAACAAAGCAACGATATACGTAATGAAAAAAAGCTCTAGAGTTAGTTAATAACTTTAAAAGCTACCTTTGAAAAAATATATACAAAAATATATATTTTTTGAAAAAAATCCCCCTCCCCCCAAACTTACTAAAGTACTTAAAACTAAACTTAAAATGGTTACTAAACAAACTTTAAGCTCTTTTTATTAAAAACAACAAAAAAAATAGTGGATAGGACTTAACTCCAGGTTTATTACGGGGCTAAGGTTAAAGCCCCATAAGGCGTAAAGAGTAAAATTTTTTTTAGAAAATAGGTTTAACACTCTATCTCTCTAACTCTCTCATACAAAACAAACACACACATTTGAAAAGCTATATGGGCAATGATTAAAAAAAATGCAAAAATATGTTTTTTCCTAAAAATTAAAAAAACGAACATGCAATAGTTGTTGTACTTTATGGTTACTAGTATATAAAAGATAATTAAAAATAAATCCTCTCCTTAAAAACAAAATACAAAAAGTATACATAAAAAAATAATTTTAAAATTATTCTAAAACAAAAAACTTTATACACAAATTATACGATAAAAGCTTTGCTTTGTTTTTTTCTAAAAAAGAAAAATATTTTTTTATTTTTATAATTTTCAAAAAATATTCTTATAGAACTTTTTTTATAGATTATATGCTTCAATCTTCCTATACACATAAATAATTAATTAATTTTTAATTTTTTTATATATATGTGAAAAAAAATAATTTGTTTATTGTTGTCTTTATGTTATTTTATATATATAGAAATCTTCATATATGAAACTGAAAAAAATCTAAAAAAAAATATTGATACTTGATATACGTAATTTTTATTAGGTGATATTTTATATACAAACAAACGATAAAAAAAACAAACAATATTTTTATTTTATTTGCTTTTTTTGTAATTTTAAGTTTTTTTTTTAATTTTTAAATTTAGTTTTTAGCAAAATTTTGTAATAAAAAGCAAAAAAATTAAACACACACACAGAAATGCAATCAAAATTAAACGTTTTTTCTTTGATTTATTTTTTCACTACAAAAAAATTAACCATATCCTCTCCCACAAGGAATAAAAGGAGGCAGAATTTTGGGATCGAAAAAAAAATAATTTTTTTAATTTAAATAAAAAAATATTTTTTTCAATATAAAAATATTTTAATTTTTTGGTTTACAAAAAAAATAGTCCTAAAAATTCTGCCCTCAAAATTCCCTGTCTCCAAAAGCCATACCCTTACTCCTCCCCCTCTCTCATCAACCCCCAATCTTCTTCCTTCCTCCATTTTTTTATTTTTTAAATAAAAAATACATTACAAAACAACAACAACAAAAAATCTAAATGGTTATACGATATATATAAATATGAGTAATTTATGGAAAAAAACCCTACATTTTTAATGTAATAATTTAAATAAAACAACAACAAATAATTTGTATGTATACTAATGATTTATAAAAACAAAAAAATACTTGAATGAAATAAATCATAAAAATTAATATAATTAATATAAATTTATTATTAATCTTAAAAAACCGAAAACCAACTACAACAGAGAAAAAAAGTTAGCCAATAATTACAAAGAAAATGAATGAAAACAACAACAACAAATATATATACATAAAAAAACCTAAAAATATATTTCAAAAATAAAAACATATAAAAAACGAAAAAAAAAACAACAAAATGAGTTTGTTTTTTGCTATAAAAGAAAAAAAGGGATTTACAGGAAATCGACTCATGCGGATGGAAGGCAGAAGCAACGGAATGTTTTCTTAAGGACTACAAAGGATCTTCATTAGCACATCTATAACATGGCTAAATATTGTTTAAAATCCCACTGGAAGTCGTTGGAAAAAAAACTCGAGAAGCAAGGATCCACGGTTTTATTACAAAATAAAAATAAAAAAAAAAAATATAAAAGCCCCTTAACCTCATCTTTGGAAGAAGGGTCCTTGGTTTTTTCTCATAAAAAATTGTAAATTATAATTTCCTATTTTTTCTAATCTTGCCCATATACAAACTTTTCAAAAGGAAAAAAATACAACAACAACATCAACTATAATACAACAGGACAATATTTAAAATTACTATAAAAATCGAATCAAAACAGAAATATTAAATATAATTGATACACTTTCTTAAGGGTTGCCAATTTTTTATCTCAAAAACATTTTTGCTTGCTTTACTATTTGAAAAAAAATGCTCAGAAAAAATTATAAAAAATAATTAATATACAATTTATTACATATATACATACATAATTGTAAATAATTTATTTTTGCTAAAAAAAATAATCGTAAATAAATCATATATGATGGTCTTATAAAAAAAGTGAAAAAAAAAACTGAAATGAGGTTGTCAGAGGCTTTTTTATTTCGAAAGGAAACTAAGGGGTTTTCCTCGAAATGAAAAGCGAACAATAATAGTTTGTTCGAAAGGACCGATGACTTTTTGAAGACTCCAGACTTTTAATATGCCGATAACATTTTTTTCAAATATTTTTTTATTTAAAAAAAATCAATTTTTTAGAAATCTAAAACATCTTTCGAAAAAATGTATTTTTTCTGAAATAATGTTGTGACTTCTTCAATACGCCGACACATTTTTTTAATATTTTTTTATGAAAAATCTACTTTTTAGGAATTTAAAAAAAACCTTTCAGGTATTTCAGAAAACATATTTTTTTCTGAGATTATGTTGTGACTTTCATTATTGTAGGAAGAAGGATGGTTAAATATTTTTATAAAAATTCATATACTATTTTAAAAAATATATATTATCAACTTTTTATGAAAACGTATTTTTATATTGTTTAAAAAAATGTTCTCACCAAGTATTGAATATTTAATACAATTTTTTTTTCAGCATTTCATATAAAAATATTTTTAAAAAAATGTTTTAGGATGATTATATATATTTCTCAACACCCATATACTCTTATAAACATTTTAGGATTTTTTAACCAAAAAGTAAATTAAAAAATCACTGAAAATGTTTTTATATATAAAAAAATATTTTAATTTGATTAAATATACTTTTATATATCTATAAATATTGTTTATATATTTTTATAGATATTCAAAAAATATATATTTTTATATTAAAAATGTTTTTTTTTTATATTTGAAAATATATTTTTTTTATTTCAAAAATATTTTATAAATTTCCGAAAAGCCAAAATTTATTTCTCAATTTGTCCTGAAAAAAATTCTGTAAAAAAATATCCTTTATCTGAAGCGACAACATCTGCTGCCTGGTTGCCACGATCCCGACCTGCTTAACATCATAATTTTGTGCGATTAAGTCATCGTTGTAAATTTTAATTCTATTGATGTTTTGTGTGCTCGATCATGGTCTGTCTGTTGGGGAAAAATGAGCTTCGTAATAAAATCGGATCAGATTACAAGGGAAAATAATATTTTTTCACTCCGAAACAGATTTTGGTGACATTGTGAGGATGGCACACTTTTTGAAAACAAATTTCTGTAAAAAAAAAAAAAAACAAAAACTAAATGCGTAACACATGTTGCCGTCGGACTTCTTTAAAACCAAAAAAGAAGAGAGTGACCTGATGCAGATCAGATCATGTAACTCAAGGGGTCTTAAATTACATCAATAAGGGATAGAAATTTAAAAGGGCAAGGTGGTTACATTATTCTCAAGAAAAAATATTTTTTTTGGGATTGGTTAGGTGCATTATTTTATTAAAAAGTATTAATTTTTTTTTTTCTTGAGAAAAAAATTATTTGGAGACTTTGGTGGAGATTTCTTTATATTTTTTTAATTTATTCCAAAAATGATTTACTTTGAAAAAAAAATATTTTTTTATTTTAAAAATAGTATAAAAAATATAGTTTTTATTTAAAACAAAATTTTGGAAAAAATATTTTTTCCAAAAAGAATATAAAAAATAATTAAAAATAATAAAAAATATATGGTTAGGTGCATTATTTTTATTAAAAAGTATTAAAAAAATATTTTTTTATGTAAAAATATTTTTTTATGTAAAAAAATATTGTGGAGACTTATGTTTGAAGCTGAAAAAAAATTGGAGACATTTTGGTAGATTTTTTAAACGAAAAATATGATTATTATTTTTTTGCAAAAATATGTGGATTTTTTTTTTCAATTCAATCTATGATTGTTGTTGTTGTTTTTGTAGTACCCCAACAAAAGTGTTATAAAACACACACGTTTTACAACGTTAAAGTTCGTTGAAATTCGGATATCGAACACCCACACTCATAGATCGAACAACCAAACCAAAGTGGTAGTTCCAACCTGGTTCTTTGGCTACCAAAAAGGAATTTATAATTTCTTTGGTAACAAAATTTTTGTATTCTACAAAATTCCAAAATAATCAGATCAGTTTTAAGGTTGCGTTGTTGTTTTTTATTTCAATTTTGTGGTAAGACAAGCTCGGCTGGTTGGATTTCTCAAAGCGTCGTCTTACTGTCTGCCAAAAAATATTGGATTTTTTGGGAACAACAAGCAAAAAAACCGCAATGATATCCTCTTTTCAAGTGAAACGAAGAAAAAAATGTCTGGGCAAATGGAAACAGAGCATAATGTGTGTTGTTTCAACCAGTTTTATTTTTTGGGTGACTTTGTTGTTGTTTGCCAAAAAAAATACATAAACTTTGGTGCTGGAGTCATTATGATGTTGTGTTGTATGGTGGTTCATTACAAAATGTTGAATGATTGTTGTGGGTATATTTTTTGATGACCATGGATGGTTGGTTGGATGGCTGCTTGGCCATCAATGACATTATGATGATCATCGTGGAAGATCAAGTCTAGATGATATCTGTCTCTGATATTGTCTGGCCCCGAAAAACCGCAAAAAGAAATCTCCCCAAAAAAAATAATACAAAACAAAAATTCATTATTTGATACTTTTCAAAACAACATCGGCAGCAGCACCACCACGAAAATTTCCCCCTTGGACCCCCAGTTGGCCGCCCCCTCCCTCACATTGTTTTTTAATGAAATAAAAACCTTCAAGTTTAAGATTAACTGAGAAACCTTAAAAGTGTTTGCACAAAACCGGTGAAAGAGAGGGAGAGAGCGAAGGAGAGAGAGAGAGAGAGGTCATCCTCATCATCATTATTATTGTCAATCTCACAACAAGTCTTCCCAAAAAATCACACACAACAACAGCAACACCAACAATTTGTCCATAATGAAATTTCAAAAAATTAAAACACAACAACTGCAACAACAACAAAAAATTGAAAATATTTTTATTATAAATTTTAGAACCTTTCAAAAACGTGTTGCGTTTTTTGTTGTTCTGTCGTTTTTGGGGTTTTTGGGTATTATTGTCAATATGGGTTTGGGGTTTTTAACTTGATTTTCGGTTGTTGTTTTTGTTGTCATTTTTTTGACCATAGCAATTCCAATGAATCTAGAATACAACCGACCAACCAACCAACCAGTTGGGAAATAAACATTTGAGACATTTCACGATTTTATTATGTATGAAGTGTCGCGTCTGCAAAAATTTTTGTTCGAATTTTTTTTGTTCGATTTTTTTTTTGCTTCGTGGTTTGGCTGTTCAAATGATTTTTTGGAGGTCTTTGTTGTTGGTGTTATTGTTGTTGATTGTCCAACCAAAAGATCAACCACAAAAATGTCATCATTTCGTTACGTTTTTAGATCACCAAAAATCAGACACTGAAATACACTGGCCTGGCTTCCCTGTGCTGTCCCCCTCCTCCTACTCCTCCTTGGTTGTCTTCAAAACCCAATAATTTTGTTGTTGTTGGCACTGCTGCACTTTTTGCTCTAAACTTTAATTGCAACAACAACAATAAAACATTTGGCTTGAAACGCGTTTGAAATCATAAAAATTGTCTTCGAACTCCGTCTCAGTTCACCTCGGTCCGCTTTGGCTCAACTCAATTGTATCTGTGACATTGCTAATCATACATTTTGTGGCGTAGAATGTCATACCTTGAGCAAATTGTTGGGAGAAATTAAAAAAAAAACTACACAAGATATGATTTGGCACAGTGGGGTATAACAGGAGAAAATTAAATTTTGAAATTAAAAAAAAAAAATAGAAAAAATAATTTTTATTTTTGTATTGTAATTTTGTATTGTAATTATGGAAGAAAAAAATAATACAAATATTGCACAGTGGGATGAAACAGGAAAAATAATTATGGAATTTAAAGAAAAATAATTAAAAAAAGTTTTTCGATTTTGCAAATATTTTTGTTAGAAGAAACAAAAATAGCCCAAAAATCTAGCACAGTGGGATAAAATAGGAAAAAAATAATTCCAAAATTTTCAAAAAAAAAATCCAAATAAAAATAATTTCGTATTTGTAATTATTTTTGTTAGAAGAACAAATTGCTCCAAATTTTGGCACAGTGGGATAACATAGGAAAAAAATTATTTTGAAATTAAAGCAACAAAATCAAAATAAAATAATAGTTTCGAATTTTTAATTATTTTTGTTAAAAGAAAAAAGAATCAAAACTTTGCACAGTGGAATAAAATGGAAAAATGCATTTTGAAATTAAAAAAAAAAAATCAAAATAAAATAATTTAATAATTTTTGTTAGAAGAACAAATTACTCAAAATTTTTGGCACAGTGGTATAAAATAGAAAACATAATGTTAACATTTGTCAAAAAAAAAAAAAAATTAATAATTTACATTTTTAATAGTTTCAAAAATTTGGCAATTTAGGAAAAAATAATTTTGAAATTTAAGGAAATTAAACGAAAACAATTTTTTTTTTATAATTTTGCAATTATTTCTGTTAGAAGAAAAAATAGCCCAAAGATTTCGCACAGTGGTATAAAATAGGAAACAAATATTTTTGAAATTTTAGCAGATACAAAGAGAAAAAATTCAAAAAAATAATTTAAAATTTTTTTATAAAAAAAAAAAATTCAAAAGTAGTCACAGTGGGTTGAAATATAGAGAAAAATATAAATTTTTCAAAAAAATAAAATTTTTGTTAGAAAACAAATTACCAAAAAATTGACACAGTGGGGTAAAGTATAGGGACAAATAATTTTTACAATAAATAAATTATTTCGATTTTGCGACATTTGCACAATGGGATATAAAAATACAAAAATAAAGAAAAATTATATAAAGGTAACACACAGTGGTAGAAATTGCATAGATATTAGAATTAAAAAACAAAATAAGAAAAAAAACTATTTTGATTATTAAATTTGGTGGACAAATTTTTACTGCACAATGGGTTGTATTGTACACAAAATATTTATCAAAACATTCAATAGTAATACAAAAAATATATTAAACATTTATGGCTTTCTGTTATGTTTCTTTTTATGTATTGCACAATGGGATGAATATTGCCAAAATTGCAATTTTGATTTTTTTTTAAATCGATTTATTTAATTTAAAGTTAAAATATTCCCAATGTTTTGTGTATTCAAATCTGTTTTCAAAAAATTTCGAATTAATGTCTTTCGTTTTCATTTCCTATTTTATTTAATTTCTAGGAATTCTTTGGTCAATTCATTGTTTTTTTTTTAATTTTTTTTATTTTCTTAAATTCCCTTTCTTTGCCAAAAAATCACAACAACAACAAAAATGTATATTATTAAGCCTCCCCGTATAGCTGTTAATATGCTAAACCTTAACTCCACCATTGAAGTCATAAAAATCCCCCAAAACAAAATCATTTCAAACCAAACAGTTCAAACAGAAGCCGCCGCCAAACCAAGCCAATAGCCAAACAAAAAAAAAAATCAAAAATAAAAACACACAACCAAAAATACCTTGATTTCTAATAAGCCTTTTTTTGCTTAGAATTTTCAATGACAAAGCCGAACACGATGTCAAAAAAATTCTATGGAAATTTATGCCAAAAAACGCACAAAAAATCAATGGAACCTAACGGTCTGTTATAAAGCCAAAACAGAAAAAAAATTGAGATCTGCTTTAAATTCTTAAACTTTAAAAATTGTTTTTTATTGGAAATTCGAATTATATTTTGTTGTGGTATTTTTTCTGTTTTTTTTTTATTTTTTTCTCAAAGGAATTAAAACACCTTTATTGTGTGAGGAGGCCTCTTTTGGCCACATAATAGCACAACGACAAAGAACGAGCGAGAAACACCCGCACACACACACACACCTTACCACATAAGCCCTAAATCAGCTTAAAAGCTTAAATAAAAAAACTAAAGTACTTATATAAGGAATAGCTCAGCTGAAAAAATGTTGCACCCTTGGAAATTGCTCATTTTGCTCACCTTTTAAGAAATTCTTAAAAGGTATTTAAAATAGGTGTTGAGGAAACCTTAAAACTGCCCCACTGGCCAGCCAGGCCAACAAAAAATTATAGTTTAATTACAAAGAAAATAAGCCAATGAGCTTTAGTTGCATTTAACAAAAAAAAGGCTTAAATGGCATACTCGACGGGAACTTTTGATGTGGGCTAAATATCAAAAGAAAAAGCAATTGTCGTAATCCTCCGATTAACCTTCTTCGATTACTTAACTACTTAGTTAGGCCTATTGGCCTGTGGAAACCTTTGAAGCTTCTATTACACTTATGGTCAATAAAAATTATCCTGGGGTTCGTTTTTTCTGTTGCTTCGTTTCAATTCTGTGCGCCCTCAGTTTTGTATTGACCACTTGTAAATTTTGTTGTAATTCAATCCATCAATGGAAACCGTTTTACTAATGGATTTCGTTCGGAACTTCGTTTTTCTTCTTGTTCTAATATTTATAGAATTTTTATGTGGGGGGGTTAAGCGAACTCTTAAAAAGGGTTAATTGAATATTCGATTTCACAAGGACGACCCCAGCAACAAAATGTGACCACAAAACCCCTTTTAACTGTTTCTCTGGTAAATCATGTGAATTATTGAAAAGTAGGTTAGGAGAGAGGGTAGGGGTGGATATGCTGGTCATCATTGATGGCTATCAATGGGCAAAGGAATTGTATGGAAGAGAGATTATAAATTAAATAAACATCTAGGAAATGCCGGGCAAGGAATATCAAATTTCCGAAAGTGGCATTACTTTGGTTATGCCAGGATAAAATTTCCGAATCTCTCTTCCACCCACCCCTAAATGGAGAACTGTTGTGCTCTACTTTTTTTGATCATATGTGTTATGTTTATTTTATGGAAATTTCCTGTTGGTTCTCTGACAATTTTAATTAACAATAATTGGCAATAAAACAAAATCATAATTCAACCCTCCGCGTCTTTATGCAAAAAATCCTCCCGCCTTCCCATTAACTGCAGGCCAAAAAAAAATTTTGGCAATATGCAAAAAACCCACATAACTGTTATTGTTATTAAAATTCGATGCTAGGTAAACAATAAATCCCCCCTGTAGCAGCCTGCCATTAAACCTAACCTAGCTTCGAGGAAAACCTAGATGACACCAAACCATTTGATGGCATTAATATGATTTAAGGCATTAATTACCCGCCTCCTGGCTCTAAAAGAAATTTTTGCCAATAACAAGGTATGTCAGAAAAAAATCATAGAAGAGGGGGTGGGTGTTAGAAATCAATTGCCAGCGAAACCCAAAAACCCACCATAAAAGCCTAAGGAATTTTTTTCGCTTACAACCTAAAAGTATGCAATGTTTTTTTTTGTTTTGCCTTTTTCTCTGTTCCATTGAATTCCCCAAATCCCTGAAGAGGATTTCCGAAGCAAGCTCTTAAAAGAAAGAAAAATATGACTACCAAGCCACTCACGTAAAAGAATTATGACACAAGATGAATACATATTTTCACTTAGACTATTCAAGAAGAAGAACAACAACCCAAAAATACAACAACAACAGAAATAAACAACAACAACAAATACCAACAACAATATAATTGACGTCAATACATATTTCGCACAAGCCATACCAATACCTTGACAGAAAAAAACCAAACAAGACCTTCAAAAAAGGAAGACACCTTTTATTGAAAGGGAAGATAGAGAGAGAGAGTGTGAGGTAGCACCCCCACCCCTAAAAGTATGCAATACGCTTATTGTTATTACTTAGTTAACTTTGGTTGGTTGGTTGTTATGCCAATACGCACACACACACACACCGTTACACAAATGTAATGTACGGGAATATTAAGGATATTGAAAATTATGTTTATGGTTGCTAGGATGAAAGGCAGAAAGGAAGGAAGGAAGAGTGGTGTTCGGCAATAAAGCAACAAAATGGCAAATCGTTGTTGTTTTTGCACGCCAAAAAAAAATATTCGAACATAATGGAACCAACAAGCAGAAAGCCTGCATATAAATGTAGAGCATGGCAATAATCAGGATTATATAAATAATAATAAGCCAAGCAGATAAAGAAGAAGAATATGAGAAGAGATATACAGACAGACAGAGAGGAAAATATGATGAGGGTGTAGGGGGGTAATCACAAAGCCAAAAAGAAAAAGGTGGCTTACTCATATTTCATGCCATTGACAGGGAAAATGGAAATACAGGGAAATACAATATTTCGAAACATATAGAAAAATATTATTAGCATATGGGAGGAAATTTTAGGAAAGCAGAGAGAAATTTTGAAAAAATAAAAATTTTCAAAAAATTAAATTTTTCAGAAAAAATAAAAATTAAAAAAAATAAATACAAGAGAGAAAATATTATTTTTAAGAGAGAGAGAGAGAAAAACAACTTTTTTGTTAAAGAAGGAAAGAAAAACAAATTTCACAAAACAAGAGAATTTTTTTTAAGAGAGAGAAAAATAATTTTTTGATGGGACAAGGAAATGATAAAAAATAATTTTTAGAATTTTTATATATATCAAAAAAATATGAAAATTGAAAGAGAGAGAAAACAAAAAAAAAATTAAAAGAGAGAAAAATAGAGAGGAAAAAGCGTAGAAATATTTTTTTTTTTTTAAAGAAATATAATAAAAATTTTAGGGAGAGAAAAAAGATTCTTTTTTTAATTTAAAGATATATAATAAATTTTTAGGAGAGAGATTTATTATTATTTTTTTTTTTTTGATTATTATCAATTTTAAAAATATTAAGTTGATAGAAAAAGAGAAAGAGTGGGTATAAAATATTTAATACAATTCATGAAAATAAAATTTATATATTTTTAATTTATTTGAAAAAAAAACTTAAAATTCATGAGAGAGAGCGGGAGAGCGAATTAGTCCATAAAAGTTAATTTCATTTATTTTTTACTTTCTCCTGTGTGTATCCTTCTACCATGTAACTAAAAGGAGGTAATACAAGGGGTAGCGGGTTCATTAATTAAATTTTTTAACTCCTTCACCACTCTCCTCCCCTCCCCCTCACTCCTCACCTTCCTCTTTATGCTATTCCCACTTTTGTTTAATGACTTTTTAAGATGCTTAATTGAGAAGCAGTTGCACAACATGATTACAAAAATGAAAAATGTTCACTTCGTTTTTTTTTTTAATTTTCCATTCTCTTCTCTGACATTTTCATTATGCAAAATGCGAGTCACGTATGTTGTTGTTTTGTCACAGGGATTAAAGACTTTGTGTCATTACTTTGCGTTATAAGAAACACCAGCCAGCCAAAAGTATATCCCACGAGAAGGAGTAGCTGAAACTGGGAATTGTTAATTAAAAAAAGTCAACTCAAGGACTTAAAAATGTTTTTTTTTTCTGAAGTGTTTACATGTGTGCGATGGTGTGTGTATGTTCATTTGGCAATTTTCTTATATTAAAATTAAGCTTAAGTAGGTAATTTGAAGAAAAAGAGCAGACACAGGTTAATTAAAAAATTTTGGGTAGTTAAGGAACGAAAGGCAAAAGAATATTAAAAGGAAAATTTTGGGAGGCAGGCAAAGAGGTTGTAAATTGGAAAAAAAATATTTTTATACGATTTTTGGAGAAAAAAATGGGAATGTTAATTTAATAAGTAAAACAACAACAAATATGTTTAGCAATTATTAGCAAAATTTGTTAAACAAAATATTTTTAATGAAAAAATATAAAATATATATTTTTTAAAATTTTTCATATTAAAAAAATAATATTTTTTTAAATATTTGAAAATAAATATTTTTTATAAAAAAAAATTAACAAAAAAATATTTTTTGTATATTCGTTCAAAATTTCAAAAACTATTAATTTATTTATTTTAATTTTTCTCGTGCGTTTTTATCTTAAAATATTTTTTTCTTTATATAAAAATATCCTTTATCTCAAAATTCTATTCTCCCAATTTTTTTTTCCTCTTCCTTACATTTCAGCAAAAATTTTCCCCATAAATTATATTTTCTTATAAAAAGAATTTTCCTTTCTTTCCCTTTCTTTGAAAGTATATACGTATGCTTTTATATATAAATTGTGACCAATAACTATTGTATTTGTAAATCCTTCATAAGGCCTTAGCAAATTATAACAAATCCTGGCCAATGGCCATCATCATCATAAGCAATATTATCGGAGGGAATATAAGACGTCTTAAGATGACCACATACAGCATACAAACAAGGACACACACACGCACATAACAACTACATATACACACTTAGATATATCCCCTGGACTAATGGAGCATTACAGCCAACCCGCTTCCCTCTCCCCCTCTCGTTCAATTACTAAATAGAAATGCCTCACAAAAATAGCCAATTTTTATCTAATGGCCGGCCAAGTCATGGATGCTATTTCTAAGGGATTTTTATATAGTTGTTGTTTTTGTTGTTGTTGTTGGCCAGCAAAAAAAAAAAATAGAGCATTCCTTTTTGCTAGCCAATAATAATTGAAATTTCTTGTTGTGTCTCGTACAAAGAAGATATGGTCAAAACTAATGGCCTTTAATGTAATGGTGGTGCTCCCCCCATACCTCTCTCACTGTCCCCTCTCTTTGTTATATCTCGAAGAAAAGTAAAAAGCTTTTTTATTTATTTTTTTCTGCTGTAATGATAATTTAAGTTAAGGACTTTTGATATGAAATTCCTGCTTGCTTTTCTTTGTCAAAAGAATAGATAGAAAATAGACAAGACAGGATATGTGAGTGTGTGCAAAAAATCACACACACTCACACTCATAAAAGAAATAGACATTGGAGGATTTAAGAGGCAGTGATTTATTGGTTGTTTTTTTCGGAGAAAAACTAAAACGGGATTTCCGTAGTAAATCCCCCTCTCTCTCGCTCTCTTTCTAATGGGATACTCCAATAAGTAATTGTGATTAGGAAGGGAGATAGTGGAGGGGCTTTAAAGAGATTTATATTCACTTAATATTAAATAGACAATTTTTCATATACAATTTTTTGAAATTTTCTATATAAAATAAATTATTTAAATATTTATTGGTATATAAAAAAATTGAAATATTTATTATATTTATATATATAAAAATAAAATATTTATATATTATATATAGAAATAAAAATATTTATTTTTTATATATAAAAAATATATATATTTTTTATAAAAAAATTTTAAATATTTAATTTTTAATTTTTCCAAATTTAATTCCAATTCGTTCTCTTCATTATCTCTCTCTCTCTCTTACATGCCTTTGTATCTCTTTGTGATAAATTTATGATAATTATTCTTGTATACAATTATTATTATAATATGTTGGGAATTTTAATTTTTTTTATATTTTTGTTGTTGTTTTTTTTTTTTTTTCTTCTAATTGTCTCTGCCTTTTGTGTTTTGTTAACTGCAATTAACTATTTGACGTTTTGTGTGCACAGAAATGCATTTACATTTTAATAGAGTCAGTCCGCATACACACATACCTACATACATATATACAGACACAGCATAGACGACAATGCTCATAAAAAGAAAAGAAAGACATATTTTTAATACAACTAAATAGACAATTATAAATATATAGAGAAAAAAGAGAAATATATTTGTATGTCCATATGTAACGACTGCATAAAGGCTGGTGTTTGCTGGCATCATCATGAACGAAGGCAACAATTTGCCGTGACTATAGGCCAATCATGCTGGTGGTGTTCAGTGTAGAGCAAAGGCATCAATGCAAGGCAATGAAACTAAGATCAAAAGTAATAACAAAAGTGATTAAGTCTATATAAGGAAAAAAAATTTTTTTATGAAAAAAAAAAAATAAATAAAAATGAAAAACAAAATTTAAAAAAAAAATCTGTAATGTGATTAATTAAAAAAAATATATTTTAATTAAATATTTTTTTAAATAAAAAATATTTTCAAAAATTAAAGAAATACAATAATATTTTTAAAACTATTTTTTTAATATTAATTTTTTATGTAATAATATTTTAAAAATACAAAAAAAAATATTTTTACTAAAAGTTTTTTTTAATTAATAAATTTTTTTTTTAATTTTTTAATACTTATTTATTTTATCCTAAAAATATTTTTAATTTTTTTTGTTATTATGGACTTAGTCACTTTTCCCCCCTACATTTTCGATTACAAATTCCCTCCTTATTCATTTGTTAATAACAACGACGATTGTTGTAGTTAGTTATTGTGGGCAAATGTTTCAAATATTATTATTGTTGTTGTTGTTTTTGTAAATTTTGTACTCAGTCTCGTGTTGTTATAATTATTATTATAGTCCACATATATTTATTTCCTATTGTCTAACTAATGAAGGCAAACAAATCAGTTTTGTGCAGAAATGAAAGAACAAACAGAACAAAAAATTTAAAAATTGAAAATTTGAAATCAGAAAGAAAAAATTCCTTATGGTGACACACATGGCACACACAACAATTTTTGCCTGGCAATTATTAATTGCAAACATGCATTTCATTTTAATAATTGTTTAGATATTCAACATAGTTTTGAGTTTTAGGGGAAAAAATAGAAGAAGAAGAAGAGAAGGAAACTGATTCAAAATGATTTGCACCTGCTATTCCATTTTTTTAATATCTTAATATGCTATTAGCATTAATTAAACTTACAATTTTAGCAGCTTAATCTGTCTCTTGCCTTTGAAAAAATGAAACATAAATTGCAATTTAAAGTAGAAAAAACAACAACAAGGAAACTAAACGCACCTTAAATCTTGGATAGCAGCAGCAACAACAACAATAGAGAGGAGAACTAAAGCCCCCTTTTACAAATTAATTAATATAAAAGCTTTTTGCGACATAAATTCTCTTAAGAACTTCAGGGAGAAAAAAGGGAGCTAAAACAACGACAACAACAAAAGGCAGTGCATAAACACTGGACAGGATTTTGGAGTGCAGGAAAAAAACCAATTAGGGATGCCAAAATATTGAAAAAAATAATAACAAATAATTTTGAAATAATAAATAAATTTAAAAAAATTAAAAAATAATTTTGAAAAAAATAGAAGACAATTTTGAAAAAAATTAAAACTAATTTCGAAAAAATTAAAAAATAATTTTGAAAAAATTAAAAAATATTTTGAAGAAAATTTAATTTTTTTAATATATTTTTTCGAATATTATTTTTTAAAAAATTTAAAAATTATTTAAAAAAAAAATTAAAAAATTATTTTGGAAAAATTAAAAACAATTTGGGAAAAATTAAAAAAAATATTATTAAAATAATTTTGAAAAGATTAAAAAATAATATAGAAAGAATTTAAAAATTATTAAAAAAAAAAATTAAAAAATTATTTTAGAAAAATAAAAAACAATTTGGGAAAATTAAAAAAAAAAAAATAAAATAAATTTTGTAAACATTATTAAGTTCGAAAAAATTAAACAAAAATTTTGGAAAAAAAATAAAATAATAATAAAAGATAATATTGAAAAAATTAAAAAAAACTAAAAAATAATTTTAAAAAAATTCAAAAATAATTTTAAAAAAAATTAAAAGATTATTTTGAATAAAATTTAATTTTTTTAATATATTTTTTCGAATATAATTATTTTTTAAATTATTCTCTCTCCTGGCATCCCTATCTTGCATTAAAGTAACATTTAGCTATCCTATCCCACTAGTCAGGCAGCCTGCCTGCAATTTACAGTAGTCAAAGTTGGCCAGCCTGCATTGTTGGTGTTGGTTGCTGTTGTTGTTTTTTGTTCTTGTTGCTGTTTGTTTTTCTGTGTTTGTTAATAAAACTTACATAATAATTGTTCATAAAATATACAATATTATGACTTTGTCAAATTGGTTGCCTGGTTGGCTTGGTTGGTTCACAAACTGAGCTGAGCTCTGTTGCGGCTGTTGCTGCTGGTCAATGTTGTTTATGGCTCATGTGTCAGAAAAAAACAACAAGGAACAAAAAGGAATGGAACCTAGAGATAGGGGGCTTTTGGGAAAGAAAAATCTCTAGTTTGGTTAAATTGAAGGCTTCACTCGCAGACTCTCTGTGGCTCGGACTTTAGAAAAAAAATGGAAATTTGTTTCCATTCTTTCTTCTCTGTAAACTTCCATGTAACGTCAGTTTTTTTGGCCCATAAAAATTGTAATTAATTACCAGTTAAACACCAAAACGGTGTTGCGGATTTTTTTTTTCCGAAATTTAACAAACACAATTTGAAATAGGAATAAACTTACCGAATTGACATGGACACGATTTTAAGAAAAGAAATATTCTGAAAAGAACAAAATACAAAAAAAAAAATTATACCTTAAAAAATTAAAATCAGAAATTATTTCTAAATTCAGATATTTTTTTTATATTTAAATTTAATTTGGTTCCTATTTTTTAATTTCTATTTTATTTTTCATTTTTTTCTAAAATTTCCCTGCTTTTAAATTCCTTTTCCTAATCAAAACAATTAAAATCCATCAATTTGAAAAAACGATAGAAACCCCTTAACAAGACATTTTTTTTCTATTTTTTGCAAAACTTTTTTTATTTTTTCTTGTTGTTGTTGTTTTTGTCTTCGTCGGGCAAATAAATTTAATTCACGCCATAAATATAAAACGTTAACATTTAAAATAACACCGCATAGAGACACACACATACATACTGACTCTTGTAATGCATTGCAAATTTTCTAAGCAATTTAATTGTAACAGATACAACAACAACTTTTGTTGTAAAGTATTAAGATATTTTTAATAGTAGACGACAAACGCTCATATACCGGGGTAAATTAGAAGACATGATGATGAAGAAGCAGAATGTGAATGAATGTCGTCGAATGGCGGCCGGCGGCGCCTTGCCACAATTTAGAAATGTCAAATGTTTTAAAACAACAATTGAGGCAATAGACAACAACAACAATTAGAAAAATTAATAGAAACAACGGCTATTTAAAATGCAGTAGAAGAAAAAAACAATTAAAATTATAGTAAAGTACGTTTTCAGGGATTCGGAAAGGGAAGAGGGAGAGAGGGGGGAGATGAAAAATTTTCAAAATTAAAAAAAATAAATTTAATATTTTTTTAAGACTATTTTTTAAAATATGTTTAAAGAAAATAATTTCAAAAATTTTATTGAAATATAATTTTTATAATATTTTAAGAAAATAATTTTTATTATTTTTTTTTTAAATAATTTTTATTAATTTTTAAAAAAATTTTTTTATTAAGAAAATATTTTCTTTCATAATTTCCCGTCTCAAATAAATATTTTCTTTAGATTTTTTTATTATTTTTTTTGCCTCTTCTAATTCAAAACCATGTCTAATTTTCTTGATATTACCACTTGCCTTATCTTGTTTTGTGGCAGTTTTAATTAACAAGAAGAAAGAAGAATAGATCTGAAAAAAATCCCACGAATCTTATAACCTGTTTTTGTAAAATTCCAAACGAACGAATTCGAGTGACTTACGACCAAACCTTTATTTATGCTTATAAAGGTCTTCTGATTCAAAACAAAAATAAATGACATATTTTTCAAAACCAAGGAGTTTGGTCGTAAGTCACTCGAATTCGTTCGTTTGGAATTTTACAAAAACAGGCTGTTATATTATTATTGTTGTTTTTTCCATGATTCCCAAAACAGCTCGTTAAAGTTCCCTCTTTACTATAATTTTTATTAATTTTTAGGTCACGCTATTTAAGAATGCAGTTCTTTTTTCTTTGGTTTTTGTACGAAATTTCTATATATTTTCCCAAACCCAAAAGACTTATGGACTTCATCATCATTATCAGCCTTAAAACCAAAAAAAACTGGCAACAAGGCAGCCAGCCTTTCAGGCATGCATTTTAGACCCAAAAATCCAACAACAACATCAATATTTTTTTGTTTTAGTTTTTTTTTTTTGGTAGAGGAAAATTAACAAAACCATTTGGCTAAAGATCTAATGACCTGATTACTTAATTGAACAGCACAGACAAAATACAACAAATACAGCAACAAAAAATCGGCTGTAGTAGTGTATCAGTTCAGCGACGCCGCTCTAAAAACGCTTAATTTTAAATGAATGCATTTTTAATGCAATTTCTTTTCTTTGGGTAACCATACAAACACTATCACATATCAACATTTTTGTCTTTCTTAAGGAAAAATTTAGTCAATGGCCTCTTCGATCATCGAAATATGTAATGTGTTTGTTGTTATTGTTCATATTTTTAATAATATTCAAAGCTATTAATTAATTACAATATAATGCTACTCTTTAATTGCCTTCCAATTGGAAAGAGCTTGCATTAAGCAAGTGAGAGAATAACACATCTCATCATGATATATTTACCGATATAATGGTGAAGAGAGCCAACATCAATCACACAAGTAAGCATGCTCATCACAGCAAGGCATGCAATGTTGTTATGCCATAACAGTTATGGCTACGGTAATGTTATTGTTATTGTTCATGTTTTGGAGAGCAACAGCAACAACACTGGGAAGATAAACACCGTTGGTGATAAACAGAGTAGTCGGTGAGCATGCTTTATTTCTCTGTTGTGCAAAAGAGAAATGATTTAATGAGAATAATAATAATACCAATCAAACAACCGTTGATGATAAACAGAGCAAAGAAGGCGACTGTTTCGGTTCTCTGTAGTTAAAAGAGAAGCAATTTAATGCGAATTATAATTTATTTTCGTATTTTCAAGAGCAAAACACACATCAACAAATTATCTTATTGAAATAAAAACTTAATTAAATGAAATTATATATTCCGCTAGTATAACATTTTCTAAAGCATTACAATGCATTTTGCACATTTAATACCTTATAAAGACATTTAAGATCAATAACAACAACAAAAAAGAGGCTTGTCATAATAGTTATTGAGATTTTTTTCCATTTGTTTTTATATATCGGGGAGAAAAAAGTAAAAGCGTTTTTTTAAATTGTTTTCTTAATAACAATGCACCGCCAAACCTGAAAACCTGACTATAATGACCTTTACTTTGAAATAATATGAACAATCATTTGTTGTTTTTTAGTGTTTTGTTTTCAAATTGTTTTTTGTTCCTCTATATACAATTCTTAGTGTGTGATTTTTCTATTATGATAGCGATCAATCAAGTTTTTATAATTTTGAGATTTTTGAAATAGAAAACAAAACAAAAAAATTAAACGGAATTTATCAGGTAGCAACTAACTGCACCTTTTTCTTGGCAATCATGCTTTAAGATGAATATGTTTATTGGAATGATTCTAGAAGATTTATTTTAAAACAAAAAAAAAAACCCCCGAACAGGTTTTGCAATATACACTCAAAAATATTATTAACAAATTGTGGGTGAGGAACGATAGGTATTTTTGGTTGCCTTTTTCACCCCTTTTTTATTTTTTCTCATTTCTCATACCATAACAAAATTTCGTTTATTAGATTTGCTTGGTTTGCAACATAAGAAACCTTTTAAATGTCAATGCTGGTGCTTTTAATTTGTGATTCCGACATATATTCAGTATTTATGCAAATCCAATTTGGTCTCTCGTTGGCATTTATCTAATTTAGAACACCCTCATTTTGTGTGTGGGGCATGGTGGCACACAAAAATTTATGTAAATCAAATCAATTCGTATCTTGATGTCTGCTTTGGGCGAAGGGGTAAAAGAAATTTAAATATGCACCCTCAACTTATCATATTCATAAACTCATTACTGACAACAAAAACAGCAATGGAAAATTGGAAAGTAAATTGTAAAACAAAAAGAGTTCAGCTAACATAATTTCCATATTTTTTCTTCTGAATTTTTTTATTTTGAATGGTGAGGGAGTACTGTAATTTAATAGCTGTTAAAAGCCCAACATTTCAAAGTATGGAAATTATAATCAAATCTGTGTTAGATTTAATAATCAGTTTATAATGGGATTTTTCACAACAAACAACAACAACAAACATAATTAAAATACACAAAAAGCTAAAAAAAACAAGGGGTTGAATTGAACAACATATTATTTTTTTTAATATTTAAAAAAAATTATATTTTTTATGAAAAAAATAATATTTTTATTAAAAACGAACAACAACAACAAAAATAAATAAATAAATAAAAATATTCAAAAAGCTGAAAAGAGCAAAGGGTAGAATAGAACAAAAAATTATTTTTTTATTAAAAAATTCAGTATTTAAAAAAATAATATTTTTTATGAAAAAAAATAATATTTTTATTAAAAAAAAACAATTATTTTTTTAATAAACATTTTTTTATAAAAATAATATTTTTTATTAAAAAATATTTTTTTAATTAATAATATTTTTATTTAATATAATATTTTTATTAAAAAGTAATATTTTTTATTAAAAATAACATTTTTTATTAAATATAATATTTTTTATTAAAAAATAATATTTGTTATTAATTTCATTATTTTTTGTAATTTTTTCTTTAAAAAAATACTTTTTTAATTTATTTTTATGAAAAATATTTTTATTATTCAACATATTTTTTATAAAAAATAATTTTTTTGCCTGAGCTTGATCAACATTACAATATATTTTGTTGTGATTTTGTAGATAAAACTAAGCCTAAAATTAACTCCTATGTATGTATGAGTGCATGTGAGGATATTCAGTTTTAAGATTTGTATTAAGGCCTTCATGGCGGCCAGCTGAAACAAATGAAAGGAAACATTAAATACAATTTTTATGGATTTTTAGGTATTTGCAATTTTTCCATTTGGGGTGAGAGAACAACAACAGCAACACTCGTACATAGATTACAATCTCCTTAAGTATAAAGAAACAAAAAAAATTAAAAAAAAAAAGAAAAAAACGCAAAGCGAAAAAGAAATGTTGTTGGTAAAAAGATGTAAGAATAACATGAAAAGCATTAATCGTATAATTAATTTGATGCATGTTCTTTTAGACAACTGAAATGAGTTGAGTCGCTCTCTATGAGATAGCAGCAGCAGCAGCCTAGCCGTAACAACCCGCCAACCCAGCCATCGAGCAACAACATTTTGTTGGACGACGACGATGTGATAGGAGGCAATTCGGCTTGGTTGTTGATTGCAAACATATGCAAACTATTTCGTGTAACATGTCAGACAGACATATAGACAACATACAACTCGGCAACATCATATAACAGTAATAAGAACAACAACATAAAATTGTGCAACATGCTTTAGTTTACAAATAATTTTTTTTTCTAGGTTCTGTTTTGTTTTTCGACATCTACTTAACATGTTTATCAGATTTTAGGCAAAAAAAAAAAAAAAAAAAATAGGAACCCCGAGAGAGAAGGTGTTTTGCGAGATATTCGTGTTAAATTATGTTAAATTTGAAATTTGTTGAAATGTAAAGAGTTATCATTTTTTTGCGGATTTAACGGTGACACATGGTGTTGTACACTTTTTTGAGAGAAGAAGGTAAAGTGAGAGTCTCCATTTTGGTTAGGCTGTTTTTTTCTACTTCTTCTTATTTTCCCTGTGCAAGTATCAGTGACATGCAATGTTGTTTTTTTGATAAAAATCTCAATGTTTAAGTCGTCTTCTTCATTATTTTATTTTTTTTTTTTTTGGTTTGTCTGTCTGTCCTGAAAAAAGAAGGCGTTGAACAGGATTACATGTCTGTGGTTTCTTCCGTTTGTCTAGGAATCTTTCGTTTTTGCTGATATATCTCTCCCTCTCGAGGTACTGGGCATTCTTCTGCCCGTGTTGTTTGGTTTTTGGTCTTTAAATAAAAGTATTTATCATGAAATCATGTTGAATGTTTAAAGGAAGAAAAAAAACTTCAGCCATGAATGAAAGAAAATCTTTAGATAAGATTTTGACATTTGAAATTAGTTTTGCGTTGTTATTTGTCGTTTGACCAGGCTGTGGCAGGACACAGCAGAAGTGTTGAAATAAATTTTCAAATGAGACAACTTGTTTGGAAAGCAAGCAACAAAGATGATTTCTTTGAGATTAGATTTTGAGATAAATAAAATCATTTTAAAGAAAAAAAATTTCACAAAAATTTTTTTCTTCAAAAAAAAAATGTAAAAAGTATCTTAAAAAAATCAAAATTAAAAAAAATAATAAAAAAAATTAAAAATTAATAAGTTTTAATTTTTTCTTAAAAATATGTAAATTTCAAAAAAAATTTTAAAAAGAAAAATTCGAAATTTTTCCTCTAAAAAAATTCCAAAATATTTTTTTTAAAAAAATTAATATTGTCATCAAAAACATTTTTCTTAAAAAATAATTTTTTTAAATCTTCTTAAAAAAAATCATTTTTTTTCAAAAAAAAAAATTAATTAAAATTAAAATTTTCTTAAAAAAATTAATATTGATATCAAAAAAATTTTTTCGTAAAAAAGCTTTTTTTAATTTTCTTGAAAAAATCAATTTTTTCAATTTTTTTTTTAAAATCCAAATTTTTTTTCAAATAAAAAAAAATTTTAAAATTTTTTAAAAAAATTAAAAGTAATAAAACTCACTATGTATGCCTCAATGCACATTCCTTTGTCGACTTTCTCTCGAATTTCATATTTTAATTTTATTGTGTGTGTGCCAAAAATAATGGTACCACCATGGGCACATTACAATATGCAAGCCAGAGCTCCGAAACAGCTGGGGATCAGTTAAAACAAAAAAATTTATAAAACAAAAAAACTCCCTGGCTGATTGCTCATTTTATTTTTGCACACAAAATCCCCCAAAACTATTGTTTTTTTACAATACATGTTTACGCATGATTACCAACAAAAGAAACGACTTGCAGTGTGGAAACACCTTTTTTTCCTGGGTAGAGAGCGGAGCGATAAAAAAAAGTTAATTGTTTTAGGCCCGCCTGGTGTTTAGCATGTAGAGGACAAAAGAAAAAAATAGAAAATTGCATATAGGCCACTTGCTGTGCTGCGGCCAGCAAGGATCTGTTCAAGGAAGCAGCACAACCTGAGGCGAGGTGACGACTAATCCGATTTTAGGCAATCTAAACAGCACACAAAAAGATTGATTACACTGAGTTACAATTTCAAATGCCAAAATAAAATTAAAAAGAAAACACACACACACAGCAGGATAATTTCTGAAAGGGAAAATAATTTCAAAGCCACAGGATATACCTTTTTTAAGAAGGGAAAAATTAATTTGAGTCCTTGAAGAAAATTAAAAAAAAAAACATTAATTGGTTTAAATAAAAAAATAAATAAAAATAAATATTGGAAAAAATATTTTTTTTATAATTTTTATATTTTTTTAAAATATTTTTATTAAAAAAAAATTATAAAAAAACATTTTTTATAATAGTTTTTGTTTTTAATTTTTATAAAAAAATTATTTTTCGCCATTTTATCCAAAAATTATATATGTATAATTTTTCAATTTTTCCCCACTTTTTTCCTTATAATTTGTTTTTTAAACTTCCCCTCAACATTTTTTTCTCACCTTCAAATTTTGTATTTATTTTTCCCCGCATTACTTTCACATGAAATGCAAAAAATGCATTCTTTGCAACTAGCATATGAAATTGCACATGATTTAACCTTTAGAACCTCAAATTTCAACACAAAAGAACTCACAAAAAAATACTCACACCGCAAAAGAAAATAGAAATTTATCTACGCAACCAAATACGAATTTCTTATAAATTTCATTGTTGTTGTTGCCATTTTTTTTTTTTGTATTTCACTGAATAAACAAATTTAGATTTTCAATACGTATGTGTGTGAATGTGTCCGTCTAGCTATCTATCTAGCCGTCGTTTTGTTGTCTACGAGGCTGTTGGCCTGCTCTGTCCGTTTATCATGAAGGCGATGAAGATCGATGACAAAAATTAAACGCATGATCGCATTAAAACAAAACGTTAATAGATGAGACCGACCGCATGATGGGAGATGAGCACCCATTGCCGCCTTTGGTGCCTGCAGTTGAGGGCCTTGGCGATCTTTTTCTGCAATTTAAAAACAAAAATCATCAGTTTATGGGTGGTGTTTTGAGTTTAAGTTTTTCCACTTTTTTAAATTGAAGTTTAAATTAGTATGGCGTCAGTTTTCTTGTTGTTGTGCGGATGGCTTTCCAAAAACAAAATCACACACACTTACATACATCCCAAATAAAAAAGGTTGGCTGGCAGACTTTCTTTCCAAAAAAAAAAATAAAATTTGAAATTCCTGCCCAACCAAAAAAAAAAAAATTAATAATTTAACTTAAATTGTCTTGTTGCATTCTGTCTGTCCTTTGGCTTGATTTTGTTGTTGTTTTTTTTTTTGTTTTTGGGTCTGTCAGTTTGTTGTTCGCCTGTCTGTTTTGCTTGTCTGTAGACACAGTCAATGAAATCACTTTGGCACAGCGGGAGATGAGTGTTGGTTTGGTTCTTTTTTTTTTATTTTTTGGTGGATTTCTCGTTCAGTTTTATTTTTTTTTTTTGGGTTTTTGGTTGTTCGAGAAGTAGGAGGATTGAGATTTTTGTTTTTTTTCGTTCATCATCATATTTGCTGTTATTTTAAAAAATATATATTTTTGTATTTACGTTGGTTCGCCTCCAACAAAATTGAAAAAAAAAAAAAGAAACACAACCGACAAAAATCAGCAAAACCAAAAAGACAAAAACAAGAACAATAATACAAAATATAATTCTAAAATGTTAAGGCCACAAAAAACAAAATCTTCAATTGGATTTCAGTCAGTTCAGATGGGGAAACGTTAGCTAAAAATTTGGATCAAAATAAAAATATTTTTTTTTTAAATTAAAAAAAAATAAAATATTTTTTTAATTAAAAAAAAAATAAAATATTTTTTTAATTCTTTAAAAATTTATACAATTTTGTTTGCTAAAAATATTTATGTTTTTTTATTATTAAAATAAAAATATAAACTTTTGAATAATAAAAAATATAATTTTTTTTAAATTAAAAAAATATTTTATTTTTTCTTAAATATTAAAATTTTTTTTTTTTAATTCTTAAAAAACATTTTGTTTTATATTTAAAAAATATTTTTTTTCCTAAAAATATTTTTATATTCTCAAAAAAAAATTTAAGTCTTTTATTTTTTTTAACTTAAAAAAAAGTATTTTTTTAATTTTTTCTCAAATTATAATTTTCCAAGACTTTTAAAAAATCCCCATATCTCCTAATTATTATTTTTTTTTTTTTTTTTTGTTAATTAAAATTCATATTCGTTCGGAGTTGTTGTTGTATTTTTTTTCTGTATATCGTGTCATTAATATGCTTTATAATGTCAATGATGATGATGGTGATAATGATTATTGTTATAAAAATCCCATATAGAACCCCTTTTTGTGTGTTGTTAAAATTGAATATCGACTAAGCAAGAAAATGAGCATTCCTTCCCTTCTCCTGCTCCCTCATCTTCCATTTCAGAACATTTTAAAATGCTTTAACCCCAGCAGGGTGCCAACATTTCTGTTCTGAAATCATTTACTTTTTTTGTTAAAGATTGTTTTTAATCAAAGTCATTAAGGTTTGTTACTGGAACGAACAAACACACATATGTATATGAATATATAAAAATATCTGTTTGTTTTTTTCATACTGTGATATATTAAAAAAATCCAACAACAACAAAATTAATATATTGCAAATTAATTCTTTGAATTGAGACTGTATAAATTAAATACAATTTCAAGAAGAAGAAGAAAGATTTCAAATTCTGACTGTGAGTCAAACAACCTTCCACCAAAAACAAAAATCAGAATCCATAAGAAATTATAATTGTCTTTATAATTATAAAATACCCAATGTAAACTGTCTTAAGAAAACGTTTAAAAATGTTTTCTTGTTGTGTTTTAATTTAATTTATTAATGTCAAATGCTTGCCGACATGAACGGTCATGTGTTAAAATAAAACATTAATTAGCTCTCAGTATTGACAAGGTGTAAAATAATAGGGATATTAAAATGAGATTTATGATGGGGGCAATTAATATTTAAATATCAAAAGGGAAGAGAGTTACTCTTAAAGGTGATGATATATGAAAAGAGAAAGAGAGAGAGAGCTTTGTTGTTCTGTTAAGCCAAAATGCATCAAGTGATGAGTTAATGTGATACAGTTATTTGTGTTTATCTTTGCCTTTGAAACATGATCTCTGAGTAACGGCATCTCTCTCATTTGGATGTGCTCACTTTAATTCTCTTTATTTATTTATCTCTTAAAAGCAATTAAGTTGTAATATTTCATTTTATTAAAAGGAAATTCAACTAATTTTTTGGCGAATTTGCCATTTTAGACATTAAAAAAAATAAAAAATTGCAAACACACCAATTTGTTGGAATAACAACATAATTATTTTTTGTTGATAAAAAATATAATTAAATTGTATTGGGGAGAAACCCAACCAATAACAATGATTGTGACAATAACAACAGCAACGGCAACAACGACAAACGCCAACAAATAAATGCAGTCTAGTGCTACAAAACTTGTTAAAGTAATTAACACATAAAAATGTTTTAAACATACACAAAACCATGAATTATGGCTTGAAAAATGTTGTAAAACTGAATTTATTAAAAATGAAAAAACAGCAACAACAACAAAACGAAAAAAATACAAAACAGAACAACATTATTGGCCACAATACAATATAGGAGGTGATGCAAATGTGGTATACCCATTTGTTTTTAGATTGCCAAATTTTTATTTTTTATCCGATTAAATTGAAAATTTACACTTAACATGCTACATGTGTTGTCTTCCCATGTATCAATTTGAAAATAATATTATTCTAACAATTTAAGAGATATTTGAGAAAATATTTGAAATCCCATAAAAAGTGATTTTAAAAAAAGTGCAGGTAATGTGGTATACCACATGATGTTAATGTGGTATAGTATAATTTTCACTTCCAATTGATATCTTATATAATTTATCGTTTTTAATGAATGCGAATTAGCTCGAGATTTATGTCTGTTAAGATTTTTAACGGATACGTTGAGTGCAACTTTAATTTTTATTATATAATAATGTCTACACATGGTAATATTTAATTTTTGTATGGAGAAGTTGTTAAAGCTCATAGCCTTTGTTTTTCATCCCTGTGATTCATGGTAGACTCTCGTAGAGTACAAATGTTTCACATAGTAATGAGATTTTGTATAGTGCTGGCCTTTTTTCATGCAGAATCAAGGTATACCACATTACCTACACTTGTGTTTACTGAAGAAATGTCTAGTTTTTTTCCAAATTGGTGATTATGTGGTGCAATCGCGCATATTATTTGATTTTTAGTTCATACTGATTATTTTAATGCTTTAGTAATAAGGATTAAAGTACATCCGTAAAACAAAAAATTATTTTTAAACTTCAACCGAAAAAAGTCAATTTAATGAAAAATTTTATTTTTGGTACTGATTCTCAACGTGATTTAAATAAATTAAACAGGTCATTGCTATCTTATTTTTTTGAGAACAGCAAACTATAGAAAATGTTTCAGTTATTCTAAAATTTTCAGTTTACAAAAAAAGTGACTATACCACATTACCAACCTATACCACATTTGCATCACTTCCACTAAATGGTAAAATGGTGATGTCTACATGTTGTTTTGTCATGACATCCAACGGTATGGTCTGTTATGGTTACAAGACAACAACAAAAAATAACAACAAAAACATTAAACATATTACAACTAGTAGATAACAAAAAAAAAAAAAACAACAACATGTCAATTATTTGGTGTTTTTTGGTTTTACAAAATTGTTGTGCGTGTGCCGTAAAATTAAGAAATCTTAAAAAAAATATTTGGGGGAACAAAAAAATAATATGCTGGGAATTTTTGAAATCCAAAAATGAGTCTTTTTAAATAGAGAAAATAAAAAAATATTTTTATTACAAAAAATCTTAAAAAATATGTTTATAAAATATTAATAATACTTAAAAAAAATAATTTTCTAAATAACAATTTGTAAAAATACAAAAAAAAAATAATTTTAAAAAATAAAATTTTTTTTAAAATAAAAAATATTTTTATAAAAATAAAAAAATATTTTTATAAAAATAAAAAAATATTTTTATAAAAATAAAAAATATGTTGTTTTTAAATAAAAAATTATTTTTATTACAACTATTTTTGGATTTTTGTTGTTGTTTTTTTCTTCTTCCCTGTTTAATAATTCCCTGGGAAGTTTTTGGGAAGTTTTGAAATCCAAAAAATTGAGTTTTTTAAAATAAAGAAAAAAAATATTTTTATTTAAATAATCTTAAAAATATGTTTATAAAATATTAATAATACTTAAAAAAAATAATTTTCTAAATAACAACAATTTGTAAAAATAAAAAATAATTTAAAAAAATAAAAAAAAAATTTTAAAAATAAAAAAAAATATTTTTATAAAAATAAAAAAATATTTTTATAAAAATAAAAAAATATTTTTATAAAAATAAAAACTATATTTATAAAAATAAAAAAAAATATTTTTATAAAAATAAAAAATATATTTTTTTTAAAATAAAAAAAAAATATTTTTATTACAACTATTTTTGGATTTTTGTTGTTGTTGTTGGTTTTTTCTTCTTCTCCTGTTTAATAATTCCCATTAGACAATTGATTTAGAGTGTGGCAAAGCATAAGACAGCCGGCATGCGTCCATTGTTATGATCGAAGAATGGAGAATCTCTTCGGTCTATAAAAATAAAAAAATATTTTTATAAAAATAAAAAAATATTTTTATAAAAATAAAAAAATATTTTTATAAAAATAAAAAATATATTTATAAAAATAAAAAAAAATATTTTTATAAAAATAAGAAATATATTTTTTTTAAATAAAATATTTTTATTACAACTATTTTTGGATTTTAGTTGTTGTTGTTGGTTTTTTCTTCTTCTCCTGATTAATAATTCCCATTAGACAATTGATTTAGAGTGTGGCAAAGCATAAGACAGCCGGCATGCGTCCATTGTTATGATCGAAGAATGGGGAATCTCTTCGGTCTCTCTCTGGGGTCCACTATAATTATTTGTTGTTGTTTTTGTAAAAAGAAAAATAATGAAACACATTTTAGTATGGCTTTGACAAAAGGCTTACAACATGAAGTGGTAACACCTTTTGATGGCGCACTACACAAAAAAACTTCTTTAGAAATTTTACCGCAATACGGTGGCGTTTTTGGACGTCTGCATGTCTGCTGCTGGAAAATAAATTCTCATGTTATTCTCCAAAAACTATATACACTTTTTTGCTTTATCATTCTGAATAAAAATGTTGGCTATTTTTTTGTTAACTCATCATGGCTGCCTACCCAGCCCGGCCGTCCAACTAACCAGGTGAAGAATTACAATAATTTGAAATTCATATACAAGAACACAAAAAAAATACACAACAAGATGTTATATTTTGATAACATTAAAACTAAACTTGAAAGAAAAAAAATTTTTTGTAGTTATGAAGAAAAAAATTGAAGTAAACATTTTTTTTTGGAAACTCCATTGTATAGAAATTTTTTGTCAAGTCATTGGTTTGTTGTATTTCAATATAAAAATGTGTTTGTAGATATGTATGAATGTTACAAATTTGTGCAAGTAAGCTTTTTCTGTGGAAACTGCAATATCATAAAGTTTTTCCAAAAATGAGTTTTCATATTTTTTTTCCAAGTGTTTCTTTGGTAGACTGGCAGACGTCGTATGACTTTTTTTTTGAGAATTATGGTTCCAGCATTTCATGTTTTCTTTTTCGTTTTCAAAAAACTATGTTTTTTAATTATCATAATTTTTATATTTTAATTTTTTTCTTCTTTATTTTTTCTATTATTTACAAAGTATCAAAATAACGCATAGAACGCAAGCAAATACCCCCTGAAAAAAAGATAACATGATAATTTTCATGATTAATTTCATTATATATTTACTTAAGTTTACCGTTTTTGTTACCGTGCTTTTTAAATACGTTCTTTCAAAAAAAAAATATTCTCCGTTCGACAAAAAAAAATCACTTGCTTATCTTAAGGCTTCTGTATTTAAACTTTATTATCAAACAACAAAAACCATACTAATGTTTATTTAACATTAGTCGTACACTACATACCTGGGTATGTATGTACGTATGTATATATAGACATAGTTATCAGTAACTGCAACAGTAACACAAAACCAAAAAAATTATTGGTCATAAAATAGCTTAACTTAGAAAAACTGATTTCTTTCTTACGTCGTTGTTATTATTTCATTTCAAAACACAAAAAAAAAAAAATAGTGAAATATTGGGAGCCGTGTGCTGGAAAGCCCCAGAATATGAATACGTCATACATGTGTGATATCAAACCAAAAAAAAAAAAAAAACTATTTTGGGCACAATCATGTTACCTGCTAATTTTTATTAAGTACTTTGACATGAAATTATGCTGTAAATAATTCAAGAGGTGATAGGAGAAGAAATACACAACACACACACATTAATAGGACTGTCTGTTGACTTGGGGAAAATGAAATAAAAAAAATAAATTTAGATCAAATTTAAACCAAAAAATAAATAAATAAATAAGCAAATTAAATACAAATAAAAAATATTTATTTAATTTTATTTTTATAATATTTTTAATTTAATTTTTTTATTGTACAAAAATACATTTTAATATTTAAAAAAAAAAAAATAATACTAAATACTTTTTTTAATTTTTATTATTTCTTTATTTTTTTAATTTTTTTAATTTTTTTTTTTAAATTTTTAAATTTTTATTAATTTTTAATTTTGATTTATTTCAATTCTCCCAAAATCCACACCGAAAAGGCCAAGGTTATCTGGTGGTCGTCTCCTCATTAGCGGTCATCTTTGCTGATTTTTTGATTAAACATAATTATTTGTTATTGTTGTTGTAATTATATTCGATTCTTCTTAAAACAAATTTTCAATATCAATTTTCGAAATAATTTTTTTTAACCGCTCAAAAATTATTTCCTTGTTGTGTTTGTTATTATTGATAGTCCAAGCAAGCATTCAATTTAATATTGGGGCTGGGCTGCCGGGTGGCGTTACAGTTATTGCAGATACAAAACAGCAGCACCAATAACAACAACAACAATTAAATTTCATGCGCACAATTAAATTCACAAGGTGCCAACACACAAACACTTTTTGAAACCAAATACAACAAAACAAAAAAATCAACGACTTAACAAAAGCATCAGCATGCAGCAGTAACAGCAACAACAACAACAAAATAACAACACCAACACCATATGTCTGTTCGTCAGCCATCCAGCCAGTCAGTCATTCTCGCAGTTTTGTCGTCATTCATACAACAATGCAGCCATTTCGCGGTGCTGATGATGATGGTAATCGAATAACCCAACATTGTTGTCAGTTAGAAGAGGAGATTTTTCCCCCCGATTTTTTTTCCTAGTTATTGTTGAGGGGGAGTCTGTGTCTGGGGTAATCAAATCCGAGACCATAGTAAAACTCAGTGAAGCATTTATGTGACCCCCTCCCCACTTCTTCGCCCTACACGAAACTATGAATGGTGGCAAACTTTGCGCATGTCGTTGTGGTTGCCCACCATGTTTATATGTGTGAATGTGTGTGTTGGATGTTGGCTACCACACATAACCTTAATTAAGCTCAAAGGGAGTAATTTCATATTATAAACGCCATTGTTGTTATTATTATGTTATTGTTAGTGTTTTTGTTGTTGGTTTTCCTAGATTTCTATAAAAGTTATAAGAGCCATCCATACCGAGGGCCTAAGCTTAAGTGAAACCCTAGACATATTTTTGTGTTTGTGTGTGTGTGAAGAGATTTTTATGCTGCCACCCATGTTTGATAAAACCTCACAATATAAAACAACAACAAATCAACTTTATGAACAAGAAAAATAAATACTTTGGTGCAAAATTTTTCCAGTAGCCCATAATCAGCGGCAGCTTTTTTCTCTCTCCCTCTCCTTCCCTTTCTGAGTGTGTGTGTGTGTGTTTGTAAAACAAAAATCCATCAAAATAAACAAATCCTTGTGTGTTAGAGGTTTGGCTTTGGCCACAAAAACAAATAAACACACACACAGACAGCCACACCACCGTCATGAGGATAACTAGGCCTGGCCACCAATCACTCAATCGTCAAACGGTCGTGTTTTTTGCACAAAGGATTTAATTATTTGTTTTAAGGATTTCAGAATTTGGATGGACATGAAACGTATGTTTTTCGTCTCCCTCTCTGTAATTTCTCCCGTGATTATTTGATTTGTAAGAAAATATGTTTTTGTATGTTTGCTTAGCTGAAGTGTTTGCTGGGTAATCGTCATCATCATTGTTGTAATCACACAATAGTTTTCTTTTTAATGGGGTTCAATTTCCCCGAGGGCAGGGTTTTTCTGTATTGTTGTTTCGTTTGTTTGATGGGGTGTTGAAAAATTCTGTTTTTGTGTATTATCATTTTGTGGTTTTGAATTGTTTTTGTTGTTGAAATTTTTTGTTTATTTTATTGAGCTCCGAATCAATGGATTTGTGTTTTTTGGATTTCATTTGGGGTTCTAATCTGAAATATAATTATATAAAATAGCTCGAAGGGGGCTAAGGGCTTAAGCTTGGCTTTAGGTGTTTCTTAGAGGTTGGGAAAATGACTTAATGGAATTCCCATAAAACATGCAAAAAGGGACTAGGGATTAAATGAAATAAAAAAAGGCTAAAAAAATTGAAAAAATAAATTTTAACAATTAAAAAAAAAAATAATACAATGAAATGTTTAAAAAATATATAGGTATATTTTTTGTAAATAAAAAATATTAAATGAAAAAAAAATATTTTTTAATTTAATAAAAAAATATTTAAATTTTTTAAAATTAAAAAATTTAAATTTTTTAAAAATGAAAAAAAAAATTAAATTTTTTAAAATTAAAAAAAATTAAATTTTTTTAAAATTAAAAAAAAAATTTTTTAAAAATGAAAAAAAATTAAAAAAAAATTTTTTTTAAATTAAAAAATGTGTTATTTTTTAATATTAAATTTAAGAAATATATATTAAAAAAAAACTTTATATGTTTTTTTTTATTTTATTAAATTAAAAAAATATATATTTTAATTTTTTTAATAAAAAAAATATCTTAATTCTTTTAAATTAAAAAAATATTTTTTTATTAAAAAATTTAATATTTTCAATTTTCTTTATTTTTTTAAAAATTTCTCCCCCTATTTTATTTTTGCTTTCCCAAGAATTTGTTTTTTTTTATTAAATTGTATTTCTTACATATTGACATATTTTGTTCAATTTGTGCTTGCTTACACATGTCGTTTTATAAATGTTTAAATACAACAACAACAACGACAACAATTTTAACATTGATATCTCATTTAATACTAAGGTAAAAAATTCACCCACCTTGCAAAAAACCTCCCAACATTTCCTCTTTCATTGCTGTTGTTGTTGTTGTATTCCATACCATATATATAAATATTTAATAAACTCATCCGGCTCTATTAAAATGATTAAAAATTAAAACGAAGGCAAACGAACGAACACGCAGACTGACAAACAGAACAAACTCCCGATGCTTTTTGTTTACGTTGCAAAAAAAAGGTACCACATACCAACACTTTGGGGGCTGCATGCCACAAAATACCAAACAAACACAAACAACACCAAAATCCCTTAGGAAAAGTCACATGAGAGCCATGACAAGTAGCAACAGTTCGTCGTTCTTGGTTCGGGCTAAGAGATGTGATAGAGAGGAGAGGTATGGGATGGTGTGCTCTGGTATGGCACGGTTGGCTGGTTGGTTAGTTGATTTGGGGCCATCTAAGCCAAGAAGTTTGAAGCCCATTCTTGTCGCTTTTACTCTAAACTGTACCGCCGCCGTCATCACAGCCAGGCAGTCAGTCGCTTTAGCCTGCCAATCCTGCAGTAACTCCATATCATCAATGGGAGTTATAGTCGCTATGAACAAGTGGTGTCTTTAGTCAGCATTTAAAGTTTATAAATAAATAATTTGCAAGTTTTTTTCCCCGACCACACTTCTAAGGTAGAGAGTGTGTGAGAGAGAGGGAAGGGGGAGAATTTGTTTTTTTTTTGTTTCTGTGTGTTATTTGTAGTAAATTTAGTGTTGGTACCATTGAGAGAGACAGAAACGCTTTTGCCGAAGACAAATAAACGTGACTAAATTGTTAAAAGAGATAATAACAACAGCAAGAACAACAACAACCAACAACTTACAAATAATGGAAATGAAATTGAAATCCTAAACGTCTTCCCCTCCTGACTCTCCTTCTCTTTGGTGGACAATAGACGATTTTTTCTTTGTTGTTGCTTTTTTCTCATCTTGTGGTTGGCTTGTCAATGCCACCTTGTTTTTCTTCAGTTTGAAGCAATTTTGTATCACTAAAAATTGATCACTTTTTTGGTCCGGTTGGTGTTTTTTTTTTTGTTTTGCAAAAAGGGGAGAAATATAAATTTTCCCAAAGCTTAAAAAAATTCCCTTTGGATTTCTTCGATTTTCTTCACGTTTTTTTCTGCAATTTTTATTTTTTTACTTGTGGTTCAAGTTCATGTCCAGGCTATTTCAATTATTTTAATTCATTTAGAATGGTTTGGAAAAATAACATAAATGTTGAATGCAGTCATTATTTATTTATCTATCTATCGGAAGGTCCATTCAATGGCCATTATGTGGAGTTAACCCATTTTGCACTTGAGTGCAAAATGAAATAAGATAATAAGATTCTGGTATTTATAAAACATTTTTTATATAAAAAAAAATATTTTTTAAAAAAATATAAAAATATTTTTAATATAAACATTTTTTTTTTTTTAAAAAAATATAAAAATATTGTTTATATAAAAAAAAAATTATAAATATTTTTTTGGACAAATTTAAATTTTGTAAAAATATAATATAAAAAAAAAATTTTTTATAAAAATTATTTTTTTAAATTTTTTTTTATAAAAAATTTAATTTTGTAAAATTAGTTTTTTCGAAAAAAAAATCCATTCACAATGTTTATTTGTTTTTGTTATCCTTTACTTTATGCACTTGAGATAAGGGGGACCATGAAGAAACAATATTTTTTTAAATAAATAAAATACGGTAATAAGATTCTGGTATTTATAAAACATGTTTTATATAAAAGAAATATTTTTTAAAAAAAAAATATTTTTAAAAAATTATTTTTATAAAAAAAATATAAAAATATTTTTATATAAAAAAATATATAAAAATATTTTTTATATAAAAAAAAATTATAAATATTTTTTTGGACAAATTTAAATTTTGTAAAAATATAATATAAAAAAATAAATTTTTATAAAAATAATTTTTTTTTTATAAAAATTTTAATTTTGCAAAAATATTTTTTCGAAAAAAATTCCATTCACAATTTTTTGTAATGTTTTTTCTGTAATTTTTTAATTTATGCTAATGCATTTTAATTTGAATATTTCTTCCATATCTCCCTCTCTCAGTCAATCATCCTAGCCCACTCGCACTCTCTCTGGGTCTCCCCGCCCCAAGAGTGTCGTCTTTCGACTTGTCTTTCAAACACCAATTTCCTCTATTCATGCCATCCATATTCCAAGCGATTAGTTGCTTATAATTGCTTGCGAACATGCAAAGATGATAAACGTAGCAAGCAATAAAAAAAGACGGAAAAAATACTGAAATTAGTTTAGAAATTATTTCAATAATTCTAGGAAGTGAGACACGTTGGAAATATTTAATTGCACAATTGATACATGTTCAATATACATAGATATTGGAAAAAAATTAACTATAGCATTTACATTGATGGAATTTGATAACTTAATTAATATTAATTGATAAGTTATTAATTAAAATGGGCATAGCACCACGCGTTGCGTTACTCAAACTGGGGCTGCGGGGAAATTTTTTTCTCAAGGTAATTTAATATGTTGGCAAAGGAGTTTGGACTACTCAGTTTTTTTTTCAATTTTTTTCTGAAAGAGCACTGAAGCGTGATTAAGCCGCCTTTGCATTCTTCTTCTTTTTTTCCTTTTTTGTATGCTAAAAGAGACTTTCCGGAGACTTTGTAACACTTTGCCAGGACAAGCCATGGCATTTAGCACTTGCTACTCCAACCAAAAAAAAAAAAAAAAATTATGGAGGCCAAAACATAAGGTCTGTTTCCATCCCGAAAAATATGCCGCCAAGCATATTAAATTACCGAATAAAAAAAATATTTCAAAATTTTTATATGAATGAAATTTCTGAATACAAAAAATTTTTTTTTGAGAAATTAATCCTCTTCCCATTAATCCTCCCCAACCGGCCATTCATCCATCCATTATGGGGGGAATGGAATTTGCTTGCCGTATTTTACTGTTCATGGTGAAATGCAATCATGCATAACAGTTTTGAGCTATTCCGCTTTTTTTGTTTGCTTTGTGGCTTTTGTTGTTGTTATTGTTGTATTTTTTTGTTTCTTCCACATTCTTTACAAATCATTACAAGTCATAAAAATCTATCATATTGCCTGCCAGTACGAGCAGCCAACCAGCCAGCCATTGAGATATGCATTTTGTTGCGCTCTATAAAAACTTAGGAGAGTGTGTTAAATGATCGCAAAAATAAAATTATGCATCGCCAGTGCTGCAAGGGTAATGGAAAATAATTACAAACAATTTTTTCGAACAAGTTGATGGGGTTTGAAATTAAAAGAAAATAAATGATTGATTTTCGAATTGATTTTAATTAGGAAATAAATTATTAAAAAAATTAAAAATAATAAATCCAAAAATTACAAAAAATATTTTTTAAACAATTAACAACAATTTAAAAAAAAAATTAAAAAAAATTGAAACTTAAACAACTAATTATTATTATTATTTTTTTTTTTTTTTGATAAAAATAAATATTTTATTAAAAAAATATATTTTTAATAAGGAAAATATTTTTTAGATTATTTTTTTAATAAATATTTTTTTCCAAAAAAAAAAAAAAAAATTAAATTTTTCTTCAAAATATTTTTTTAATTTTTATAAATAATATATTTTTCTAACATTGTTAAAAATATATATATATTTTTTTTAAATATTTTATTTAAAAATTTTTTTTCAAAACAATATAAAATGCATATTTTTACTAACAACCAGCTTCAGGACCCTAATTGAATTGTTTTGGAAAATATATTTTTTCTTAATTGTCTCCCCTTCCTTCTCCCCCAAAATAAATCTAAAACTCAAATTTTTCCTTACAAATTACTTTCCGATCATTAGTTTCTTGGACAATTTACAACTTCTTTAATAAAAACGAAGTTTAGTTCGACAAAAATAACTTTCGAAACTTTGCCACAACAAAAGCACTTTATTGAATAGGCATTTACCCCCGTCCATCCTTCTCTAAGGAAGAAGGGCACAAAAAAGAAAATTTCCAAATAATTTGTTAAGTAATGGTCATCACCAAAAGAAACGAACAACAACAAAACTTTTTTCAATTGTTTTTCTTTGGGGAAATGAAAATTGGGAACAGAAAGAAAAACATTTAATTACTTTTTCTTGCGGACTTCGGACAGATTTACACACACCATTACACAAATATTTATTTTTGAAACAAAATAATAATAATAATAGAACATATTTTACAGATTAGAAAAAAATTAAAAAAAAATATATTTCATTAAAAAAAAATTAAAAATACTAATTTTTTCATAATTTTTTTTTTTAAAAAAAAAAAAAAAATAAATAACAAAAAATCATTAAAAATAAAACAAATAAAAATTTTTATTTTTTTTCGAAAAATTTTTTTTTTTATTTATTTATTATTTTTTTTTTTTTTTTTGAAAAAATATTCAATTTTTTTTTTTTCGAAAAATATTCATTTTTTCTTTAATTTTATTAAAAAAATGTTA
Source organism: Musca vetustissima (assembly GCF_032173495.1). Taxonomy (NCBI): domain Eukaryota; kingdom Metazoa; phylum Arthropoda; class Insecta; order Diptera; family Muscidae; genus Musca; species Musca vetustissima. Next base: position 196,229 of record NW_026882399.1, read on the forward strand.
TTTTCTAAAAAAATAAAAAAAAAATATTTTCCTTTCTCAGTAGTTATCCTCCTCAAAAAATCCCAGCCTCAAAAACCAACAATTTAATAACAATATCCAAATAACTTTCCCATACAATCAACAAATTCCCAAACAATTTTCCCAAAAAAATAAAACCTCGAAAATCTGAAAACAATAATAACATGTTATACTGGTCTTGTTTTGTAGCCAACCAGATAATTGTCACTTGCGTTGTATAATTTATTTTGGGGGATATATAATCATCACTAAGCATTTGTGTCCCCCTTGCTTAACGGTGGCACACGTTCCGAAAATGATTATAGTGTCTGTTCTGTAATTTGGGTTTGATGACCAACCCACAACTTCTTCCACTCCACCACTCACACTCTTGACAAAAAAGTGCAAAACAATCAAATTATTGATAGAGAAGTACTTCTTGGTGTTCGCAAGGGCTGGCTATTTGCCTAAGAACACCCTTCAAAAGTTGCTGTTGTTGTTCTTGTTATTATTTGTGTATTATACCACGCTAAGTGTTTTACCGTGTTATTATCAACAACAACAAATATTGTCTGGGTCGCTCACTCGCTCTCCAGATGATGACGACGATGATGAGAAAGAAAAACATAATTTCTCTATTTGATTTTTTGATGTCACTTACACATCACATCGCACGCACACAGGGCGTTTTGCCTTTGGCATTGAGGGTGAAAGTGACATTACATCCCATGCACCCAACCACCCATACAGCCAGCCATCTAACTCGACATTCCATCCATCCCGGCTAGACGACGTTCCCATCATCTTGTGTGTATTATTTTTTTCTTCTTCTCTCTAATAATCATTTTTGTGAGTTTGACGTGCCGTTTAAGCTTAAGGGTCCTTGGGGTATTTGCGTATGTTTTGCAGGAATTCATTTGTTCATTCGTAGTCACCCTCGCCCATAAACCATTATCCGGCTTACAACAAATTCTTCTATTCAGGACTTCAGTTGTTTGTTAATTTGTTTGTATTTCTGGTGTGTTGTTTGGTTGTTGGTGTATAATTGTTGTTTCTGGTGGCACAGAACACCAATATCACCACCACTACTACCAGTACTACTGCCCTGCCGTTTGCGTTTGTTTCAAGTGTGTTGTTATTTCGTTAACACCCAAACCTTAGGCCGAGCCACAACCAAAAAACAAAAAGGTGTGTTGAGCGAACGAACGTTGGTTCGCCTTTAGAGTCCTTATTTTCGCATTCTTAAATATATGTTCTATAATTGGCTGGTGTTATTTGAAGATCATCAGGTTTTTTGGGTGGGTGAGAGATTTTGCCAAAAAGGGGATTTGTTTTGGGAATTCTTTGGAGAATACACCACACCATATGGATCATATTTCCAAGGGGTAATTGATTTTTGGCAAAGATGGGAAACATTTTTTGGCTATGCAAACGGGGAAAGGATAAAGGTTTGGATGTGTGTGTGGTATATTTTTTATAAAATAGAAATATTTTTATAAAAATAAAAAAATTAAAAAAAATATTTTTATTAAAAAATATAGTTTTTATATAACAACTAAACATATTTTTATATAAAAATATTTTTTTTTATTTAAAAAATTAATTTTTAAATATAAAAAATATAAAAATAAAAATATTTGTATATAAAAAATCAAATATATTTTTTAAATGTATTATTAAAATAAAATATTTTTATTAAAAAAATATAGTTTTTATAAAAAAAATAAACATATCTTAATATAAAAATATTTTTTTTATTTACAAAAATATTTTTTAATACAAAAAATATAAAAATAAAAATATTTTTTATAAAAAAAACAAATATTATTTTTTTATTTTTATTAAATAATAATTTAAACATATTTTTATATATAAATATTCTTTTACTATTCCTTTAAATTAAAAAAATTTTAATTTAAAAAAATCAGCTCCCCAAATTTCCGCCATTGAAACAAAGTCAATGAGAATTATGTCTTCTTAATTTAATTTTATGTGAACTCTAACCTTTCTGAAGACCAAATTATTCAATATTCATAAATTTTTATTAATATTAACCTTTCTTTCCCCTCTTCACCCTTTTGGAATTTTAAATTCTCCATTCTTTTTGATTGATTTCCACTTGAAAATCATTAAAAAAAATTAAGAATCCGATTTTTTTTATAGTTTTTTAATCGATCATTTTATACCTCATAAAAAAATTCTTCATATGGGTTTTTAATTATTTGTTTATTACTTAACCATGAGGGAAGAGCGGGTTGAGGGGTAAGGAAGGTCGTTGCAGATCAATTGAAATGATTTTATAGTGGGAGAAAAAAATAATAATAAAAATTTATATTAAAAAAATAATTTTTATTCTCCGAAATAAAGTGAGGAGGAGGTGCTGGGAAGAATAATACAAATTTGATTTGAGAAAAATACAATTAACAATTAAGTGAAAATGTGTGGTCAGGCCAAAGACCAGGAGAGATAAGAATACCACTTGAAAGTGATTTTTTTTCTTCCCCGCAAAAAATAAAATTAAATAAAATAAAATAGGGAACAAAGGTCAAAATATTGTATGAGGAAGAAGGGGAGATCTCTCCCTTTATCCTCTTAAATTATTTTATTTTTGTATTTTTTTATTTTTTTTTTTTTTTTGTGAACAAAAACATACTTGATTATTCACAAATTTAAACTAAATTTAAAATTCAAGGCTTTGGGAAAATGTCAACATTACAACAACAGCAACACTAACTCTTAAATATATTCCTTCATATTTAATAAAATTCACAGCACGCACTTTTGACAAAAGAGACAAAGTCAAAGCCAAGCAACAAGCTGGCTGTCTGTCTGTGTGACAAGAAGCAAACATCGAACCCACCCAACCAAACCAATTCTCAAACAAAAGACCAGCTCAGTAACTTTGGATGATGTCTTTGTTTTTTAAATAAAAAAAAAAATATTTTTCAAAATAAAAGTTCTCTGAGCGTAAATTATTTTTTTTAAAACCACAAAGGTAGTCCATCCTTCGATGCATTGGGGAGTTTTCTTAGCCCTGAGTAGTGGCTGGAACTCCTGTGGTTTTATTTTCTTGCAAAATAAGCATAAAATTGTTTTTTGGTCTCATAAGGAGTATTATTTTTTTGCTTTGCTATTTAATAATTCATAATATTCTTAACTCTGCTTCTTCTTCTTCTTCTTTTACCGAACATTGAAGGTTTGCAGAAAAAATTAGTATGCCACCATCATTATTTTGTGTGTGCAAAACAGAGCTTAGAAAACTAAGTAGCTACGCACCAGTCAGCCTGCCCAGGGGTTTTTTCGCTTATCAGCCATAATAATTTTCTGCATTAATTTCCCAAGCTACTGACATGGCTGGTCGACCGACCGACTGGCCCATGTATAGACAAAAAGTCTAGACGACAAATGCTGGCTTTCCTATAAGACTCAAATAGGCAAAAACAGACAGAAAATATTTAAAATCCCAACATTTGACATTTTGACATTTCTCAGCGGCTTTTTTGTGTTTTATGCAAAAGGCATTATAACACAGCCATTGACTGTTAATAGAATTAAAAAACAGACAGACAGACAACAAGACAAACAATAAATACAACAACAAAAAATATTGGTAATTTGTCTTCAATTTAATTGAAATTCATCAGGGTTTGTGTTTTGGCGTTTTTTTTCATTTCTTCTTCGTCTTTTTTGTCTTTGACATTCTGCAGTATTAACAAAAATCAAATAAATTTGTTTGTGTGTTTGTTGTTTTTGTGGTATTTTGTTTTTTGTATAATGTATTTTTAATTATATTAATTACACCTCGTTTAAAAACGTGCCTTCATTTGCATAATTCAATACCAAAAAATAAATAAAATACAAATAAAGGTATTTTGAAGTTCTTGTGAGGTTTGGGTGAAATTACACAAAAAAAAAATAAATAAATAAATAAAATTTTTATGAACATTACTTACAAAGTATTTACACCATAATAAAAAATAATATAAAAAAACAATTTTTATGGCTTTTAAATTGTTGTGAATTTTTAATTTGTTTTTTTTTCTTTGGGGCTAAATTGAAAAAGGAGGGATATATGTTGTTGCTGTTTTTATACATATTTTTTATTAATTGGTGGTTAATAATTTATTTTTATGGGCTATTAAAAAAAATTATGTATTTTCTTTTGTTCTAATAAATTAAAATATAATTATTAATTTATATAATTTTAATTAATTTTTGTTAAATGTAAATGAAATAAAAACATTATTGGAATAATTAAAAATATAAATTTTTATATTTAAAAAAAAATATATTTTTCAATATTATTTTTTTTTAAATTTTTATATTTTAAAAAAAAAATATATTTTTCAATATAAATTTTTATTTTTTTTCTACAATTTTTTAAAGTTAAAAAAATATTTTTTTAATATTTTTTAAAAATATTTTTATTTATTTTTTAATATAAATTTTTATATTTTTTAAAAATAAAATATATTTTTTATATATTAATTTTTATTTTTTTTCCATTTTTATTTTTTTTTTTTTAAAGTTAAAAAAAATATTTTTTTTTAATATTTTTATTTTTTAGTATTTTTTAATATACTAATTTTTAGTCCCTAGTTTTCATATTTTTCCTAAAAATACTAATTTTTATTTATTTTGTTCTCTCCTTTCTATTTTTATAGCGGCCTCCTAGTTCATCTTTATCATATGGTGGAGCCATGAACGAAGATGCTAGATCGCCGGGCGCTGGTAGTACACCTGGTCCCTTATCTCAACAACCACCTGTCCTAGATACATCAGACCCTGGTAAGTGCAAATTTTCACGTTATTATTTTTTATTATTAAAAAAATTTTAAAAATCTAAAAAAATGGAAAAAATTTTTGAGGAATTTTTTAGGAAATTTTTGAAAAATTAAAAAAAATATTTCTGGTTTTCCACAATTGCTTAATATTTTTTTAAGCCCACCCATTTTTTTCTCCTTGATTATCTACATGGTGGCAAATGGTGTATTCGACTTAGTTCCGTTTTATTTTTCTCCACTTCATTTTACCACTGCTAAATATACTATTACATTTAATAATAGACCAAGGAATCCCTACAAATGATACAGCCACAAGGCAGTACAGAAGAAGAAGAAGAAGAAAAAAACAACAACCAACCCAAAACAAAAAAATAAAAATGTAGGGCCTAACATTTAATTTAAAAGGCGTGACTTGAGGCAAATAAGAAAAATACAACAGAAAAACGAAAAAAGCAATTATAAAGGAATTAGTCTTTTACACACACACTCACACAAACACGTTCCGAAAGAAAAAGAATTAAAAAAATTCAAATGAAGAACACAAAAAAAAAATTCTGTAGAAAAAAAAAATCATCATACATTTTTTTATTTGCAATCAAAACTGTCTAAACTGACTGTTATAGGTCGTTAGAGGTCACCCAGCACACAATATATGTATTGTATATAAATTTAATACATTCATAATAAATTACTGATTAAATGCTATAAATAATATTATTTATAAACACATACATCAACCAGCAACAACATGTTGCGTTGTGATGGCTGGTGGATGGACAGACTCGACAATATGGTTGGACAGTTGAGACAAGTTGCCACAGAACGAAATCAAGCTTAATATTTCAAAATGTCGATCATGATAATTGCTTGAAAATAATAATAAGAATAATGCCTGAGAATTATTGTTGTACAGCAAAAAAATCTTATTTGTTGTTGTTGTTCTTGGAGTTTTTGCTGATAATAAAATGACATGCGGAATTGTTGTTTCTCTGGGAGATTTGGCGTGAGATCTGTGCCAGCAAACAAGCATTCAAGCCTGGCATGAATGTGAACAGATCAATAATAATCACATGTTGTTATTATTCTTCTTAAATATGTTGACTTTTTTTCATATACATATATCAAATGGACAGTGGGGCAAAAGTAGAATAAAAAATTAAATCACATTTCAAAGTAAAAATAAAAAGAAAAAAAATTTTTAAAATTCTGAACGAAATGGTATTTAAAAAATTGATATATTCTCTTATGCCTAATTTTTATTTTGTCCCACTGTACTTGCAATTTTTTCTCACACTCGTTCATTGAAATCATTTTAAATATTTGCTTTATTATTACAATGATCGACTGCTGTGTTGAGTTGTAATTTATTATTGTTGTATTTTTTTTGCCCACTGTATTATCGTAATCATAATATGATTTATGAGATATAGGCTTCATTAATGGTCATCAAAAGGAAATTAATATTAAAATCACTAAGCCAAACACACACAGACAACAGTAGCGGTAATTGAGTTGACATAAGCAATTGTAATTTTTCATAGACAAATAATATGATCACCTAACAATTGGCAGAATAGAAGAGTAAATAAAAAAAAACACAATTTCTATTTTTTATCTATATAACAGTGGTTAATATAAAATTAAAATAAAAATTCTTAAAATTTGCAATACACTTGAAAATTAGTATTTAAAATAGTACCTATTTTAATGGAATTTTCTTGAGTTTTAGGAAATTAATTTTTTTTCTTCATACGGCTGAGGCATAAATTAAAAATAAAAGTATGGTTTTACATATAGATTATGGGTGTTATTTAAGAAATAAAATAAAAATTCTCAAAATTTCCTAAATGCTTGAAAAAATATATTTTTTAAGAAAATCAAATTTTTCTGATTTTTTTAGTTATTTTTTTATTCTATTCTGGAATGAAAAAAATCCAAAAATATAATTTTTATTTTTTATTCATATAATGGGTATTAAATAAAAATTGAAACAAAAAATCTTAAAATTTCGGAAATGCCTAAAAAATATATATTTGAAAAATTCAAAAAAATGTATTTATTTTTTAATTTTATAAATGTAATTTTTTATTCCTCCCTAGAGAGTAGAAAATGAAAAATCACAATTTTTATTTATTGTGTACAATGTGGTAGTCAATATAAAAATAAAATAAAAAATCTTAAAATACTCAAAATTTAAAAAATTTAATTAAAAAAATTATTTTCATTTTTTAAATTATTTTTTTCATTATTTTCTTTATGAGATTTAAAATTAATTTTTCACTCTCTAGAAACAAATTAAAGCCAAACCACAATTTTTATTTTTTCTTTACATTATTAGTGTCCAAATAAAAATAAAATAAAAAATCTTAAAATTTAATAACTTAAAAAAACAAAATTTTTATGACCCCTCATTTTAAAGAGACAACAATTTTGTCGCTCTCCAGAGAGCAACTAATAAAATAAATAATTATTTCCAATTTTTTTGTTTATATTACAATAAATACAATAAAATAAAAAAAAATATTCCGAAAAATTTAATAGGTTTGAAAACCATTTCGAATTTTAATTACGATCTCCGTCTTTTATTATCCCCACAAAAAAATGCCACTGTTACCATGGCTTTGATTTCATAATTTTCTTTGAGATATTGCTTCAGATTTTTTTATGATCATGATTTTCATTTATGCTACCCAACAAAATAAAAATACAACAACAAAAACTATTTCCCAGTAATTCCATTTCAGTTCTTCTTTTTGAAATCTTTTCCTAAATTGATTCAAATCAGTTTTTATTGCCATTAATCATAAAAATCGAAATCGAAACGAAACCAAATCAAAAAATCATTGATTTCAAGCAAAGAAATTGAAAGTGTTTTATAGCTTCTTTGGCTACCACCACCAAACCATCATCCATACAGACAGACAGACAGACCTACATACAACCATACATTCTTCATCTGCATACCACCTTGAAATAGCGCAACAAATTTTTACTATCTGCTTGGTTGGTCGTTTGGCGGACTGGCTGGCGTTCTAAGTGTTGCGGCTACCACCGACTCTTGTGGTAAAAAAAAAATTTTATTATAAATGTTTATGACTTTTTAATAGTTTCTCACATCTTTGTTGTAATAGTGATGTTGTTGGTATTGTGGCAAGCTATTTGGTGGCTTTGTTGAAAAAATAAAAAAAAATAGGAAAGAAAAAATGGGAAATTTTGTAAGGAAATTTTACAGACCACACAAGATAAATTGAATGTGAATATTTAAAAAAAATATATTATTTTTTGATATATAAAAAATTATATTTTTTGATATATTAAAAATTATATTTTTTGATATATTAAAAATTATATTTTTTGATATATAAAAAATTATATTTTTTGATATATAAAAAATTATATTTTTTGATATATAAAAAATTATATTTTTTGATATATAAAAAATTATATTTTTTGATATATAAAAAATTATATTTTTTGATATAAAAAAATTATAGTTTTTGAAAAATAAAAATAATTTTTTTTTTTTTATAAAAAATTATATTTTTTGATATATAAAAAATTATATTTTTTATATTAAAAAAATAGTAAAAAAAAGTTTTTTTTTGAATAGTGTGTAATTTGCATGCCTCTAATATTCCTCCTTTATCCATAACCACCTGTAAATCCCCCCCAAAAAGATCAACATCTTCATTTTTTGTTGTATAAAAAAACCTGTTGCCCTCACCCTCCCCCTTTGCCAAAAAATCATAAAATTGATTTCTTCTTCTTCTCATATTTTCTGCCTTTGATTTGCCAATGTTTTGAAATAAGACCAAGAAGAAGACATAAAGTCACCGGGTCCATAAACAATATCTAGATGTTATGATATATATAGTCCCCCCATATACACCACCCTCTTCTGTGGTCGGTCCAGCACTCCACAAAGAAAAAATATTGGAGCTCAAGGAAATTGCCGCCTTTTTTATGACTTGGGCATTTTTTCCTTTGATGTTCGAAAAGCAGCAGCAGCAGAAGAAGAAGACAATTGTTTTGTTAAGGCCATGTCATAAAAAAGTTATATGTTTATGTCGTAAAAATACAACAACAACAAAACAAATTTGTATTTCCTCCCTCTCCTCCCCATCCCACAGCCTTCGAAGGTAGCCAGCTTTTCATTAATAAAAAAACGGAACATTGCGGCCATATAATTTGTATATATGAATGAGTTTTATGTTTGAATGTCTGTCTGTCCTACGGTCGTTCGGTTAGTCTTTTGCAAATTGTTTTGGTCTACCAATCGGCGTAATAAACAAAAATGTTCTATGCCACTAAACACAACATGAAAAACTAAGTGTTCTAATGGCTAATTTTTAGGAGCTCTCGCACTCTCTCCCTTTGGCAGTCTCTTCGGAAAATTGTTTTGTGGGGAGGACCACCAAAGTGGAATTTTTTTCGTGGTGAAAAATTTCTAATAAAAAAATCAAAAGTTTTGGTAAAGAAAATTTTGAGGAAATTTGAAAATTTTGTCAAAAAAAATTGAAAAAATATAAAAATTATTATTTTAGAAGAATTACTATAAAAAATATTTTTTTCAAAAAAAAGATAATTTAAAAAAAAATTATTTTTTTTTTAATTTTTTTTCAAAAAAAATTAAATTTTTATTAATATTAAAAAAATGCAATAATTTTTGGTAAAAAAAAAATTGGGGAAATTCGAAATTTTACTCACAAAAAAAAAATTGAAAAAATATAAAAATTATTATTTTAGAAGAATGACTATAAACAATATTTTTTCAAAAAAAGGATAATTAAAAAAAATATCTTTTTTTAATTTTTTTAAAAAAAAATCAAATTTTTATTAATATTAAAAAATGCAATAATATTATATATATATGTAAAAAAAATAATTAAATTTTTTTTTCAAATGATCTTCCTCTTCTAAAATTTTTCAATTCATGTTTCCCTATTTAAAAAATATTTTCTTATTTCAAAATTCCTCACATATGTCCCATAATTATTTCCAACAATTTTCTTAAACCTCCCTACCACTCCCCCTTTATTTTCTGATGACAAGTTTAATGAAAAGTGAATTGAAATAAACTTTCAAAATTCTTTCATCACAAACAAAAAAACTAAAACACTTGTGCCGGTGAGTGAGCATAGCTGTCGCTTGCGAGTGTCTCCATGTCGTCGGGTCAGCCTGTCGTTGGCGGTGGCGACGGCGACGCCTGTTATTCGCTGTGTCACAATTGATAAAAATCAAATTCAAAATAAAAGTTTTCCATTTGAATGGAATTGAAATGAATTCGTGCATGAAATTCTAAACATATATAGCAAAGCAAACCGGCATTCGTTCGGAGCAGCACCTTAAGTCAGATTGGAGATGTTCTAAATCGTGTGACAATTTTCCAAAGAAAATAATATTCGAAATAAAAAAAATAATATGTCAATTTGAAATAAACACGGTTGGCGGTTTACAACTTTGAAGTCGATTCTGAGAAATTTTCAAAATTGCAATATCATTTTCAAAGTAAAAAAAAATTGAATAATTTGTTAACACTTTTCTTGTTACAATGGAGAAAAAAAATGCAGATCACTCTAAATAATTTATTGAGATATTTTTTTAGTCCCATATTGGACTCAAAGTTAAGGTAGAATGGGAGGTCCTCCAATTTTTTTCTTTTTATTTTTTAAAGCTTAAAAAATAACGAATACAAAATATTATGACGAATTATTATAATGAAGGTCTTTGCATTGTTGTTGTTGTATTTTTATCTATAAGTGTTAAAAAAGTGCCACTTTAAAAAAATGTTTTTTTAAATACTTTATGACCAAACGTCATAATGCGCCAAAGACCCATCATCCATTCCATACAACTTGAGTTCCCGCCTTTAAAGTGGTTGGCTGGCGGTTTTTTTTCTTAATGTCCTTTTGTTGTTGTAGTTTTCGTTTTAAGACCTAGAGTGGGTCATTAAAGTTTTAGGTTTTCAAGAAGGAGTTTTTGTTGTTGGGTGCTAAAAATTGTTAAGTAATGCCAGGAAAGAAGGCTTAGGGTTACAACATTATTATATCTGTTCTCAAGAGCCATGAGTTGTTGTAAAGCTTATGGAAAAAACCTTAAATTATTTCTTGGGAAACTTGAAAAAACGGCGGCGTAAAGTCTGGCCGTTTAAGATGAGAGAAAGAAAAAAAACTAAGAAGTAAATAATAATTTTGAGTTTGAAAAAATGGAAAATTGGCAATTTTGGCACCTAAAAATAGGCAGTGAATTTTTAATACGAAAATGAAGTGAAAATCTGTAAACTTCTTTCCAATTATTTCATTTACGTGGAGTATGCGAATTATTGTTGAGTGTTCAAAATTAAGTTTTTAAATATTAAAATAAAATAATTTGAGATTTTTGCCCCTAAAGGTATGCACCAAAATTTCAAAACCTTCGATAATAAAAATATAGAAACGTGTTTTAAATTAATTTCGTTTACGTGGAGTATGCGAATTATTGTTGAGTGTTCAAAATGAAGTTTTAAATACTCAAATAAAATAATTTCAGATTTTTTGCTCCTAAAGTTATGCGACAAGATTTGGAAACACTCGCTAATAAAAATATAGGATCTGGTATTTAATTAATTTCGTTTACGTGGAGTATTCGAATTATTGTTGATTATTTCAAATACATTTCAAATATTAAAATCAAATAATTTGAGATTTTGTCCCTAAAAATATGCAACAAAATTTCAAAACACTCGTCAATAAAAGGATAGGACCTGGTTTTTAATTAATTTCGTTTACGTGGAGTATTCGAAATGTTGTTTAGCTGTTCAAGATACGTTTCATATATTAAAATTTAGTAATTTGAGATTTTTTTGCCCCCAAAAATATGCAGCGAAAGCTCAATACAATTAACAATAAAGACATTGGAGCTTGTTTTCAATTAATTTTGTTTTGTTGTTTTAATTGTTGTTGATTGTTCAAAATTAAGCATTAAATATTAAAATAAAATAATTTAAGAATTTTTGCCCCTAAAGGTATGCACCAAATTTCAAAAAACTCGCCAACTAAGATAGGGACTTGTTTTAAATTAATTTCGTTTACGTGGAGTATACGAATTATTATTTTTTATTCGATATTTTTTTATAAAATTTAAAATTATAAAAAAAATTAAATTAATTATTTAAAAAAATAAAAAAGCCAAGCCCTTAAAACTATGCCGTAATTAAAATATATTTTTAATATCAAACACAGTCAATAATATTTAAAATTAAAAGTTCCCGAATCTTTGCCTCCCAAAAAATCTGAAAATTCCAAATCTTCACCTCCCAAAAAAATCTAAAAATCCCGAATCTTTGTCTCCCAAACAATAACTGTACAACAAAATGTTCACACAATTATTTTTTTGAAATACAAGAAAAAACCTAACAAAAAATCTAACACCAAGTCAATGTAAAAAAAAGGTTGCATGTCGATGCTGCTTGCTGGTGGTAGTGTTGATAATTATAATGATCATTGTTATACGACCAGCAAGGACGAGTTATATCCTGCATTACTTATCATTCGTGTTACGTTTCGTGTTCGTTTCATTTCCCTTCGACGCATATGCGTTTTCTGGTTTGATTCCATAATGGTTTTTATTATTATTATCCTTTTTTGCCATTACATTTTCATGTACATTGATGTTGTTGTTGTGTGTGTGTTTTTTTAACAAACAAGTAATTCATCTTCCTGCCTCTTTCCCAGCCGCCGGGAGGATTCGTAAAAGGCAAAAAAGGTGGAAATTTGATGATGCTTAGACAATTTGAAAATGAAACACACCCTATTTGGCTTTCTGTATTGGATTGGTTCATGTTCAGAGCTATTGTTTCAAATAACATGCAACATACTACAACAACAACAGTACTATAGGAAATATGAGATAATATGCGTGGCATTTCATATTTGTTTCGGTGGTCGGAGAGATGATAAAAATTCACAGCCATACAGACAACCAGACTGATTTTTGGCTGTTTCGTCTAAGGGATGAAGATGAATTGCCTTATGTCTGTTTTGACGTAACCATACACGTTTTTCAGATTTAACAATAGAAAATTCTCACACACACACAACGACTTTCACACACATTTACATTCTCATAGTATAAACATGAATGAGAACTCTTCTTTTATTGAGACAATGAGCCGAAGTACGACAAATGTGTCCTCTGTGTGCTCGTATTTTTTTCTGAAAATGTAAACCAACCAGCTGTATCCCATGTAAAGCCGACGACGAAGAAGAAGTTCTGCTTTATTTGCTATTTAAGGGTATTTGAAATAATAACCAGACCTTTAGAATTATTTTCTATTTTCCCTAACTAAGCCGAGGGATTACATTTTTAGTTTCTGGGCTGCAGGATATAAAAGAGCAAATGTTGGAATAATATGGGAATTTTATTTCAGATTTTTTTTGTAAAGAAAGAATATTTTAAATAATTATATATTATTTGCCCCTAGAGGTATGCTTCACCTTTTGTGATTAATTAAGAAATGCCTATTATTATTTAAATTTGTCAACATTTTTTTTCGATTACTGTTAATGGAGAACATGTAAAAAATATTTTTTATTAATTTCAAAAAAAAAAAATTTTATAAATTTCAAAAAATTTTTTTTTTTAATTTCAACAAAAATTATTTTTTTTATTAATTTCAAAAAAAAAATAATTTTTTATTAATTTCAAAAAATATATTTTTTAATTACATAAAACATATATTCCTTTTTAATAATTTAAAACATACATTTATTTTTAATTTCAAAAAAATATATTTTTTATTAATCTCCAAAATTTTTTTAATTAATTTGTTATTTTTTAGTTTTTTATTTAAATATGTTTTCTCTTTTGTTTATTTTTTTAATATTTATTTCTGAATTTGATTATTGTTTCAAATTAACAAATTAATTAATGTTTATCACAAATCTGTCTCCAAATCTATGTTTAAATGACAATTCCTTTTGTTTTATCTATAACAACAAATAATTTATCATATAAAACAATAAAAATAAAAATTATATTTCAAAATAATCCGCTTATCATATTCCCTCAGCTAAATAAATTGCTTTGAAAAAGCTTTAATGGCCTAATGGTGACAAAAATAAATTGAAAAGAAAAGAAAACAATATTTAAAAATAAAATCAAACCCCCAACATTTTTTTGAAACAAAAATATTTTAAACAATATTTTGGAAAAAATTAAAACATTTTTTTTTCCACAAAAAAAATACTTTGGTGGTCTCCTATTGAAGTACCCGTCATTTCGATCTATGATTTGTGTTTTCTGTCACGTTATTTGTGTACGAAATATTTGTTGTTGTTGCTTTTGTTTTGGTTTTTTTATTGTTTATTATGTGCTGTATGTGTCTGTGTTGTTATGGTCATTTTTTTGCCATGGCTCAGACAATAAAATTTGCCTTCGAAAAAAAAAAATAATAAATGTGAAAATAATGAATAATAAAAGTCAAAAAATACATGATTTTTTTATGACGCACAACAAAGCGAAACAAATGGACAAAAATCGTACACACATATACGCGACAGTGTATATACAAATCTGCATTGATAGATATGTCTATTTGTTATAACAAAACATTTCACGTAGTACATATTTTTTGTTTGGTGCGACACGCATTGTCTTTGTTTTGAAGGGGGGAAATGGAAATTAAAAAAAATAACAAAAACAAGGAAAAATATTTTAAAATAAAACATTAAAGTTAAAAATATGTAAAAGGATTTTTTTTTAAATTTTCAAAATTTCAAATAAAAAATATTTTTTCAACAAATAAAAAAAAAATTTTAGTGACATTTTATTTCTATTTAAGGCGATTTTTTAGGACAAATTAACAAAAAAATTGAAAAAAATTTTTTTTTTGAAAATTTCAAAATTAAAAAAAAAATAATTTTTTTTTTTGAAAATTTCAAAATTAAAAAAAATAGTTCTTATTTCAGTTTTGCCTTAAAAAAATTAAAAAAAAATAATTTTATTTTTTTTAATGTTTTCTTTTTTTTTTAAAAATTTCAAAATTAAAAAATATCTATATATCAGTTTTTGCCTTATTAAAAAAAAAATATTTTTATGGGAATTTAAATTTTTATTTTATTTTAAAAGAGAGAATCCTTTATGACCCCTTAAAACGTAACAACCATTAATGTCAGCTTAGGACATTTAACTTTAAAGGATATAAAATCGAAAAAAATCCCAAACCCAAAAATTATTGATGTTAAATTAGGCACAACAACACCAGCAACAAACAAACAGCAAGACATCATTACACACACACACTTTCCTTTTTATTATTTTCCAATTTTCTGGAAAATAGAAAAAAACACAACACGCGGGAAAATTTTAATCGCATTAAAAATCAAATACAAAAAAATTAAATCATACAAAACAATCTCACAGCCTTAAATTAACACCCCTTAAAATACAATTTTTTCTAAAATTCAAAAAAATCCAACATTACAATTTTCTGCCATGTTAAAAACTCCCTTACACCTTTTGCCAATATTCCAAAACAAAGGGGGTTGTGGCCACAGCAATCAACCGACCAGCCATCAAACAAACTGCACATTGGCTGGCTGTTTGTTTGATGT
Source organism: Musca vetustissima (assembly GCF_032173495.1). NCBI lineage: Eukaryota > Metazoa > Arthropoda > Insecta > Diptera > Muscidae > Musca > Musca vetustissima. The sequence continues at coordinate 211,602 of NW_026882399.1, forward strand.
GTGCTGGATTGATAAGTCATTTAACAAAGGCGAACTCAAACTCAGTTGGGCATAAAATCAGGTCTTAAGAGTTAACAACATCTCATCATCATCATGATCATCGGCTGAGGCATGCACGTTGACATTGATTGAAATTAACCCCTCAATTACACACACACAGAGAGCAGGAGAGAATTTCCAGCTGATTTTTTATTTATTTATTTTGAAAACAAACAACATCTCTTCAAACAAACATATGCATATAAATAAGGGTTAAAGAAAAAATGACACAAAGTCTAACCATAATATTTTTAATTTGCTTATTAACACGTATTTAAAAAATAATATTGAAAATATTTTTCTGGAATTTAAATATTAAACAACATGTTGCATTTTTTCAATAATGCATATTTTTGGCTATTTTGAAAATTTTCCCCTAACCATAATTAAAAAAAATTTAATTATAATTGGAATTTTTACGCTCCAACACACACTCACACACCCAAATTTTGAAATGTGTGGTTTTGTGGTGTTGATTTTAATTTTAGTTTCTATATCATCAACTAGTTTTTTCTCCTTTGATGAGGGTCTATAATTTCGTGCCTTTTAATTTTTATCTGTTTAGTTTAATTATAGGTTCTAGGTTTGAAAAGGCATTTTTTCGTATTTTTTTCGAATCTAAAATTTTGTAATATTAAAATGATGATAATTGCCTTTTAAATTCCAAAACAGAAAAACGCGGCTTAAAATTAAACATCGTCGAGGCTATGATGGTGGTAGGCTCTGTTGTTTGAAGTTAGATTAGTGTTAGAGAGAGCTGAAACCTATAATTATTCTGTTAAAGAGGGTATCTAGTTTTTAAGTCTTCTAATTAAAAGCGAAAATATTTTTTTAATTAAAAAATAATTAAATCCAAAGAGGGCCTTAAAAGAATCTGATAATTTTTTTTTTTAATTTTTTTCAATAAAATTTTATTTTTTAGTCAATTTAATTTGAAATATTTTTTATTAAATAAAAAAATTATTTACCATATTACAAATAATATATATTTTAATTTTAATTTCAATTAAATTATATTTTTTCTATACTTAATTTTGTTAATTTTTTTAAAATTTAAAACTATTAATTTAAAAAAAATATTTTTTTTTGTAAATATAAATTAAACCTTTTTTTATTAATTCTTTTTATCAAATATTTATTTTTGTTTAATTTAAAATATTAATTTTTATTTTTTAATAAAAAAAATTTATCCTGCCTCACATTTTTGCTATCACATTAACCAAAAAAAGAAAAAAATAACTGGTCATTATGCCAACAACAATAACAACTTCTTTTCTGCACCTTTACGCATTAACTTCCTTACGCACACATACACACACACACACTCACATACACCATTTGTCTCCCCTCTTTACCAACTATAGGCATTACTTTGCCTAGTTCGTACCTTCGTCTACCCTAATCAACATGTAATTAATAGTTTTAATTAACTACACATTTTACAACAAAAACAAAATCATTTGTACAAAACAACAACAAAACAAACTTAAAGGGGGACCCCACACAACGACCCCTTAGTATGCGACGCAATGGTCAGTGGTTAGTTTGTCTGGAGCCCTACTAGCATGGCTCGTACCACTTTTGTCACACATTACTTCTTCTTTTTCCCCCAGACCCTTTCCCCCTCTCTTTTCGCTTTCTTGGTAATGAAATGTGCGTAATGTCATAATTGTTGCCGAACAGACATACAGACGGACAGACATAATGAACAACAAAACTATGACAATGATGATGACAATTACGATTACATTTATGACAATTCCCCATGTTGATGATTGCATTGTTGTAAGTGCCCAGTAAGAGTACGTCGATGGTATGTTTGTAACGTGTCTGACTGCCATAAATGGCCAAAAGACTTAGAGAGAACCTTACAAAACGTGAATATTATACAATTAAAAATAATAAAAAAAAAACAGCCAAGACTAGACTAGTCGGCCGATGTGTCTTTATTAATGTTGTCTTTTGGGGGGCGAAGGGTTCATAAAAGTAAAAGAATTTAAAAGCAATTACTTTGTGGGCCAACTTTTCCATGAGAAGAGGGGGTGTTGTTTTGGGTTTTCCTACCCAAAAAATGACCAACAATATTAGAAATGTTTTTTCCGTTCTTTTTCCTAGATATTAAATAATGATTACAACCGAACATAGAAAATTATATTATAACAGTCATAAAGATGATATTATCTACAAGTAACTTTGGGACATTAGTTTCGAAATGGCCAGGACATTTTTATTATTAATGTCCATTTTCTTCGTGTTGTCCCTTTTATAAAAATTGTAGCACATTTTTGTTGTTGTTGGACTTCAATTTCCATTAAACCCTTTTCCTGTGTGGCCTTGAATTGGTAATCGGAAAAAATCAATAATTTTATGTACGCCAAATTGTGGTCATTGATTAATTTTTGTTGCCTACATTTAGGCGCATATTCCCCCGGTTATCTGTTTGTGCAACATTTTCGTACTCAAACACACAAATTGGCAAATAGAAAACCCACGAACAGTCAGGAAACCTCAATTAGACCTTAATGACATTAAAAAAAAAAAAAAAACAAAAATAACCGAACCAAAAATCGGTTATATGACAGCCAGGTTCAGCCTCAACAGTCATGGCCTATGTGGAGTTGCAACAGGATAATGTTATGACCACACATAATACAGGGGAACATCGGAAAATTCGATTTTAGAGATTTTAGGAAATTTTTGTTAAATGGATGTAGGATTTAGAGGTGTTTGACTGTAGTATTTTTGGCCAAAAATTTTTGGTTGCCACCAATGTTTGATTGTCATTTGATTTTTTGCGTTTAGAAGGTGAGCTCGAGAGAGAGACCAATTTGAGTGTGTATATGTGTGTGGGTTTGGAATACCACCAAAAGTTCATATTGTGGTTAATAGCATGGAGATAAAATAGGAAACCCAGCCAAAGCTTGGGATAAAATGCAGCAACAGGGTGGACAAAAATAAAATTTGGGAAATTTTTTGGAAATAAAAAAATAGGGACATAAATAAAAACCATTTAAAAAAATATTTTTCAAAAAAAAAATAATAATAATTTAAAAAAAAAATTATTTTCCATTTAAAAGTTATATTAAAATCGTTTAAATCAAATTTAATATTTTCTTTTCAATTTTTATGTTTTTTTTAGTAATTTTATTTATTATTTTAAAATTTTGAAAAAAATATTAAATAAAAAATATTTAAATTTATAAAAACAATATTTTATTTAAAAATATATTAAATTTTGTTAATTAAAATTTAAAAGAAATATTTTATTTTCAAATAAAAAAGTTTTTTTTCGAATTAATTAGTGAATTAATTATAAAAATGTAAAAGCTGAAAAAACTCTATTAAAAATGTTAAAAATATTTTAAATAAAAAATATATTTAAAAAAATAAATAAAAATTAATTTTTAAATTAAAAATAAATTTTTTAATATATTTTGTATAAAAAAAAATAAAATTTTCAATATTTTTTTATTAAAAGAATTCTTTTTTCAAAACAATATTTCAATATTTTTTATTTCAATTTTTTTTGTTGTTTTTCAATATTTTTTGTGCTATTTATCCTCTATTTTTTTTTTTTTTTTTTTTGATTCCCTTTAATTTTTTCTCGTTACAAAATTCACATACCCCGCCATCATCACCCATACATCCATCCATGACCACACAAAACGAGAGTGGGCGTTCGTTATAAAAATGTAATTTTTCTTGTAACTATTTTCCCGTAGCTTCATACCTTTCCTCCACTGGTTCTCCCTCAAACAAGTCAACCAAAAAAAGTGATTCCATTTTTTGTTTTGTTTCTATATTAAAAGAAATGTCTCTATTTGTAGCCTAAATGTGTAAATGTTATAACGGGAAAAAGTAACCAAAAAACTTACCACAATATTTGTGTGGGGGGATACCCCCCACAAGACAGCCATTCAACCTACCAGCCCCTGTAAATAGACATTGAAAATGTAGGCATAAGTAAAAAGGCCATAAATTAGTCCAAAAAACAAATTAGAAAATATTTACGTTTGCATTGGAAATGGGAAAACGAAACTCAAACTTATTTTGTCTTAGTTTTCTGCAAAGAAAAAAAAAAGAAAGTAGGCCTACACACGGACCCTTTATGCCACATGCAGCAAAAGGTGGTAGTGGTAGAGAGATCATGTTAAAATATTTACGAATATAAAGTTAACATTTAATGGCAATAGACACCCTCATATATATACACACACACTTTTTTTGCACACTCTAAATAATTTATGATTTTTCTTTTAGGCATTAGACGTAGAAAAAAGAAAAAGAAAAAACTTTTACCAATATTATTAAAACATTATTGAGTTTTCCTTTTATAAGAATTTATTTATGTTGCAACAAACAAAAATACCTTAATTAGTTTTCTTTGGAAACAAAAAAAGTAATTATTATAACATACTTTTAGGAGTTCGAAATATTTAATATCCTTTTTCTGAAAAAAGTGAATATCCTCCAGGACATTAATGACAGTTGTAACACATTTTTGTTTGTCCATTTAGTTGTAGTTTTTTTTTAATTTTTTGTGAAGTGCGTGTTTTACCACCAACATCATACTAATGCATGTATGAAGCCAAACTTACTATTTACGCTTCGTTGCATGCAAAAGTGCTGCTGCCGCTCAAATTTTCTAATAATTAAATGACTTATTCGTATTTAATGACAATGACGACATGTGCTGGCAGTAGTGTAAACAACAATGTGTTTAGGATTTTTGTTGTTGTTTTTTATGTTTTTTGTTGTTGTTGTTGCACCATTAAAACGCAAATGAACAAAATGTTTATTAGCACAATATTAATAATGGACATTACAACAAGACACTTGTGTTTAATGGTGGTTATCGCGATGGACAAATCTCGGCGAAGGAAAAAAAGAAATATTTTTTTTTTATAGAAAGAGGGGATGGGGGCAAACAAAACAGCAAAACAAAAAGAATGAAGGAAAGATACAAGAATATATTTTTCTAATTTTAAATAAAAATTAAAAAAAGACGATTTTCCATTTAAAAAATATTTTTCAAAAAAAAAATAATTAAAAAAAATTATTTTTCATTTAAATATTATAGGGGAGGGAGCAAATAAAACAACAAAACAAAAAGAAGGAAGGATACAAGAATATTATTTTTTTAAATTTAAATAAAAATTAAAAAAAATTATTTTCTATTTAAAAAAAAATTATTTTCCATTTAAATATTATATTAAAATCGTTTTAATTAAACTTAATATTTCCTTTTAATTTTTATGAATATTTTTATTTATTTTTTTATTTTATTAAAATTTAAAAAAAAATATTAAATAAAAAATATTTAAATTTATAAAAAAAATATTTTATTTGAAAAAATTATAATTTTTTTAATTAAAATTGAAATGAAATATTTTATTTTCAATTAAAAAAATATTTTTTTCCAATTAATAAGTGTCCAATAATTTTCAATTTTTTATTTTTATTGAAAATTAAATTAAAATTAACGTTTAGATATTATTTCGATATTATTTTCCATTTAAAAGTTATATTGAAATCTTTTAAATTAAAATTGATATTTTCTTCTAAATTTGTATGAATATTATTTTTTTTATTTTTTTTTTAATTTTGAAAAAAAAATATTAAATAAAAAATATTTAAACTTATAAAAAAATGTAATTAAAAAATTATAATTTTTTTAATTAAAATTTATTTTCAATTAAAAAAATAATTTTTTTTTTCGATTGAATTAGTAACCAATAATTTTTTAATATTTTATTTTTATTGAAAATTAAATTATTTCAATAATTAAAATTAAAATCAAGATAATATTTCGATATTATTTTCTATAAAAAAGTGTCTAGACCCATTTCAATTAATAAAATATAGTCTACAATAATTTGTTATATGTTATATTAATTTAAAATTAAATTATTGCAATTGTGTTAATTAAACTCTAATATTTTTTCTAATTAATTAATTATGCAGATAATTAAAAAATATATAATTTTTTCCTCTTAAAGTCTTTTAAACATAATAAATTTCCAATGGTTAATGCTGCTGGTTTTTAATCAATGGATGGTCATAATTTAAAAACCAAATCCATTTACCCGGTTTTTTGTTTGGTATGGTTCTCATCAAACCCCGGCCACCACCAAACATTGGCTGTTGTGGAACACATACACACACAATTATAAATATATATAAATAATTTATATTAATATATTTTATTTAAATAATGTTATTTTTTTATATATAATATTTCACACAGCCACTGATATGTGAGTGTGTGCTATGTATGTTTGAGTGTGTGCGTGAGTCTGTACGCCAAAGCTTATCAGTTAAGCTGGATTGTGTACAATTTCAATTCAGTTTTTTTCGTTTGGTTTGTTGTATTTAAATACATTTTTATTGAACAGTGTTTTTTATGCAAATCCTTAAAAAAAAACACACACAAACACATACAACAACATTTATTTTTTCATCTCATGTATTTGCATAATTTGTGCATTAATAATGGGATTCAATATAAAATACATTCGAAATGTTTTTTGTTGTTGTTTTTGTTATTAACAACAAAAATGCATTGCAATTTTTTTGTTGCACATCTCTTCAAAGTGTGTGTGTGCATGTGTGTTTTGTGCATTTTATATATATGATAACTTTAGTGGAATTAATTTAAATTATATATAAATGCATTTGTTGTCATTTGTGTATGTTTTTTTGTAATTTGAACAATATCACAAAAAACACACACACACATTTGTTATTATTAAGAATTTGAGATTAAATTAATGAAAAAACCAAACCAAATCGACCAACCAACCACCAAACAATAATATAATTATTTTAAATATGCAATGACATATAATAGTGGAAATAATAATAATGCAAACAGGAATTAATTATTTGCAAGAAAAAAAAATGCAAACAGATATATAAAAATAATTATATGCTAAAGCGTTTTTGTTGGTAGATAATATTATGCAAATATTTTTACACAAACAAAAAACCGCATTAAAACTAACCAATCAGCATGCATGCAATTGTTTTATTAACGCAAATTAACCAATAATAATTAAACACTTCTTTTCGTAGTGGCCAGGGGTTGGTTACTGAACAAAAAAAAAAAAAACAACAATATAATAAGAAAAATTAAAATAAGAAAATATTTTGTGAGAGGAGTAATAGAGGTTTAGGTATTAAAACCGAAACAAATATTTTATAAAAAAATTTAAATAAATGAAAAAAAAATACTTTTGAATATTCTTTTAATTGAAAAAAATTTTGCAATTAAAAAAATTCAAATATTATTTAAAATGATTTTTTTAATTATATATTATTTTTTCAAATTAAAGAAAAGAAAAAATATTTTAATTAAAAAATATTTTTTTAATTAACATTTTTTAATTAATTTTTTTATTACAAAGAATAATTTTTAATTAACAACAATTTTTTTTAATTAAAAAAAATATTTTTTTATCAAAAAACATAAGCGTAAAAAATATATTTTAATTAAAAAATTAATTATTAAAACATAATTATTTGAATTTGTTTCTTAAATTTTTTATTATATTTTTTGTATATAGCATATCCTGTAATTGTGTCCCATTCCCTTTGCTAAAAAATTATCTCACATTCCTGTTTTGTTATTTTTGTTATATTTTTTCCTTTTAAATTTATTTCCACCCGTCTCTATTGATTGCAAAATATGTGTATATATAATTTTAATTGCATTATAGATAAAATTAATTTATAAAACTCAAATGCAAAATTAACAACAATCGGCAAAACCGAATGAACTGATAACATAATCTCATTATAGAGATACACAACTCAAATAAAATAAAAAAAAATCGCTACAATACTTTATATTATTTTTATAACCAAAAAACAAACATTTATTAAATAACAAAAATTGACAAATTATAATAATACACATAAAAAGCTATTATGTATATATATATGTGTGTGTGTGTGTTTGTGTGAATATTGTGCATTATTTCCATTTAAATAGACATTAAATAGCAACAATAGTTTTTAATTAAATTATACAAAACACCGACGTCGATCGTTCGTTCGTCCCCAGCTATTATTTCGATAACAAAACCGCAATTTTTTAATTAAAAAAAAAACAACACACGGCAACAACGCCACAATGTTGTTGTTGCTACTTTTTTGCTTGTATTGATGCATTTGAATGCTGTTTTGTGTTCTGACTTCTCTCCACCTTATCTTTAATGCATTTGGGGGGATATTTTATTGAAAACATAACTGTCATTTCATTGTATTTTACAACGTACGTTCGTTGTCACACTGTGGCATGGCATTGACGGGCAACATGCCACAATCATCATCCTCATCATTGAAGATGCCTTAACTTCTCCTCCTTCTCTCACAATCTCTCTCATTCTTTAAATGAAAGGTCTCATAACTTGTGAAAACTTATGGCTTATCTATCTACCGACTGCGTTTGTTGTTGTTAACCTGTTACAACCAGTTAATCCTTTTCAAAATACTTTATTGCCACATGGCTAACAATTTTTTTCGTTATGGGGGGATAAGGCTAGCTAATGGGCTGAATGAATTCTTTAGAAGATAAAAAAACCTAATCTCCTGAACAAAAAAACAAATATCCTTTTCCCAAAAAAAGGTAAGAAACGTGTCGCTGCCTTTAAATATAAAAATTATGAAAAAATATATATATTTATATATACATATATATTTATATTCATATGTATGTAGGTATGTCTTCTTGTGCCCCCACCCAACAAAAAAGTCATGTAGTTTTAGAGACACAAAAATTATAAAGTCGTGCCAAAACAATTCAACAAAACGAAATTATCAAAAAAGTGAACAACAACAACAACTCAAACCTTATGTTGTATCAGCCGACCGACCAATTCTCGTTACCCCCACCCAACTCCAACCCCACCTCACTCATCATCACACAAACATTGCATGCAACCATTCAATCATTTAATCTTGTTTTAAACATTGCAGTTGTTGTTGTCCAGGTGCTGTTGCCCCACAACTATTTTCTTCCTCTAAGACTGCAACAACACCACCAACAACAACAACAACAAAATCTTTGTTAAGAGAGTACTACTAAATAAATAAGAATTTCATGCTTGTGTAAACCATTTGTCGACAATTTTGTTTAAAACATGTCCGCTATGTGCACAGTTTAGGTTCGGTTTGGATGGCAGGCTGGCTGGTTGGTTGCTTGATTGGCTGCCTGGCCATGTTGACTTGTTGTCTTTCTCGACTATTGTCTGTTGGGGTACATCTATTGCCATACCAGCCAGCCCAACCATCCATCTACTTGGAATTTTTTTTTTTTTTTTTGAGACCCAAAACAATTTGATCACAATAATGTTTGTTGTGAGATTGAATGCAACATTGTTGTTGTTGTAGACGACATGGTACCGGAATTTTTATTCCTTTGTAGGAACAATTTTTTTAGGTAAGGGAATGAAAACTAAAGGTATGACAGGGGTTAACTTATTTTTTCTAAATTTTAACAATTTTATTTAGGAACCAAAATATACATAGAAACCCTCGAACATGTTAAAAATTATAATTTCCCTTATAAAATATACATTAGATATTTTAAAATATTTTTTATTATAATTTTTCATTAATTTAAAACAATTTTATTGGGCAACCATGGCCATCATCACTTCCTCAGTTATCCTAAGGCACATAATTCTCATTGACTTTATGGGTTCTGAAAAATTTTAATATTTCTTAGTATTTGATAATTTTGTATTTTTTCTGACGTTGTGTGGATACTAAAAAAATACATAAAATTGAATTTTCATATTTTTTGGATTTTTAAAAAAAATTTTTTTTTTTTAAACAAATATTTTTTTATTAAAAATTGTTTATACTCAAATAATATTGGATGTTAAAAAAATTTTCCTCTGATCCCGGCATTTTTTTTGTTTGATTTTTTTTTTCAAAACCAATCTCCATATACTCTAAAATTGAAATCCATGAAAAAAGAAGACCAGCAGAAATCCCATCAACATAATTTATACGCTTTAGGCGATAATGAGATATAATGGAGTAATGCCACAACCACATTTTCTACTTCAAAAAATACAAAAAAAAACTCCACAACAACAAAAACATTAAAAACAAAGTAGAACTTGAGGGCGAGATCAGCTTGATCGAATATGTTAAACTAAAAAAAAAAATAAAAAAAAACGAAAATGAAGAAAAGAGCCTTTAAACTATTTTGCATATTTAAAATACATTTTGAGGGAAGTATGTGTAGTAGTGTGTGGAGAGCAATGATTGACCAACCAAGCATACGGACAGAAAGAAAAAAAATCATCACCAGCCTCTAAAGGCATTTTCGGTATATGCCTTCTTGGCCACAAATGATAATAAGTTTAGTTGTAGAAACCAAGAAGAACCAAAATCAGAAGAAAAAAAAACATTTGCAGCTTGGGGTGCTAAGAGGACTTGGTCTGGCTTGCTGGCTGGCCGGCCTGATGACAACAACACCACCAGAGCCACAAGAGAACATGGCATGTGATGCGTTACGATGATCACCTAATCAAAAAGGCTAAAAACGCTACACACCAAGCAAGCATGTCTCTTGACACACACCAACCAACAACAAAAAATGAAGAAAACGTTGAAATCAGAATCATTTTAAGCCAAGTTAAGAAAATGAGTTTGAAAACTTGTTTTTAATTCATATACAGTGAGTGAGTGAGTGGTCTTGAGCTTTGGCCATCATCATCGTCATCATCATCTGCAGGGCAGAACAGGCCAGGCCAGCCTAGCTCTTCAAAGACCTGGCTTTTTTCGCTTTGAAACATAAAGCCGCGATAAAGCTTTTTAAGTTAAGAAGCCTTACACTCAAACACACGAATATACACACCTATGGTCCCGGACTAATGCCTGGCCTCTGATAATGATGTTAAAAGCAAATGTTACATAGCAACATACAAACATACATATGTATATCCATCTATACACCTTTGTTTTTAAGAGACAAAGAATTTAAGTGTATTACCATAACATGAAATGCTTAAGTAATGGTCATCATTGTTGTTGTTGCTGGAATTTCAAATGATAATTAGTTTAGTTTCGAAAAAAGGGAATAAATATGGCTAAAAATTGAAAATACCTACAGTTAATGCATTTGTTGTGAAAAAAATTATCACTTAAAGTTCCGATTTTTTTCTGGCCTGCACTTCTTCAAACTTTAAGTAGTTACAAAGCCAAAGAAGATGCAGCAGAGCAAAAAAATATATTTATCAATAAATTATGCTTTCCTGTTTAAGCATTTGTGTGTGCCATTTCCATGGGCCCATCATTCGCATCATCATCTGCATCCATAGCCATACCCTGTAAAGCCTAAGGTAGACTCTTAACTTTATCTCGCTACGGAAAAAAGGAACATGTAAATTTACTTATGAAATGGTCCGGTTTTCTTATTTCGGTTTTGGGTATTGAGTTTATTGGAAGCACTCTGAGCACTCACACACACATTCACACATATATACAAACTCAATTTAAACCCAATATTGATAACCGCAGCAGTCCAAGAATCAAAAACATTGTGTTGCACTTTAAACAATTTAGTAAAAAAAAAAAACAACAACAGCAACTAACTAATGCATACATTAAAAAAATTTTAGGCCGCCACAGAAAAAATGGAAAATAATTTATGCACAAAAAACAACAAATTTTTACTACAAATGTATTCCATATCAAATATTTAATTTAATTTTTTTTTTTCAAAAAATAAAAAAATAAAATGTAAATTTGTTTTGTTTCGAAAAAACCAAATACATTAGATTTGGTTTTCCCTCCACTCACTCACCCAATTTTTGTTTGCTTTGTTGTTGTTTGCCGGTCCAATCCCATTTATTTCACTTTTTTCGATTTTGTTTTTAATGCAATTAACGATAAACATTTAACAAAAAAGTGTCACCATTAATTAAGATATAAAATAGATATAATTAAATATTTATACAAATAACAAAAACAACAGCAACAAGAACAATGGCAAAAGCAAAATGTTTGGTTGTTGTCAACGACGACATGGTTGAGCGCAAATCGAACATATGAAATTAATTTCAAATTTAAGTGATCACAGAGAAAGAATTTAATTTTTATAAAGAAAAAAATTAAATAAAAAAAATTTTTTTTTGAAAAAAAAATTTGAAAAAAATTTTTTTGAATAAAAAATTGGAAAAATATGGATGTTGAATTTTATTTATTTTTTAAATTATTTATTTGCAATTCCCATGACCTTAGCAAAAATACAAAATTATCAAATATCAAAAAACATTGAAAATTCTACAAGACCACAAAGTCAATGAGAATTATGTGCCTTAGAACACGGGAGGAAGTGACAATGAATGTTGAGCTTATCAATAAATCGGCTTTAAATAGATGAAAAATTACAATAAAAAATATTTAAAATTATGTAATGTGTATTTTATAGAATAAATGGTCATTTAGAATATGTTCGAGGGTTGTCATGTATATTTTGGATCCCACTAAAAAATTTAAAATAGCTAACAAGAAAAATATATATTTTTTTTAATTTAGCAATGTAAACACAAACAGTTATAAAAAATAATCCACATGACCTTAGCAAAAATACAAAATAATTCAATGACGAAAAATATTGAAACATTTCCATGCCCACAAAGTCAATGAGAATTATATGCTTTATAGTAGCGAAGGAAGTGACAATGGATAGCAAAGCTACAAAATAAAACGGTTTTAAATTGATGAAAAATGAAGATAAAAAATATTTAAAATTATGCAATGTATATTTTACAAGGGAAATAATAATTTTAAATATTTTCGAGAGTTGCTATGTATATTTTGGGTCCCAATAAAAAAATAGCTAAAAAGCGAAATAAAAATTTAGCAATGTAAATAAATTTAAAATTGCTAAAAAGAGAGGTAAAAATATTTAAAAAAAAGTAATCCACATGACCTTAGAAAAAATACAAAATTATATTGAAAATGTTCCATACCACTTAAGTCAATGAGAATTCCAATGCCTTAGAATACGGATGGAAGTGACACTGGATGTCAAGGTTACAAAATAAATCGTCTTTAAATATATGAAAAATTAGGATAAAAATATTTAAAATTATGTAATTTATATTTGATTAGGGCAATAAAAATTTTAGATATTTTCGAGGGTTGCCACTTATATTTTGCATCCCAATAAAAATTTTAAAATAGCTAAAAAGTGAAAAAAACTAATTTTTCAAATTATGTGATCTATATTTTATAAGGTCAATAAAAATTTTAAATTTTCCCAAGGATTGCTATATATATTTGGTCCGAAAAAATTAACTTTTTTAATAAAAAAAAATCAAATAATTGATTTTTTATCCATCCATTTCAAATCAATATTTTTAATTACTTTTCAAAGTCATCTTCGTCTTCATCATTTTCAAATCCCTGAAAGCTAATTTTCAATTACGTTTTTATTCTCCCTCCCCCCTTCAAAACCCAAAAAATAAAACTCCATAATTTATTTCTGACCATTGGACTTCAGTTCGGTTTCGTATTTTTTTTTTTTTTTTTTTTTTGTTAATTTCCCTGCCATTCACATAAAAGTAATTATGCCAAAATTTTGTGGCACCTAAGGCTAAATTGTTGTAGCATATAACAACTATGGTTGTTGTTGCTGCTGGAGACCACAACGTAGCTGAAAGCTTCCCTTAAGCAAAAAATTTATATATTTTTTTGGTTAATTGCTTGAGCAGACAATGACAATGTCGTCTTTGGCTCAAAAACAGAAAAACAACAACTCCACGTGAGATTGCAAAACAAAACAGCATACAAATGTTTCTACACTCCGAAAAAAGCAGGGAGTTCGTTCCATGCAGTTTTGTTGCTCACATGGCTGCTGCTGCTGTATTACAACCCAAAAGTACTTGAGCAAAATTTGCAATTTTGGACGACAGGTGATAAATAAATCGAAATGGACCTTATATGGGCGTTTTTCGAAAAAAATAAAATAAAAGGAACAACAACAACAAAAGTACATTTGCTAAAAGATCGACTATGCTCATGAATGTACACATTTTAGAGCTACTGGCTGTCTGTCTGGCTGTTAACTCATTTTTTGAATTTAATTGTGTGCCACATTATTTTGTTGCAGCAGCAGCACGTTTCAATGGTTTGGTTGGTTGGCTGGATGGCTGACTGACTTGGTTGGTTTCCCAAGGAGTACCACACGGGTATCCTTCAATTTTTCTTCATGGTGGTTGGCGTTGATGAGTTTTATAGTTTGCCAGACCTTTTGTTTTTTTGTTTTTGGTGTTTTTATTAAAATCGTATTATTTTTATTTCAAGTGGTGCTTCGCCCCCTTCAAACCCCCTTTTTGCTAAACATTTCCACATTGAATTGCAATACAATTTCGATTTTATTTTTATTATATGGGTAGAAGGTGTTGGTCTTTTGTAAGTGCGAATTGGTATTTTTATAAAGATACGCCAGGCTTTATTTGGCTGCCAAACACACACACACACACACTCACCGAAATAAAAATATACAACACCAATTTTGGTGTTTTGCAAAATGAAGGAGTTGTGTCTGTGTGGGGGAGAGGGGTTTGATGTCATCTTCTCTTTAGCAGCGTACCGAGTTGTGATTTGACAAGTTGTCTTTAAAAGAGTTGACATTTATTGTGGGGATTTAAGCGCATATTTAGGTGGAGTTTAAGCATCAATGGTGTTTTTTGTTGTTGTTTGGTTAGTTGCACGAGATGTTCATGATGAAAAATAATGGTTGTATTTTTTGAGTTTTTGTGACTGTTTTTGTTGTTGTTTATAGTTGTTAATGTTGTTGATGACAATAAAATTATGTTTACTTGATACCTGGTATGATGGAGCTTTGTGTTTGATGGAACTTGTCTTCAAATTGTTTAATTATCATGATTTATTAAGAACTCATGTATATTTTGGCAGGTCAGACAGAAGTGATAATGTTTTTTCTTTTTTGCGAAAAAGAAAAAAATAAATAAATTACTCCCAAGCTACAAGGAATCAGTCAGAATAAAAATACGAAATTATCAAAAATTAAAAAAAAAAAAAATAAGTAAAAATAAAAAAAAAAATGAAATTACAAAAAAGCATCAAGTCAATGATAATTATATGACATTAAATGTTATTGAATGTGTGAATATATATTTGTATATATCTTAACATTTTTTTGGGATCCAAAATATAAATAACAACCCTCGAAAATATTTCAAATGAAAGCTTTCCTTATAATATGCACATTAGTAAAAATTAAAATTTTTTATCTCTATTCTTAACCGATTTATAGCTACTTTATTGAGCAGCCTTAACATCCAATGTCATTGCCTTAAGTACACCAAGGCGCAAAATTCCCATTGACTTTGTGGCTTAGAACAATTTTCTATATATTTGGATTTTTCATAATTTTGTATTTTTTGTGATTTTATGTCGAGTAATATTTCATAACAAATAACCACAATTTTTAATTGAAATACTTTAAAAACGATTTTTCGTGGTCCCAAAATGTAAGCAGCAACCCCTGAAAATTCAAAATAATTATTTTTCTTATATTATTCACATTTGTATAATATAAATATTTTTTTGTTCCAATTTTAAAGTATTTTTAAATTTTGGTTTGGACCCAAAATACAAGTAGCAACCCACGAAAATATTGAACATTGATATTTAGGTCAAAATATATACTTTGTGCACCTTCAAATATTTTTATGTCAATTTTTAACCATTTTAAAGCAATTTTATTATGGAAACATGACATCCAATGTCATTGGTGTATTTACCTTAAAGTGCATAATTCTCATTTACTTTATGGGCTGTGAAAATTTTCTGAATTTTTATATTTTTGATAATTTTGTATTTTTCTACGTTGATAATGATAATAATTTCATAAAAACTTTTTTAAGAATTTAAAAAAAAATATATTTTTAATTAAAAAAAAAATTAAATCAAAAAAAAATTATTATTATTTTTTTTTTAAATATTTGAAAAACATTTTTTATTGTTTTCGATAATTTTTTATGATAATAATTTCATAAAAATTTTTTGAAGAATTTTAAAAAAATATATTTTCAATTTAAAAAAAAAATTAAATCAAAAAAATTTTATTATTATTATTTTTTTTTTAATATTTGAAAACATTTTTTATTGTTTTTGATAATTTTGTATTTTTCCTGAATGTATAGACATTATAAAAAAGTATTCAAAATAATTTATATCTTTTATTTTTTATATTAATTTTTTTTTTCTTTTTTTTAGTATTTTTTCTAATTTCTTTCAACTTGACTAATTTTAAATTTACTTATTTTCTCTTTCCAGATGGTAAGTTCTTATCATCACTAAATCCTACAGAACTAACATATGATGGTAAGTCACATTTCATCGCCTCATTATTAACCAATATTTTATATTAAGTTGTAATATAACTTGCATGGCCTAAAAAAATTTAAAAAAAAATGCAAGCAAAGTTTTGGGGTTAGGTTGAAAAAATAATTCAAAATAAAAAATATTTATAAATAATATCCAAAACAAACCACTGAAATCTATAAATCACAAAAATCTCCATTAATTCATATTTATCCCCAAAAAGAAGAGATCTTTCAGCAAATCAAAGTAACTGCTTGAAAAAAAAACGAAGTAGAAGAAGAATCTGAATCTCAACACAGTAGCATTTTCTGGCAACACATAAATTAATTAAAAGCTTTTAAAGACCAAAAAGAACATTAATCAATATTAAAACTAAACAGCAAAAGCAAAAACAACAACAACAACAACAAAATCAAGACATAATGGGGAGTTAAAGGGAGGAGAGTCTGAAAGATATGCTGAGATGAGATATCTCTTAAAGAAAAGGGTAGCCATGTTCGAAAAGCTGCATGCCACAAAATTCCTGTCGAAAAAAGCAACCCATCTGATAAAAATTCATTAAAAACTTTTAAATTTTAATTAAAAATTATATTGACAAGGCTGGCAGGCAGGCAAATATTGGCATCTTTCGATCATCTAGAACTCATGGCATGACATCAATATCGCAGACTACAGGTGTAGACTGATGGACAGCTCCCGCACGTTCAATGATCGATCACGTTTCGGCAGCCAAACGCAACCAAACACAAAAAGGGGGTTTGTAATAAAACAACGCCCTAAATTCTTCCTGATCCTTCTTCATGTCCGGGGCGAATAACTTATTATAAAAATATTAAATGATCACCTATAATGAGTTTTCGGTTTCATCATCGTCATCCTCCACGTCATATTAAGGGCCCAGGACAAGTAGTCCAACGACTGGCTGTGTGACGCACTTTTCATGTCAAAGACACTATGAGACCGTCTAACCAAACTCATTGATCACCATCATCAATGAGTTATTTTGTGCGCTATCGATCGGCAATAGTTGAAAAGATGTATGGATGGTTGTCTGACTGGCTGCTTGTCGCTTCTGCTTTTAAAGTACAAGCGATCGAGCTACCGTTTCCGTTCCATACCCAAAACGTGAGGGTATACACCTTCTTTTAGGTTGCAGCTTCGACTACTTCTAACTATCAGATATTAAATGAGTCAATTTTTTTGATGCTGCTGCTTCAACTTCTTAATGAATTTTATAGGCCAACCAGACTATTTAACGGTCTTTTTGCGGATCGTTCATGTCAGCACATGCTGACAGAAGAAGTTCATCAAGTTCAACATCATCAGTAGCTTAAGATTGCCTTAACAAACTAATCAATACCCTCCTCCTTGCCCATAAATGATTGGAAAACAGATCAATGCTTTGTGACAGGTTCGAGGAGAAAAGGGATTTTTTCAATTTTTTTTCTCTCTCCCTTCCTCTCTCTCTCTTTGTCCATTAATCATTTTGCCACCATGCAAAACCGTTGACCAATAGAAGAGGACATTGCCTTCCAAATTGCAACTCTGGCGGGGTTAACACCATTGTTTTACATCCGAACTCATTTTCTGTCACAAGTCGCATGCAACATGTGCTGAAACTGCCAACCAAAATTTATTACTTTTATTTATGCTCAATGATATTTTTGTTGTTGTTATTGTTTTAAGGATTGTGTGGGGGCCGCGTATGACCTTGACAAAAATCTCTTCGTGTGTTTGTTTTTTGGGTAAAAATTAAAAGCCATAATTTTTCATCTTGTCTTACCAGAAGAAGAAGACCAAACCAGCAGCCATACATGCTTGCTCTGTGTTGGTTCTCTCTCTCTATTCTCTCTCTCGTGTATGCCAAATGTAGAGTTCAAAGCTCCCCGTTAAAATATATCACTTTTATTTGTCATTAAGGTCGCCGCAGTCATTGGCATTTGTTGTTGGCTTTTTGGTTGCGACTGTTTGTTGTTGTAATGTGTTTGCAACACACAATAGGGAAATTCGGGAAATTCTAAATATTTTTTCTGAGGCCTAGAAATATTTGAATCCTTTCACTGAACACATTTAAAAAAATTATGAAAATTAAAAAAAAAATTAAATTATCACAAAAAATAAAAAAAAAATACTGCGAAAAAAATCAGGTCAATGCCTTCGAAATAGCTTTGTTTTACAAAAAAAAATATTTTTTAATCCTAGGCCTATAACTGGGAAACTCGGCCAATTGGAACATGCCACCACAAACAACAACAACAATACCAACAAAAGGCTTTTCAGCAAAACTTGGGACAATATTCAGAATTCAAAAAAGAAAAAAAAACTATTACAAAAAAGTCTTGTTGTTGTATTTTTTGTGTCGGTAGTAGTGTTAGCGGAGTGTAGTATTATTTGCTCTGGCATTGCCTTTTCGTTGGCCATTAATTTTATTATTTGCCGACTTGTTTGACAGTTCTGACAGACAATTATTTAAAACTTGTGTTTGGTTGCGCACCGGCCAAAGAGTTCTGTTGTCGAAGTTTTTTTTTTCTGTGAGCACCCATTCCGTTTCGTATTCAATTGAAGTGAGCGAGTGAGTGAATGAGTTCTAAAACTAAGTTTCAGAATTGTGTGGCATTTTTGTTGTTGTTGCTGTTGTTGTTGTGTGTTAGACGACGCGCCATCACCAACAAATTTGTTTCATGTTGTTTTTTTTTTAATAATGTGCAAGTTATTAGCTCACTGACTGAGTGACATGACAAAATGCCAGTTAGTCACTAAAGTTTAGGTTGTTGGTTTTCAAAAACTTCACTTTTTTAGAGGTCAAAACCTAGGCATCAAACATCAATGCAACATTGTCAACAGCAACAATGTTGGATGTCAAAAAAATGAGACAAATAAATGTTAACACCATTTATTGTGTTGGTGTTGCTCGAGAGAAAGTGAGAGTGGATTTGTGAGAGAAAGTGAGAGTGGATTTGTGAGAGAAATTCAAGTCTTAGGCGATTTTGGGGACAGAAGGAGACCTCAAAAAATTTTTAAAATTTATATAAATTTTTTAGGGAGGTTCCCTTACATTGTAAGGTTTTTGGAGACTAAAAAAATATTTTTTTTGTTTCTTTAAAAATCTCCCCCTTACATTGTAAGATGTTCGGCGGGTTTCCCTATGAATTAGTGAAAAAAATGAAGTGCAAAAATTCTTAGTGCCTTGCCGCACATAAAAATTATTTTTTAATAGTTTTGGTAACAACAAATGTTTCACATAATTTTTTTTTTTTTGCCTCGATCATAAATGTGAGTTGAAACTGCGCCATAAAACACCATTTATGAGGCGCAGTAATAAAAAAATGTGTATATGCAAAAAATCATAAAAAACTACTATTCCGACTTATTTAACATTTCATTTAGAGTATTCGAAAGATGGCGCGTTGCTTTTATGGGCCTGAACTAATTTTAAAGAGTAATGAGGCAAAGGGCTTTAATGGTTTTTGAAATTAAAAAAGAGAATTTTTAAAAAGCGGCTATTTGAAATTCAAATACATATTTTTTTTTAATTTCAATAATATAATTTTATTAAAAATAATCTTATACAAATTTTTTTATTTTTTAGAAATTTTTTTTTTAATTAAAACATTTTTTATTAAATAAATAAATATTTTTTCTAATATATTTTTATATAAAATTATTTAAAAAATAAATTATATATATATATTTTTTTTAATTATTTTGTATTTTCCCAAGTTAAATCCTTAATTTCTTATTTTATTTGTTTTCTCTTAAAAGTCATTGAACTTTGAGTAAAATTCTCATCCTTCTGAAATTTTTTAAGTTTATTGTAAACTTTTATTGTTTGCATTTTTTTTTTTTTTGATCATCTTGTCATAATTTTTTTTATTCGTCTCTTTTTTTGAATACCCAGTCATGGGATATTAATAAATTACCCCATCAAAATGTCTTCCAATATGTTTGGGTAGACTTTTAGCTGTCATTCTAATTGTCACTATGTGTCAATAATGACACTTAATAAACTAAGTTGAGTGGAGACTTTTTTTGCGCTGGTCTCCCAAACTGTGCAATCAAATAATCATTGTCATCGACGTCAACGAAGACGACGGCGTTCTTAGTTGGCTGTCGTCGTAGTCCAGTGTTGTGCCATTGTCGCCGTTTAGGCGTCATCAGTCTGCTGATATGTCTCGTTAACTTTGTATATAGTAATTTTTTCTTGTTGTTGTTAAAGGCTGCCTTTATTTTTTGTTGTTGTTGTTGCTGCTGCTCTGTTTCAACTTTCAATTTATTTTAATCAAAATGGAAAGTGACATATTATGTCAAATACACTACACTAGACAACTATAACAACAGCAACAACAACGAACTACTACCCCAAAGTATTTAGACACTAGACTAGACCAGGAGTGAATTTTATAAGGCAGAATATATGTATGTATGTACATACGGTTGTGGTTGAGTGGTTATGGATGGATGTTGGTCCGAGTGAGTGAGAGAAAAAAATTGTAAATACATGTTGTTCATATGTGTCTGTGTGTTTGTGCACTTAAAGCTTTAAACAACAATTTGCCATAAGCTAGGAACAACAACAACAAAAAATATGAACCGCCTCCTGGTTGTCATAAAAATGATGTTGTTTCCTGCTGTTGCTGCTGCTATTTAGTATTTTAGAGGTCAACAGCAGCAATTTGTTGTTGTTGTTCTGATGTTATTGCCCAGCCTAGACAATGTTGTTGTATAGTCATCAACACCATCATCGCTGTATGCAGCAAAAATATTCTATTTTTTGACAGCTTTTTGACAGTTAAAAGCATGAAGCTGTTGTAGTAGTAGTTGTTGCTGTTATAGTTGATTGTCCCGTCTACATCACACATCTGTCATTTACAGTTATATTTTTGTTTATATAAACATACATCACCATGCCGCAACACATATATAGATGACGGATTTTCGTTGTTGTATATATGGATGTGTGTGGGTATATATATTTTTCTAGGTTAGTAAGTCAAATCTTGACCATAGGAAAAAATATAGATTTTGTTTTCATTAATATTTTTTATTTATGAGTGACAGTGTAAATAGTTGAGAGCGGTCATTGACATTTTTTTGGGAAATATTTAAATAATTAAAGGAGACTTTGGAAAATGAAAAAATAAATATTTTTAAAAAGGAAAAATATTAAAAAAAATAAAAATATATTTTTTAAATAATAAAAATTTAAAAAAAACATTTTTTTTATTTTTTTCAAATTTTATTTTTTTTTTAATTTCATTAATATTTTTTATTTATGAGTGACAGTGTAAATAGTGGCGAGCGGTCATTGACATTTCTGGGGCTATAGAAGAGTAGGCGAAATATTTAAATAGTTAAATGAGATTTTGGAAAATTAAAAAAATTATTTTTCATTAAAAAGAAAAAATATTACAAAAAAAAAAAAATAAATTTTTTTAAATAAATAAAAATTAAAAAAAATATTTTTTTATTTTTTTTTTCAATTTAATATTTTTTTCAATTTTAAATTTTTTCAATTTATTTATTTTTTTTAATTCTGTTTCTTTACTCCTCCCTTGTTATGTCCTTGTCATTTGACACAAGCTTCGCCGTTAATCCCTGGATAATATTAGCAAAAAAATTCTGCGCAATACAGCAACCCAAGTATTTATTTTGTATTCCATTTAACCGCAAAGTATTTAGATGGAAATAAAAATTCAATTCTTTTTATGAATTATTTAACAGACAAATTATGGTAGAACAACCAGAAAGGAATTTTCCCTTCGAAAAAAAACACAGAGATAACTCCCAAGATAAAGCCTATACCAAAGAAGAAAAAAACAACAACCGACAACCTTAAGCCACCCTCATAAATTTAATATCCCTTAAGACAATTTGGCCAAAAAAGGGCAATACATAGCAAAATAAAGATACAAAAATAAAAAAATGGCAAAGTATGTGACCAGCATAAAAAACAACGAAAGATGTTACAAATTGTGGTAATACCCTCATCACACCACTAATTTGAGGTTAGGTTTATGGGAAAACAAAAAATAAATAAATTTTAAAAATATATAAAAAATAAATTAATAAATATTAAAAATATTTTTTAAAGTATTAAAAATAATTTTTAAAATACTAAAAATATTTTTTAAAATATTAAAAATATTCTTTAAAATATTAAAATAAATATTTTTTAAAAAAATGCATTTTTTTAATGATTGAATTTTAAAAATATATATAAAAAATAAATTAATACATATTAAAAATATTTTTTTAAAAATTAAAAATATTTTTTAAAATATTAAAAATATTTTTTAAAATTTTAAAAAATCATTTTTAAAATATTAAAAATATTTTTCAAATAAAAAATATTTTTTAAAATATTAAAATAAATATTTTTTAATAAAAAAATTTTTTAAATTAAAAATAATTTTTAAATACAAAATGAATTTTTTAATATTTTAAAAAATATTTTTTAAAATATTTCAAATATTTTTTTAATATATAAAAAATAAATTAATGCATTTTTGTTTATTAATTTTAATTTTAAATGTATTTATTTTAAATGAATTTCCATTAAAATTTATTTCATTTTATTTCCCCTAAAAGTATGCTACAGTTTTTGTTGCATTCCTTTAATTACTAGAAAACAATTTAATAAAACTCTATATATATAATATATAAATACATATTTCATATATGTAACCACATACAATAATGTATATGTGTACAAATGCATACGTGTGTGTGACAGTGTGTGTTTGACGCAGCATTTGACTGGTTGGTTGAAATATAACCAAAGATGAAAATGGTGTGTGGCTTAGAAGTGGCAAAAGAAACGGAACAAAAAAAGAAGAAGACTTGAAAAAAATAAAATACCACATTACACACACACACATAACTACATATACGTATAAAAACACCATTGCACAAATGGAAGCCTGACAAAGTAGAAATACCTACTTTTTTTATTTTTTATGGAAAAAAGAAAACTAAAACGCATCCTAAAAAGAAAAAATCTAGATGAAGTTATTTGCCATGCTTTCTTTTCTTTCTCAAAAAAAACTATGCTTAAGGATTTTTCTATTCAATTTCTTCTTTTTTAGTTCGTTCATTCATTCCTTCTTTCATTTATTCGTCCGTTGATGGAATCTACGGCAAGAAGAAGAAATGCAAGTTTCCAGTCAGGCACAAAAAATATATTGTGACAGCTTGGATTTTAAGGAATTCTGTTGTGCTTACACAAACATGAAATTGCAAAAGTTTCCTTAGACACAGGAACACACATACACAAACATACATATATATACATGGACTGCCTTTATAAAACCTAGCATGATGAAAATGCTAGGGATGGGAAAGAGAGAGAGGACGACTTAAATTAAATTTAAAAATTGTTTTGTAACCCCATCTTCCGCATCACCTTCCGCAGGGCCTCCTCTTCGTGTGAAGAAGTAGGAAAGCAGAAAAACCTAATAATACCATTTGCTTTATTACATTTTTCCTAGATATATATATATATATATATATATGGAAGTAATTTTTTTCGGGAATCAAATTTCTCCGGCATTCCATTTTGTAGTTTGAAAAAAAATATTTTTTTATAAAAAACTTAATTGCTTTTATACTAAAGCTAAAAGAAAAAAAAATCTAGGGAAGAAGCAAAATAACAAAATGAAAGTATTTTTGTTAAGGCAATGTGCTTAAAGCAAATGGTAAATTGGTGCACCCTTCCCTTTAAGTCTCCTTCCCTCTCTGAATTTTCTTTCATATGTTCCTCCTCTGGTTTTGATATTTCGTTTTCTTTTTTTGTTTGCAAAAAGTGCAAGAACGCTAATGGTATTTTTGCAACTAAGCTTTTGTTGTTTTTTCGTAGTTGTTGCTTTTTTATTTTTCCATTTAGGTTAGGTAGCTGCTGCTGTTCGGTTCATGCAACAATATTCCATACATTCCTTTTTAAGTAAGAAGGTTATGCTTCAGTTTTTTGTTTCCAGTTAAGTTGTAACAACATTCTTTCATACAAAAAAAAGTTTTTCATTTCGTTTTTTGTTGTTGTTGTGCCATGGAAAATGAAAGAAAAGCAAAGCTCGACAGTAGCTGCTGCATTGTGAATAACAAAAATAGTTTACATTCCTTGCCATGAAACAGAAAAAACAACAACAACAAGAAAAGAAAAACTGAAACAAAAATTTAAAAAATAAATTAAAAAAGAAGACCATAAGAAAGAGAATTGGAAAAATAAATGTAGAGATTTAAAGATTTAAGTTAATTGCAAAAAAAAAAAGAAAAATATCAGAGACTACTTTTAGGCGTGATTTTGGGTATATTTCAAAAAATGCTCTGTGTAAATTTATAAAAATACACAATGGAACTATTTTGCTAATATATGTCCTGATTTGCCTTAGAATCCTTCAAAATCCATATATTTGGAAAAATAAAAATTTCAACCTAAAAGTATGCACAAGATTTTGGAAAATTTAAAATGGATTTTTTTATCTCAGATCATCATTTTAAAACATTTTAAAATATTTTCTTATTGTTTTTTACATTAAAAATTCAAAATAAACAATTAATTACAAAGTGAACCTAAAAGTATGCAACAAATTTTAGATTTTTTTTATTTCATTTCAGCAGTTTTAATACAAAAAATATTTTGATGAGTATAATAACATTTATTAACAAAGGAAAAAATCAAAATTGAAAAATCCAACACAGAAATGTATTTAAACATTAAAAAATTATTAACTTACAATAATTTTATAAAATTTGAAAGCATTTCTTTGCTTTTTTCTCTTTAAAAAAATAATAAAAATTGGTAATAAATTAAAATAGCAACCTAAAAGTAGGCAACATTTTTTTCAAAATCTCTTATTTTGTCTTTCGTTTATTTCATTATTAATTCAAAAACTGATTTTTAGGAAATTTCCAAGAATGTTTTTATTTTCCCCCTTTTAATATAATTCAAAAAAAATTATATCCCCTAAAAGTATGCACCATTATTTTGATAACTTAAGTTATACCTCATCTCGTGAAGAAAATGTGCTAAGCCAAATAGACAATTTAAAATAATCTCCAAACAAATCTACCAAAATCTTTAAGATTTTATTTCTTTAAAAAAAATAATTTAAACGGAAATTGCCTACATTTAGGCTTTAAAGCCTTTTTGGTTGTTGTTCTTCTTCGTCTTCCTTAATTTTTATGCATATCACAAAAGTCTGGCACAAGAGTCCAGATGAAATAAATGGCAAGTCATTAATAACTTTACTGCCATTCTTCGGTATTCAGGATATACTTACTTTAACAAAAACAACACCAAGAATTCTTTGCTTCCATTCACAATATAGCCTACTTTTAGGCTATATATATGTGTAAAATTGACAAATCATTGTCGATGTGGCAATTTAAAGCAAATTCTATGTCTATACTTAATGCTAATGGCAAATGACTCCACCTCCTCCTTCCTTGGATACGACTAGGAAAATGCATTGAAAAACCCGCTCTAAACGAATGAAAACAACAACAGCTGTTGTTCTCGAAGGCAACGACAGCAACAACAACAAAGTCAATGAAAGAAAAATATCCTTTGTGAGATGTTGTTCATAATAATTTCGACTTTTTTTTTGTGTTAGCTGCTTCATCTTCTGCTGCTTCTGCCACTGACGAAGACCCTGCTTGAAGATGATGAGCTTGATGCTGCCAGCAGCTTTTGGCTGATGACGTTATTTAATGGGGTGCTTTGATGCTATTGGTTTTCATATAACGCAGGCGCTTAAAAACATCGAATCATTCAAAGAAGAAAATATATAGTATTTTATTTTGTTGTTGTTGTTGGGTTTCTTTTTTATTCCTCTGATGCCATGAAAAATAACAAAGACCCCAAGAAAAAGGAGGTTCAGGACAAAAAAAAAAATATACGGGACCAAAAGTAGTCAACGAAGTAGAATAAGAAGTAAAAGAGGACTAAAGATGAAAACAGAGTTTTTTTTTATATATAGATGGAAAAAAAATCCTGCTGCCTGCCATGTATGGCTAAGGATAATGGAGGAAAATTTGAAAAAAAAAAATCAAAAACGAATAGAAATACATGATGCCCCTAAAAGCATGCTATGCTTAGAAAACATGTTGGCTTAGTTGAGTTGAGGAGTTGTTTGTGTGAGGTTTTGTTTAGGAAACGAAAAAAACCCTCATGCAAGCCAAAAACCCAGCACGTTAAGCCCAGCCAATGCCATAACAGACAGCTGTTGTTGGTTGTTTGGAATGGGGATGGGGGATATGCAGAAAAAAAAATACAAAAAAATTAAAAATGTAAAATTTAAAACCAGCTTCAACAAAGTTTTTAGGACTTTAGGGAAAAGGATCACAAACTAAAATGGAAAATTTAAAATAAAATCCATTTTCATATTTAAATTAAAATGCATTTCAAAATTTTCTCCACCATCGATTTGTCCTCAAAAAAAACAAATTTTGTTTACAGGCCTCCAAGCCAGCAACAAGTGTTTTCCTTATTGTTACAAACAACAACAACTTTTTTGTTGTTGTTTTTACCTTGAAAATTTATGAGTAGAGCCGACAAAAGTTATAAGCCGACACCAAGCAACAACAAAAAAAAGCAACAAACCTAAAAACCGTCAAGATGACCATAAATTACATGACTCGCACAATTGTACTGCCATACCAGCCAGCCAGTGAGCCTGCCAGACAGACACACACACATAACCATATCGCCCATACTACATACATATACAAGGACAATGGCACTGACAAATATGTGTATTTAATACAAAACGGTTTTGTTCTCCTCCAAACCAATGCCACCAGAATAAAATCCATGGAAGTAAGCCAGCCGGGCAGACAGACAGTCAGACAAATGTACTGACTGAAAAGACAATGTAAATGAGTGCAATAACACGAACTTTATGCTATATCTATATACTTTATGGTTATAGTGCTGCAAAAACCAACAAAATGTAAGGCATACTTTTAGGCCATTACTTGGGCGGGAATGACAATACAACAACAACAACAAAGGTACAACAATATTGAATAAAAGTAAAAATTATTTGTTTTTAAAGGAGTTAAAAATTTATTTAAGGAGAAATTAAAGTTTTTTTGGGAATTTGGTGTATACTTTTGGGCGGTCATAAAATTATTTAACAAGAAAAAGACAAACAAAATTTTAAATTATAAAAACCTTCAGTACATTGCCCTAGCCAAATTTATGCAAATCGGCCAATATTTATGTACATTGGAGCACAATTTAAATTAAATCGGTCGAATATATATGTGAGCTATATATAAATCTGAACCGATTTTCTCGAAACTTTGCACATGCCATTGTAGACTTTATACAGTACCCTATGCCAAATTTCATGCAAATCGAAAGATATATAGGGACTTTGGTGCACCATTTATCTTAAATCGTACGAAAATATATATGGGAGCTATATATAAATCCGAACCGATTTTCTCAAAACTTAGAACACATCATTCTGGACCTAATTCAGTACTCTATGCCAAATTTCATGCAAATCGAAAGATATGTATAGACTTTGTAGCCCCATTTACCTTAGATCGGACGAAAATATATATGAGAGCTATATATAAATCTGAACCGATTTTCTCGAAACTTTGCACATGTCATTGTGGACTGAATTCAGTACTCTATGCCAAATTTCATGCAAATCAAATGATATATAGGGACTTTGGTGCCCCATTTCCCTTAGATCGGACGAAAATGTATATGAGAGCTATATATAAATCTGAATCGATTTTCACGAAATTTAGCACACATCATTCTGCACCTAATTCAGTACCCTATACCAAATTTCATGCAAATCGAAAGATATATAGGGTCTTTGGTGCACCATTTACCTTAAATCGGTCGAAAATATATATGGGAGCTATATCTAAATCTGAACCGATTTTCTTGAATTTCAATAGAATTCATCCTTGGGCCAAATAAGTGACTTGTAACAAATTTCATCCAAATCGGATCATATTTATTTTTTTTAATTTCTTAAATTTTAAATTTTTCCCAAAAAAAAAAAAAAATCGCTCTATAATTTCCCAATGACTTTTATGATGATTCTCTACATACATACATATGTTCGCACAGCAAATGCTCAAACATTATGACAGTTATCTGCCAGTTGCAGACATACACGACGACACCCGCCCACATTTGCAGGTCCTTTTTGTGGAAAATGAATCGACAATTTTTTCCATACACACACACAAAACCAGTCATCCATCCATATACAAATACTCGTATATGTGTGTATGTAAATCAGTACATAAAATTTTATGTATTACTTGAAAGCGTAACAAAAAAATGAAAACGAAAAAATAATAATAACAACAACACTGAGTAGAAGAAGAAGCAGCAGCACAAAGAACCGGCAAAACACATGCGCTGTTATGATTTTGAGATTTGAGACCCCCCAATTGGGGAGTGGGGTTTGTAATGTGAGCAGAACAGTAGAAATACCAGAAAAGAGATTTTTTATTTGGGTGTATGGGTGAGCCGCCAAAGGACTTCAAAGCCTTACTACAAGTTTATATATTTTTTGTGTTTTTTTTTTTTTATTTTTGTATTTCTTTTGCTTATATCCATTTTTAATAATAACAACCCTTTTTATTGTGTGTGTGGTGGAGCAGAATCGAGGGGGAGGTAGGGGGCTTTGTTGGAGGTTTTTTGTTGTATTCCAGAAAAAAATAATAATAGCGATTTATGTTGGGTAGGTAAGAGTTTTTTTTAGTAATTTTTGCTGTTTTATAAAGTCTACATTAAGGCTTTAATGCTTAAGGCCAAAAACCGAAACCCAACCAACCAAACCGACCATCCAAAAAAATCACAATAAAATGTATTGTAATGTTTTTTCTTCCTGTATTTTGGATTTCTGTGAGCCTTGCTGAATCTGTATGTGTGTGTGTGTGTGAAAAATTGTCTGCATTGCATTGCCTGTGGTATGAATGAGTTTTTGCAGTTTTGGATTTTTTTGTTTTGTTTTTGAGGATGTTGCAAACTTGTAGGCCATGGACGAAAATTATTATTTTCATATTGTC
This sequence comes from Musca vetustissima, assembly GCF_032173495.1. Classification (NCBI taxonomy): domain Eukaryota; kingdom Metazoa; phylum Arthropoda; class Insecta; order Diptera; family Muscidae; genus Musca; species Musca vetustissima. Next base: position 241,062 of record NW_026882399.1, read on the forward strand.
TCGAGTCTCGTGTTTTGCAGTTAGTATTTGGCTTTCCCATTTCTTATGGACTTTTGTAATAATATTTTGGTTCTTTGGAGGGAGCATGAAGAGACCTTCTGCAAAACCAGTTCCTTGCTTACTTATGTATTCATTTATGTATGAAAATTCATATTTATATTTATTTTTTTTGGGCTACACAACAATTTTTAATTATGGAATAAGGACACTGTGTCTGCTGCAAGTAGACAAATGTCTGGCTGGCTGACTCGAGGATGAAAAAAAAATTGCAAAAAAATAAAAGTAATTACAAAATTGCATAAACAAATAGCAAAGAAAAAGAATGTGTCTGGTCTTGTCTTCTGGGTTTGTTGGCTGACTACAAAAAAAAAAAAAAAACTTAACAAATAAGACAGACAAAGCCTAAAAGTATGCTAAATTAATTTCTAGGAATTTTTGCCTACATTTTATATTAGGGATTTAACCCGAGACACTCAGAAAAGCATTTTTTAAAGAGCAACAAAATTTTAAAGGCATAAATGTATATGTGTGCGACACACACACACTTTTTTAAATTTGTACGAGAGTGTGTATGTGTGTGCTACCCCGAAAAACAAAAAAAAATATTTAAAACAATTTTTAAACAATTAATTTAATTACATGTTGTAGTTCGGATAGCTAAAGTGTACGCATATTCACTTTTAACCCAGAGACCAACAATGTAGAGGGCACTCACACACACAGAGAAGGGGAGCCCAGTAGTAAAGGAGAGGAAGGGCAACAATTCGTTGAACTCACTAAATGGTACTTTAGGCCTACATTTATGTTTACCACTCACACACACACAACTAGTGTAGTAGAGTTTAAGCGTCGATCCATAAAACTATAAAAATCAAATTTTGCTCGTAACAGGCATTTACGAGCTTCGGGAGCTGTTTGGAGCTGACACACACACAAACCTACTTTGTTCACTCGCTTGCTAGGCTACCGAAAAAAAAAACAAATATAAAAATAATTGTAAATTAAAAAAAGAATCCACTTTCCACAACACAACTATTAAGTGAGTGTAACTGGGTATGTATGTGTATGACTATCTGTGTATGTGTTCATACGGTAACAATCACAATCGAGAGATAGTTAAACACACATTATTACAACGAGGTGGCTGGCTACACAGACACCGAAGTAAGGACATAACCAGTAGTATCACACACTCTTATGCCATGCCAAACACAGACACACATCCACACACACTTTCCTTAACGTACGCTTTGTTTCTCTGTGAATGAGTGTATGAATATGAGTGTGTAAGTGTATGTGTGTGAGTGTGTTTTGGGAAGGAAAAACCAGTGTCAAGGTTAACGACCAATGAATTTATTTTGCTTGAATAAATTTTACGATAATGAGGAAATTGTCGTTGTATTGTAGTTGAAGTATAAAACATTTTATGTTTACACTCCACAAACAAACACACACACACACAAAGAGATAGACATACATATAAAAGCATATTTTTCGGCTCTTTACATATATGAGGCCATAAAATTGGCGGTTTTGTTTTTGGGTGGGAAGATAGTGAAAATGAAACATGGAGGTTAAGGAGAATTTAAAAACAAAAATTAAATAATTAATAAAAATTTAAGAAATAATGAAAATTAAAAATTAAAAAAATCTGAAGTATACTTTTGGGCTGGACATAAAGAAAACTATTTTAAAAAATTAAAATTGATTTAAAATTTTTGGAATAAAAATTTTAGAGCACAAAAAATTATTAAGAACTATTTAAAATGGTTTAAATTAAAATAAAAATTGAATTGTAGTGCCTACTTTTAGGAGGAAAAATATAAAAAAAATTCAAAAACTATCTTAAAATTAAAAGAGGTTCAAGAAATAAAAAATTCTAGTGCATACTTTTGGGTTTCACATATGGAAATCCATTTTAAATAGAATTAATATTTAAAAAATCAGAGGAAAAAATCTAGAGCACCCAAAAATTGAAAAAAAGCTTCAAGATCATAAAAAAAAACAATTGAAAATTTTGAAATTAAAAAAATTTAATTTTGGGAGGTCCTACTTTTAGGTCTTAAACATAAAAAACTATTTAAAAAATAAATAATATTTAAAAAATCAGAAGAAACAAAATCTAGAGTACCAAAAAATTAAAAAAAACAATTAGGAAGATTTTGAAATTAAAGAAATAAAATTTCTAGTGCCTACTTTTGGGATTAACATTATTTAAAAATAATTAATATTTGAAAAATTAGAAGAAAATAATCTAAAACACCCAATTATCGAAAAAAAAACTTCAAGATCATAATAAAACAATTAAATAAATTTTGAAATTAAAGAAATAAAAATTTCTGGTGCCTACTTTTGGGCTTCACATATTGTAAACTATTTTAAAAATAATTAATATTTGAAAAATCGAAGGAAAAAAATCCTAGAGCACAATTTAATAGTACTCTTTATAAAATTTAATCAATTTTGAAAATTAAAACAAATTCCAGTGCCTACTTTTAGGGTTCATATGTGGAAAATTATTCACCACAAATGTAATAAAATCATAAAAACTTTACCCAGAGCATTGATTTAGCTCCCAGATTAGATTTTTAATTAGGAAACATTAAAAATTGGAATATTTAATTAAGAAAAATTAAAAATTGGAATATTTAATTAAGAAAAATTAAAAATTGGAATTTTGAAAAATTAAAAATTAGAATTTTTAATATAAGAAAATAAAAAATGAGGTGCCTACTTTTAGGCGTAACATGTGGAAATCGATTTAAAAAATTAAAAAAACGTTGTAAAAGCAAATCCAGAGCATTAAACTCTCATCTTTCTTAATTTAAAAATATATTAAATTTGAAAAAATTAAAAAAAAAACCTTCAGTGCCTACTTTTTGGCTTCAACCATGTGTTATTCATTTATACAACAATCATGTACTTAGTTCCCTATTTTGAAATTAAATTTTTTAAAAAAATTTTTGAATTAAATTAAAAAATTTAATTTGAAATTAAAAAAATCCAGTGCCTACTTTTAGGCTTTATTTGGACATGTGTGTACGTTTCACTCATTTCATTCAAATCTCGTTTTTTAATTTCCTCTTCTGTTGTTGTTTTTTCATGACTGTTGTGTGATTTTTGGCAAATCGAAAGTCAGTCAAACGTTTCTACACGCTTCTTTCTAAACTTAATGGCTGATGTATTATCCTGGCTAACACACAAACAAAAATACACACACACTCACACATTCACTCAAATACACATATATATACATATCCATACAGATATGCAGTTTTTCGGTTTAGCAGACACCATTTCACGTAACATTAATTCTGTGATTTATTAGGGTCACGTGACCATCATCAAAAACGGACGTAACAGAACAGCAGCTTAACAGGAGAGTTAGTATGTGTGTGTCTCAGAGTGTGTGTAATATTGAGATTGTGGTCATTGACTGGCTTGTGACTGACTGGGTTTAAATCAAAAAATCAGAAAAGAAGCAAATCTAAATCCAGCATAAATTGTTTCATTAAAGTGTTCTTCTCGTGGCTCGCCTCTTCTCTTACGGTCCACAGAGCTTAAATGTAATCAACCACAAAGTTTTTTTCTTCTGGAGGGCCATAATCACCAGTCAAAAGCCGTTATGGCCAGAACAAACACAAAATACAAAAAATAAAAACTATATATAAAAAACAATTTAAAGAGATTTCGAGTTCCACAAAAAAGGGGTAATGTTTTGCTAAATAGTTTGGCGTGTTTTTGGCAAATTCGATTTTTTGTGATATTTTTTCATTTCATTTTGGTGTTCTATTTTCTTTCTTTGCACATTTGATTTGTTAGGTGTCTTATTTAGGAATTGCTTTTGTTATTCTTGTTGTTGTTGTTGTATTTTGGTTTCCATGTGAAATCAATAGGAAATACAAACGGAAATTACTTGTGAGCAGAGGTAAGAAAAGAAAAACAAATATTAACTGGTTTTAGAAGGACCAGGGAAGGAACCGCCTTGCTCAGCACAAATAGGAAAAAAGGTAGAAGAACAGGAGGAAGAAAAAAAAGAATGAAATTATTTGTAATAAAGGAAATGAAAAAGAACCTAGCTCAGAGGGAAAAAATAGAGTAAAGTACGAGTTTACTGAAATTAATTTATTTTGCTTTTCAACAAAAAATATTGCCTATTTTTAGGGATTAATTTTACCTTATATAATTTTATATTTTTTAAGGCAAAAATAAAATTTAAAATATTAAAAATACCCATGGAGGGTTCCTACTTTTTAGCAGACCATTGTATAACATTTGGCATTACTTTTCAAAAAAAAGAGTAGCATATTTTTAGGGGTTGAAAAAAATTAAAAAAATATTTTATACGAAAATATAATTTTTTTCTGTTATTTAGCATTTGTTAGGAAAGAAAAACCTAATATAATTAATTTATAAAATTTTAGATTGATAAAAATGCAGCATACTTTTGGGTTGCTAAATTTGATATATCCTTAAAATTGGCCTGCAACTTTTGATATATGCCTATAAATGCTTGAATTTTAACTGATATGATAGAACAAAATACCCATGGAGGGTCTTTAAGTCTTTACCAGTCTAGTGCATACCTCATAGGGTTATTAAAAAAATGTAGTATATTTTAAGGGGTCATAAAATAATTTTAAAATTTGATTTTACATAAATAATAATAGTTTTTATAATTTATTCATTCAGCATTCCTTAAGGGCTTTATATTCGATATAAAAAAATTGAAATCATATATTTTTTTTAATTATAGTATATTTCTAGGATTGCAGCATATTTATAGGAGGTTTAAAGTATTCTTTGAAAATTATTTTTCCTGAAAATTTTATATTTTAACGGGGAATTAAAAATAAATTTAAAAAATAAAATTTTCCCATTATATATTTAGGTTGAAAAAAAATTTTATTGCATATTTTTAAAAGATAGGAGAATTAAAATATTGAAAAATTATAGCATATTTTTAGAGCTCAAAGATATTTGTATTGCATATTTTTAGGAATTATTTTTTTATATATAATTGGGATCTAAAAGAATTGATATATTTTTTTAGAATTATCATGTTAATTGAAAGCTATTTAAAAAATTATTGCATATTTTTTGGATTTTTTTTATTTTTTAAATTTAAAAATTTTTAAAAAAATAGCATATATTTAGGCTCTATAAATATTTTTAATGCATATTTTTAGGATTGTTTTTTTTTTTACTTTTTTAGTATATTTGCAATTTTGTATTGCATATTTTTTAATAATATAACAACAACATATATTTAGGCTCTAAAAATTATATTTTTTTATTTATTTTATAAAAATCTTGATTTTAATTTTGTATTCAGATTTTTTTTTCATTCATGAAATCCAATATTTTGCTCCATGAAATCCAATATTTTGCTATTGGTGTTATTCATGTCACTTTTTTTCTGAACAACAACAAAACAACCTAGGCGGCAAATTTTGTTTTCATGTATTGTTTTATTTCCACAAAACTATCATCTTTCCGAAAGTATAGATATCAACGAAAATAATAACAATAACAACAACAAAATTAAGACAATTGTTTTAATTTAACAAAAATGACACCTTCATACATACATACACACAGACACAGCCATACACAACCAACATTTGTGGTATTGTCACTCGCTGGCTGACTAGTGACTAGTGTGCTGTTTTGATGTCTTTAAAGTGTTGTTTATTGTCACCTTAAACCAACAATCTACCCAAAAGCACCAGCAACAACAATAATAATAAAAATAAAAAATTACATATCAAGAAGAAGAAAAAAGAACATATAATTTTACACACATTTTACAAAGAGACTGGCTACACATTTTTTTGTAAAGAATGTGTTTTTTAAGATCATCATAAAGATACAGGAAGATCTGCTTAAATATATATATATATATATTAAAAAAATTACATACATCCCAAAAAAAAAATGTGTGTGTGTTTTCTGGATGCCAGCACACATCAACACCATCATCATCAGCAGCAGCATCATCGTCGTCATCATGCTGGTGATCATCTCCCGTTTCTTTGTTTTTTTGGCAGAGGGTGGGGGATCTCATCCAGCCAAACAATAAACGAAATAATATGAATCTCTGAGATGTTGTTGCTCGCTCGCTGGCTGGCTTGATGATGTTGATGACGCCTACGCAAAACATGTCGCAACTGTCATTTTAGCTTATATTGTTGCGGCTGCCAGCCAGCCATTCAGCCATCCAGCCTGCCTTTTGTATGTTTATATTAGTCACACATATTCTTTTACGCCGAAAAAAAATGAATGGATGCAACAACAACAGCAATACGAAAACGTTACACTATGTATAACAACACATCAACCTTTAAGATATTATTATTTCGTTGTTCTTAAGTTATTTATTTTTTGTTGTTACTGCTGCTGTTGTTGTTGTTGTTAATATAATATAATACTTGTCGCATGGTGTTGTATTGTGGTGACTTGAGAGACGCCAAAAAACAACAACCAAAACCTTGGGTATCATGATGACAAAAAAAAAAATAAAGTACATACAAACACCCATGATGATGGTATAAGAATATGATAGTGAGTGACCACCACAACAGTCATCCGGCGATCCACCTTCAACTCCTCCACAAGACAAGCTATGCATTTGGATATTTTTTGTTTCTTCTTTTCTTATGCGTCTTCCTTTTTGATTTGAGTAATGCATATTATAATAACATTTAAGAATGAATGGAAGGCAAAGAAGGGACAAACGAACTTTGGTCACTTGCCTGGCAAAATATATCCCACCCAATGTATTTTGTTGTTGTGGATTTTTTTTTCTTTAATGGTGTTGATGATCATTACGCACACCACCGGTTGCATTGTGTACTTTGTACACCAAGACACTTATTTGGTGTCCAAAGCAAAAGGAAGGAGTCGAACACACATATTTACACATGACACATTTTGATTAACAAAGGAGAAGAGGTCTTTGGCCAAATGGTTTGTGAGGTATGGGTGTGTGGGAACAGGATATAATATTACAAATATATATTTATAATTTGAATACTCTATTATTTTTTTTTAATTTTCAGTTATATTAAAAATTGTTTACAAAAAAACAAAAAAATAAAATACATTTTTAGAAAATTTTTGAAATTTTATTCTTTTTGATTATAGCCTAAAAGTAGGCACCACATTTTTTATTATTAAATTTTATATTTCTTTTAACTTTCCTTTGGATAAACAAATAAAAAAATTAATAATTATTTAATAAAACGAAAAAAAAATATTTTAAAAAATGTTGTTTCCTAAAAGTAGGCACCACATTTTTATTTATTACAAATAAAGCATATTTTGTAACGTTTGTGTGTAAAATACAAACTGGAACATTAAAATATTTCATACAAAGCCAAGAAAAAAAATTAAAAAAATATATTCCAAAAAATATTCGCTCCTAAAAGTAGGCACCAATGGAACAAATATTTAAAACATTAATTACTATTTAATAAAAAGTCGAACAGATATTTTTGCCCAAAAGAAGGCACCAAATTTTTTCTTTATTAAAAAATTTATAATCTTCTAACTTTTATAAACACAGAATTATTCATAATTACGTCGGAGTATAATTTCCACTTCTTTACTATCATTCTAAAAATTATTTAAAAAAAATTGTTCTCACTCGCCTAAAAGTAGGCACCAAAATTTATATTTTTTATAAATTAAAAATTATCGATTTATATTTTTTCCTCAAATGATTTTCTAGCATTATTTCATGTTTTAAAATTTTTTTAAGAAGAATATTTTAATTTGAGTGGCCTAAAAGTAGGCCTCAATTCCTTATTTTTTTCTGTGCCAAAAAAGTAAAATAATGCACACGTCTCCGTCAGCATCCTTGTAAATTGATACGATTTCCAACCATGCACCTCTTTTTGTGTGTGTTTTTAACACTTTGGCATCATCTCCATCAGAATTCCTTGGCCCGGCAAGCCTTCTCCGAGCTGTAACTTATACCCCACAAAACAAAAAAAATGTTTTGCAAAACTCCCCCAAAAATCTGCGGTTGTGTTGTAAAGAAAGTCATTATGGCATCAAGATGATGAATTACTTATTTTTTTTGGAAATTTTGTAAAGACGTACGACACAGGAAAACAAAAGTTGATTCTTGTCAAAAGAGGTCGTTTGGTTGGTTGGTTCGGCCACGTGCTTGGTTGGCTGGCGTGTGCTCAATTTCTCGTGTGTCTTGGATGTTCTCAACAACAAATGGCCAGATCAAATGACACATAATGCAGTTATTTTTTGCAAAAACCTTCAAAAAATCTATAAATGTGTATTCCAAAAGAATTCTAGCATTCCGAATCATAACAATAACAACAACAACCAAAAAAGGTGTTCCCAAACAATCATTGAACCTTAAATAAAAAAAACTGAAAACTAAACGTGATTTTTATTCCAAAACAGCATAGAAGTGATGGTGGTGTTGCTGCTGTTGTATTTTGACTCCATTATTTTTATTATTGTGTCTTTCCGGCAAACCAAGCGAGAGACTGAATGGAGTCACACTTTGCCTATGTCACAGTTTTTTGTATGCCATTGTTGTTGGTGATGTTGTTGTTGTTTTTGTTTCAAACAAAAGCCTTTAAACTAGAACCCACCCAGGTTGTTTTTTGTCAGGGATTTTTGCCAGTTGGTGGCACAAGGTGTATTCTCCATGTTTCAGTTTTTTTTTTTTGTAGGGAATTCTGAAAATCTACACTAAACTAAAGTAACTCCTAGCCGCATAGCATTGTTTTTAAATATCACCGTTTAGCTTTCCCGACTTTCAGCTATGAATATTTTTTGTCGACCATATGTGGTGGCGATGGATGCTGGCTGCTGCTGCCTGCCAGCCTGCTTTTGGGAAGGTCGTGACAAACGTGTCTATTGGCTTAATGGTTCGGTTTCGGCTCCTTTTCATATTAAGTGAATATTTATGGTGGGGGAGGGAGGCAAATAAAAAAAAATTCAACTACATCTGAAAATGCGAATTGTTTTGATTTCAATTAAAGAAGAAATATTTTGTAAGGCAAAACACGGAACTTAAGGGAATGGCAAAAAAAAAAAATATTTGCCTAAAAATATGCCAAGAAAATGATAGAAAAAATCAATTTTGTTGGATTTTCGGAATATTTAAATTTTTTGATTTTTTATTAAAAATTTGAACTTGAGCGTTTATAGGTTCGTAAAATTTATAGGTTTATTATTTTATTATTTATATCGAATATTGACTTTTATGTATTTTTCTCCATGAAAATTTAAATTTCCCTTTAAACTTTTAAATTTACAAAAAAAAACCCTTGGAAAAAATTGTACATAAAATAAATTGTCCACAATGGCAGTATATACATACATATATAACATCAGCATAAACCAAATTAAAACCACAACAATTTTTCACAATTTTCACGTGTAAATTTTCCAATTGGTTGGATTTTTATTTGCGTGCTTTTTCATCACAGCCAACCACCCTTCGTTTGCCGGTTGATGGTAACTAAACTGAATGGATATAAAAAATATAAAAACAATATATAACAAAAAAACAACAACAAAACAATAGCCACACAAAATTTTCACAGGAAACTACAACAACATCAAATGTAATAAAACAACAACAACAAATTTGTTTAAAAATCGAGCAGTCATCCAGTCAAAAAAAATATGTAGAAGCCTATGAAGGTTAGGAATGCTGATGATGATGGAATTGGAAACAAGCTTGATCAACAATTTTTCAAAACATGGAAATTATGTGAACCAAAATGTTTTTTTTTTTTTTTTTTTTTTTTGGAAAATGCGTATTTTTTTTTCTCAGCTCATTATGGTTTTTTTTTATATTTTGGAGTGGTCGGATTAATTTTTTGGTTTCACAAAAATTTGAATACAAAATGAATGATTAAAAACAGTAGTTATTCCCCACACCATGGGCCACATTCCCATCCAACCATTCATTCATCCATTCAAACCATGGTCATGGCGAAGAAACAAAAAAAAAACGCATCTGCGTTTTGGGTAGAAAAAAATCATCATAAAAAAATGGTGGAAAATAATATGAGGGCCATTGTTGTTGTTGCCCATACCTGTGTGCGTTATTTTGAATTTTTGTTTAAGAGGGTTGCAAAAAAAAACAACAAAAAATTCAATTTTTTTTTGCGAATAAATCCTGAAAACAACCAGACACACACACATGATTGGTTGGTCAAACCCTATAATCCATCCTGGCATGAAGGACATGTAGTACATGTGTGTGTGTGTGTCTGTATGGTGCATCAAGCATAGCCGTCGAGCAGCAAACGGCCTAGGGAGTTATGTTAGATATTGTGGCTATGTGGAGTTTTTTTCTTCATTTTTTGTTGCACTGCATTGCAATTCACCCCTTAAAGCCGGCATTGGACTAAAAAATAAACTTTAACGTTGCATACTTTTTGGGGAGTAACCTGGCAAATTGCAAGGCTGACAATATTCACATATGATGATGACAATATGGCCATACATACACATACATGTCCACATATGACTGATATGAACTGTAAATGCATAAATGTATGACACCATGAGCCATTGAGAGGGCATTAATAATTTTAATGCCCTCTTCCTAAGGTAGGGGGAAAGAGTTTAAAGAGAAGGAGGTACAGATTTTTATTAAAGGCAAACTTTAAAAAAAATATATTTTTATTGAAAATTAAAAAAATCAGCAATTTTTCTACCTTTTTGCCTCAGTATGTCCTTTCTTCCTCATGCTCTCTCCCTTCTTTCCCTCTCTTTTTTACAAATTGTTCTAAAAGCATTGCACACATATTTTCACGGTCCATAAATCATTTTGCCGCAATTCAACAACGCCACCGAAAAGGAATTTCTTTTATTAATGTTGTTGTTGTAGCATTTTTTTGTAATTTAGAAAAAAATAAAAACGAAACAATTTCAAACAGACATTGAAAATTTTTTAGTCATAGTGAAAAAAAAAACAATTCTAAATGACATTGGTCGGTGTGTGTATTTGTGGAAAAAAAGTAATTTATGTTTCTGATTCGTTTGATTCTGCTTCTTCGCATTTCTTTGTGTAATAGAAAGCAATACAACAACAAGAAACAACTGACGTATTCATAGTCGGCGACAAATTTCGCTCAAAGCGATTTAAGTGAAATGAGAATTGACGTTGGAGGAGGTGGAAAATAAATTCCCCCTCTCATCTCCCGCTCTATGATTTTTTTTCAAATATCTGAAGAGTAACATAACACTTGGGCTAAAAAGTTTGACGACAGCCCAAAAACACACAAATGACAAATGTTATAAATAAACACAAATCGAAATAGGAAAATTAAAAAAAATGCTACAACAACAAATTGACGGAAGAAAATATTTTGAACATAAAAAATTGGTAATGAAATTAAAAAAATAAATAATATTAAAAAATGTATTGGGAAATAGTAAAAATATATAATAGTAAAAATATATAAAAATTAAAAATTAAAAAAATATAATAAAACAATTTATTTTTGTTATAAAAAATAATTTGATTTTAAAAATAATTTTACTTGTTATAAAAAAAATAACTTGATTGTAAAAATAGTTTAACTTAATTATTAAATTATTTTGATTTAATTTTACAAAAAATTTGTAATTTATCATTAAAATTATTTTTGTTAATTTGTTTAATTCAATGAAATGTTCAATGTTCAAAATAATATATTTCAAAATTTTCAATTCAATAAAAATATATTTCTATCCCCCAAAAGTATTAGAATAAATTTCAGAATCCCTTTAATCTTTCATTTGTATCTTATAAAAAAAAACCAAAAATTCCCTTAAAATTTATTTTTTTTTTATTTTCGTAAAAGTACAAAAAAAATAATTTGAAGTCCCATCGAAATTGCCCCCTTAAAACAAAGATGTAATGTGGCCTATCTCTAGCTTAGCATAGAACAAAAAAATAAATAAATGGGAGTGAGAAACACATTCCAGCGTACCCCAACCAAAAAAAGTGATAAATCATTTTTACTGTCACTTTCGAAATACAATTTTATCTAAATGAAACAAGAAACAAACACTACAACAACAACAAAAATAACAACAACAGAGAAATCCTCCAAAAATTCCAAAACAAAAAAAATTCTAATAATGTCTTCAATGAAGAGGCATTGATTTTTTCTAATTTAAAATAAACAAATTAATGAAGCAAATCAAAGGAAAAAATTGAAAATAAAAATATTTTTTTATTTTTGTTATATTTTTTTTTTATATTATAATTTTTTTATTATATTTTAATTCTATTAAAAATAAATATAATTTAAAATTTTTCCAAAAGAAAAAAATCAAGCGACGGTTTTTGTCACGACAAAAAATGCCGTCGTCTTGTTCTTGAAAAATTCTCACAACAAAATCAAGATGAAGAAGCACAAGTATACAACAACAACAATAAAACGAAAAAAAAAATATTCTCCCCAACACTCAATTAAGAAATGAGCCAAATAGCAGTGTGTTAAACTAAGAAAAGTCATGTTGTCTCGTTACAACAACAATCAAGCAAGCAAATAGCATTTTTGTTGTTGTTATTCCATTTGGAAAAATGACACTCCACCCATTTTTAAAGGCCACCACATGACAGCCATATGAAAATAAAAAAGCGCACACCAACAGCCCGCGAAACGAAAAAAAACACCAACAACAACGAAAAATTCACACACATCAGTCTTTTTGTTGGCAGCCAGGAAAACTTACACTACTACTATGACTACTTTAACTTGCACTATCAATACAAAAACAGCAACAACAACTAGAAATAGTAAGAGGCGCGCAAAAACCCAACGAAGCAACAACAAAAACAACAATGCATACAAAATGGAAAAATGGCTGGCTGTCTGGCTGAAATGATGATTATATAAATTAACTCTAAGGAAAAATATTCAATAAAGAGTATTTTAATTTTTTTATATTTCCACTAAAAAACAAAATAATTTTTTTATTTGTTTATTTATAAAAAAAATATTAATTATTATTATTTTTTTCATAAAGAATTATAATTTTTCTTTTAATTCTTTTTATTTCCCTTTAAATATGAATGAACGCCTTGAAAGCCCAATTTTATTACTCTTAAATTACCCCCTCTCGATTTACGATATTACTTTACGCTCTCTTAGTGTCATAACTTCCCCAACAAACACTCACTCATACGTTGCCAATTGTAGTGCTCACACCATTTTCTCTTGCAAAGAGGCTTTCATACGGTAAATTGCACTCACACCAATTACTGTTGTGTTGTGCACAGTGCACTCTTAACAAGCAGGCATTGTGTGTGAAGAGTATTCCCCACTCACACACACAGTTACTGCCAGCCGTTACTGTTGTTACGTTGTAGGGGAAATAACTCATTCGTACTTGCAATGAGAGAGTGCACTGCTGTTGTTGTTTTTATACTCGTTTATCTCTTCAAAACTCTTATATTCTCTTGCGTTAATTCGCTTGGAGTGTTTTCTATGGTGTGTTTGGCTCCCGTAGACTGTTTGGCAGCCGTTTTGTTTGTTTTGGAGGGGAAAAATTATCAAAAAATATACGATGTTGAAGCAAAAAATCATGTATGAAATTGGAAAATACAGGCAAAAAAAGAATTATTATTAAGATTTATGTGCGAAATATTTTCATATATATATTTTTTTGGGGGTCGTGACCGTGAGTCTATTAAATGACAAGAAGAAAAATATTATTATTATTGGTTGGTTGGTGGGTTGTTGTTGCTGCTTCTGATGCACAATTTTTTTTTTGGTTTATTAGGCGGCTAGGTAGCGACGGCAATTATGGGAAATGTAAAATGGATGAAGGATTGATTTTGATGGTAATTTAAAATTATATTAAATAAAAAATCAATTAAAATAGTATAATATTTTTTATTATTAATTGAAATAGATAGAATTGATTAAAAATAAAATGTAAAATAACACAAAATAAAAATAATATAAAAATTGAAATAAAAAATTACATTAAATAATGAATAAAATATTTAGTAAAAATAAAAATAGAAAATACATTAAAATTTATTAATATTTAATGAAAATTAAAATAAATAAAAACACATTAAAAAAATAATTTAAATAAAAACGATATTTTATAATACAAAAAAAAAAGAATTAAAATAATTGAATAATAAAAAATATTAAACAAAAATACAATTAAAAAATAAAAAAATGAATTATAAAATAAATTATAGAAAAAACAACATTTATATGAAATATAAATAATTGTAAAAAATAATAATATTAAAATTAAATAAATTAAAATAAAAAATAGGAATACAAAAAAAAAAAAATTAAAAAAATATAATGTAAAATAAAATTAAAAATAAAAGTAAGACAAAAATACTATTAAATAAAAATAAAATAAAATAAAATAGAAAAAAATAAATAAAAAATGGATGTAAATAAAAAATTAATTAAAAAGCAAATACAAATAAATAAAATAATTAAATTAAAAGAATATATTAAATAAAGTGGTATAAAAAATAAGTATTAAATAAAAATATATAAAATAAAAATATTAATAAAAAGTAAAAACAATTATATAAAAAATAAAATTATAAAAAAATAAAATCTAAGTGAATAATTATATCAATAAAAATAACTAAAACTAAATATTATAAAAATTATAATTATGTGTATATCAAAGAAATAATTAAAAAATATTTTTATTATAAAACAAGAAAAAAGTAGTCTAAAAGTATTAAAAAATCCAAAAAATTATTTAAAAATTGAAAAAAATGTGTTGAAAAAAATCTAAAATATTTTATATTGAAATAGAATATTTTCAATATAAAATATTTTAGAATTTTTTTTACTTTACTTTAATTTTTTAAAATTACAAAATCCCATTTATTTCTTCCCTAATATTTGATACTTTTTAATTTTCCATTTGCAATAAATATTAATATACAATTTTTTTACCTCCCCCTCTTCAATTTTTTTCCTTCCAAAAAAAAAAAACTTTTTCTTTCTCTCTAATGAACCAATTTTCATATATTTATTTTGTAATGTAACGACAGACAAACTGATTAATATTTATATTAAGAAATATGACGACACAATAAAATGACACCCAGAAAAATAAAGAAAAAAATACAACACACCTCAAAAGCCACACATACAAACAACCTTACTCCCCCACAAGAAGAACAAATTATTTTTTCAGCAGGGTCATTCACTTCCTTATTCAGAAAAAATATGAAACCGAAAAAAATTAAAAAAAAAATCGAGTAGGAAAAAAATTGTCACTGTCTCTCCTTTTGAGCTCAGACACACACACACACATAAACACCCCACCAAATAAAAACATTAAATTTAATACGCACATTACATTAAATAAAAAAATGGAAAATTGGCCATTAAGTTTTCATAGAAGTCATTGTGCGGAATATTTTTTTCTTTTTCTCAAAGTTAATTTCTGTAACGCTTTTTTTCTGGGTGGTTGAACTGCTGCTCAAATTTCTTAAGAGGGGATATGTAAAGGAATTTCTTAAACAAAGGTGGGTCGATGAACAACACCCTCCTTAAGTTCAGGCCTCAAAAGTTATGCCAATTTTCTTATTTAGCATTTGTGGTTGTTGTTTCCTCGTTTCGTTGTTTTATTTTTTATGTGCCATTTAAGGTTATAAAATAAATTATTATTAACGTCATTCGAAATTAAACAACAACAAAGGTTCTCTTGTTACCAAGAAGCATAAGGCCGGAGTTTTGACTTTCGTTATGATCATGATTATTACAGATATTGGCCATAAACAGTAACACCTTGAAGTACAAAAACAAAAAAAAAAACTTTTTTTAATATTCAAAGTTTTAAAATTGGAAAGAAAAAAATATTAAAAATAAATAAAAAAGAGTTTGCTAAGCCAGACTCTGTGACGACATTATTCCAAAACCTTATTATGTTATAATAATTTTTTTTTTCAATATTCTTTCTTATTATTAATAACAACCTACGTTTGAAATAATTTTTTTTTCGGAATTCATATCTTTGTCAAACTGTCAATATTTATCTATAATACCCGCTTAAGTGTTATATATTTATTTTTAAGTAATATTTTATGTGATAGGGAAAAAATCGAAAAAAAATATTTTTGTTTAAATCTATGCGGCAATTTATATTTGAAATATTGTGTGTGTATGTGAGAGTGTGTGCCTGATATGTTAAGCCTTTTAATATAAACATGACAAGTGTTATGAACCAAAAAACAAAATATTGATATTTTTTTCAGTTTCGTTTTTTAAGGCTTTGGGGGATTTAAATATTTTTTACCACAATAACCAAAAAAAGAAACCCCATAACT
This sequence comes from Musca vetustissima, assembly GCF_032173495.1. NCBI lineage: Eukaryota > Metazoa > Arthropoda > Insecta > Diptera > Muscidae > Musca > Musca vetustissima. The sequence continues at coordinate 257,371 of NW_026882399.1, forward strand.
TTGCTTGCAAATACCTTGTAGCTATTGTTGTTGCTTTTTTATTCATTATTATTTTGTTGTTGTATTAAGTTTGTTGTCTATATTGTAAATTAACAATTTGTTTCCATTATTTTTCAGGTCGATGGTGTCGAAGAGAATGGTCATCACCTGCCGCCGATACTAGAAATGCCGATGCCTCAAGACGGTTATATTCCTCAGTCTTCCTGGGTAGTCCCGGTAAGTGAAAACAAATTTTTTAATTTCTATTTTTATACAAAACACAAGGATAGGATTTAAAAAAAAAAACAGAAAAACTTCGAAATCCCCCAAAAAATTAAAAAAAAAACGAAAATTCAAAATAGACCCAAAAAATTAAATAATTTCTTAAAATTAAATTTTTAAATTATTTCCAATTGGAATTTCATTAAAATTTTAACACACACAAATAGCTAAGGCTTTATAGATTCTAAAACTGTTAAATAGAAAATATGAATTCATTAAAAAGTTAAAAAAAAATATTTAAAAATAAATCAATTGGTTGTCCCAAGCATATGATTTTTTATTCACGTTTTTAATCCCCAATTTTTATATACTTCCAATCAAAAACATATATAAATTTTAACACCAAATAAAAACCTCAGTTTCAACTTATATATATCCATTCAAAAAAAAAATTTACAAAATTCATTAAAACCCCCAAAATTGGATTTACAAAAAAAGGCCATACCCTGCAAATTTATATTCTCCATGTTAAACCCAATTTTTCGATACATTCAATTAAAAATTTATTCCAATTTTAACAACGAATGAAAGCCAAGGTTTAAATTCTTTCAAATCCATGAAAACTTTTTCAAAAATTCCATTAAAAACTCTAAAAATCAAAAGAATTGAAAATGGTAACTCCCGGCGTATAATTGATATAAATTAATGGCAAAATTAATTAAAAATTCAATTTAAATTATTTCTAAAAATAATTTTTACAATTTTTAAATACACACACAAAGCCAAGACTTCAATTTTAATAGAAAAATTATTTTTGTAAAATTTAAAATTTCCTAAACACAAAAAATATACAAATAATAACCAAAAAATGATTTTAAGATAAAATTCATTTCGATTCTTCATTTAAAATTTTGTGTTAAAAAGCAATTTCTATTCAATTTTCTTGCAAAACAAAATAAATCAATTCCTAAAAAATTCATTTCTCCAAAAAAATACTTAAAATCTCCCCACAAACCCCTTAGAAATGGTAAAATTTACAATTAGGACCACCCGGCGTATAAGTATTATTAATTAGGTAGGACTTTTTTAAATTAATTTTTAAAAATACTTCCAAAACGAATTTTCACCCAATTTAAATGGCAAATAAAAGCCAAGTCAATCTAGTTTCTTAGAAAAATATTTCCCCCCACCTCAGTTATTTTCAAGACCCCAATAAATTCCGCATATTATCATTTTCTGTAGGGGATTTAATTTTTATTTCTGATTTCTCATAAATTCCATGGCTGCCCATTTTGAAGTAAAATTTTAAGCATATGATGTTTATAAATTACTGATTACATTGCAAATCAAGCATAAATCGGCGGCATTGAAAGATCTGCAGCGAGGGTAAATAATAAGACAAAGATAAGATAAAACCCTTCCACAAAAAAACAATCAAAAGAAAATCCAACAAACAAAACAGCTTTGCTACAATGTTACAAAAACTAAGCAAAGGAAATCGAAACAACTTCCAGTGAAGCCTAACATTTGTAAGAAACAAAAAAACACCAAGTAGTAGGAAACCAGCCTAGACAAAATGTCTGGCGAAATACTAGTACAAAATTACACAAGTTGTATTGTAAAAAAATTTTTTGCATAAAGATGAGCGGTTTGCACTTGAAGTTTTGTTTCTTTCCTAAACAATGATTTTTCAGATTTTGTGTGTTAACTCCCTCTACTTCCTTGCTCAGACACTTTGGCAGCAGCAGAAGCAGCCTTGTCGGCATCATCATCTTCAATGTTGTGTTTTTTACTTTAAGGCTTAGCTTCACTTTGTTGCATACTAAAAGCTTTGTGTTACAAAGAAAAAAAGTTTTGCGGCTTAAATACTTTGATATTTTTTAGCTTGATTTGTGCTAAGGCTAACCGAACAGAATACAACAAAAAAACATTTCTAAATAGAGATGCATTTTAAAGGCTTTCAAGAAAAATAAACCAAAAACACCAAACCTTCCAAACAATTCTGTTACTTAAGCGTCGGCGGTGTCGATGGTGGTGGCAGGAAGGAAGAGAACGTCCATTGCATGTGCATTGAGTGTAACGCCATTTTTACAGTAACCAAGAAACAAATGGCTTCAACATAAGCTCACAATGCAAAGTAACCTTACGAAAACACATAGACGGAACATTAAGAACAAGTCCAAACAAAAAAAACCCAAAAAAGTAGTTGGTACGTAGCAGTTTTTGGCTTCTGCTGAAATGTAAACTGTTATTTTTTTCTTTTGTCCGTCTTTCGATCGCAAACGATCATTACCGGGGTATTGTATGGCATGAAGAAAGCAAAATTGAGGTATGTTGTAAGCAAAAATAACTACAATATGTAAAAAACGTATCTTTTGAGAGAAAACCCAGATTCACACCAAAAAGGTTCCACAAAAAAAGTTTTCCTCAAAAAATCTACCTCTAAGCGTTTAATAGGCCTCAATTTACTGTGATTATGAAGAAGCACGGTGCTAAAATTTGGAAACAAAAAGAAACATAATTTTAGCTTCAATAATGCGGCGAATATTTAATTTTTTTGTTATTTGTCCTTGGGTGCGTATGAGTATTTTTAATAGAGGAGAGATTTTTTGTAATTTTTTTTAAAAATACTTAGAATAGGAATTTTGAGGATTTTAAAACGGATTTGCAGAGAGAACATTTTGAAGTTTATTATACAATTTTCATATTTGGGTGTTTGCCTTATCGAAATGTTTCAAAATTGAGGTGAATTCAAAAATTTCTATTTTTTAAAATTTTTTTCTATTTTACAATTTTTGTAAAATTTTTTAAAAATACTTAGAATAGGAATTTTGAGGACTTTAAAAATGATTTACAGATAGAACATTCTGAAGTTTATCATACAATTTTCATATTTGGCTGTTTGCCTTATAGAAATGTTTCAAAATTGAGGTGAATTCAAAAATTTCCAAAAAATGTTTTTTGATAATTTCCATTTTTTGTTTAATTTTAATATCCTTGAGTTTTCTGTTCTGTTTTTGGTATTTATTTTTAATGCTACACCAAAAATCCCCTAGCCATCCCTGCTGATAATTTCGCGCTTCAATGAAATGCGATACGTTTTGTTTTTTTTGGAGTTACTGATGATGTTTAAAGATGATCAACATGAATTCTGAATGTTTTGGTATTTTTTCGTTTCGTTTCTCTACTGATGCTAGGAGAGATATATTTTTTGCTTGGCTTAGGTTTTGGTCAAATCAGCCACGCATCTTTTTTTCGAACATGGTCTGGCTGGCTTAACAATCATCCGCCATCCAAAAGATGATGAAGTCCATAAGTTTCACTTGAGGATTTTTGTTGGCAATGGATTTTCAATTTCTTTTTTTTTTTGTACACTTTTTTTCCTCAAATACATTAAGTCTTTAAGTTTTGCAGTAGTTGAAAATGTTGACTATGAATTGGAATTAACACAACTCCAATGTAGAACTGATGATGACGATGATGAGCTGTTGCCGCCGCCGATCCGTTGTCTGGGTGAAAAAAAACCTCGAAGAAGTTGGTAAAAAATTCCTGAAACACACCTTAAAATCACTTGGGGATATCACTTGCAGTAGAAATGAGCTAAAGTCTTGCGGGATTTTTTTTTGTCGTGAGCTGTTTGGAGGTCGATATTTTTTCTGGTGTAGCTTCTTCGTTCAATGAAAGAAAATTAAAAATAACCATGAGGAGGAGAGGAGTTGGGGACTGATGCGTATGCCATCGATTTTTTTGTTTGGTGAGGAGACGTCTTTAAGACTTTCATTCATTTTGATTTCTTTGTCATTTAAAAGTTATTGAACATGCATTGATACACGTTTGTTAACATATAAACAACATTTATACCCGTATAAATGAAACCCATGATGATGATGTGGCGGATATGCAGCCTCTCTATGGCAAGGCAATGATGGTGTGGTGGCTGTGGCCCCAAAAACAACCAAGCAAACAGGTCATGGGGGGCTTTGCTGGTTTTCAAGCCAGGCCAGGCCATAAAAAGAGCAACAAGCTTGCGTTAAGTAAGCATCACATGACACTTGGCTTGCAGTTCATAAATAATCGTCTTAAATGTAAAGATTGTGTGTCCTCTTCTTCATCATCTCCTCGTTTTGGGGTCTTTTTCTGAAATTTAATTTCGGTTTTTTGCTAATTTTCCGTTTTTTTCTCCTCCAAGATTAAGCTTAAGCTTTAATTCTTTGGCCCTGTGTTTCTGTGTGAAATGTATGTGATGTGATTAAGCCGGGAATATTTTCAAGTAATTTTCATTTTTGTCCAAAACGAAAATCCTTTGTAGCATTTTAAATAGTTTTCAAATCGAAAAAAAAACTCTGAGGTTGTTTAACAAAACGTTTACAACGAAATGGATTTCAATCAAAGGAATGTACAAAAGTTTTTTTATTTTTGTTCTCTGCCTCAGGAACATTTTTAGCATATTAAAATTGTTTTGGATTTAAACATTTTTTTGTTGGACTCCTTTAAGTGCTTAAGAAAGCATTTGATCCCATTTTAATATTCTAAGATGCTTTAAATGAAATACGTGTATGGATTGTCACACAAAAAACGACGACGATGACGGGACTTAACTGCTCCAAACTGACAACTGACTGAAATTATTTTGCAGAGCTATGTCGTCGTCGTTGTTGTTTGCCATTCAACATTTATTCGTTGTTTTCGAAATTCATTACGTTTATTGTTTTCTTAATTCACTTTTGGTTGCAATTTCACAAAACCAAAGTTGCTTTGGGTTTTTTTTTCGTCAAGCCGCCAAACCAACCAGTCATTTTTACCACCATGGCCATCATTGTCATCACCAACCATCGTCGTCATCATCATCATCAGTATATATGGCCATTGTCATCTTTGCCAGCCAGCCCCGACCAACAACCAGTAGTCATAGCAGAAAGAAACAAATTTAAAATGCATTATGCATCGCGCCTATTTGGCATTTGTATATTTTTATGTATGCAAAAATTGTTAAAGACAGACGGACGGACAGACCTGAAAAAATAAAAACAAAATCCCGGGTTCCAAAAAGACAACAAGAAAGTTGTTAAGTTGCCTTAGTATCTCATACACGTAGAAGGTCACATTTAATGGTTTTTATTTTTGTTGTTGTTGCTGTTTCTGGAGTTGACAAATGACATTACCAATTTGCCAAACTGAAAAGTGTAATGGCCATATTTTACAACACTTGTGGGTAAACAGCCTTGAGATTTTTTTTTTCACAACACCCGTGCTTTTTCCAAGAAAAAAAATTGAAAACAAACAGAAAATACCTTTAATTTTTATAAAATGTTTACAAATACATAAAGTAGAGTTTCTGTTTTAAACAATTAAATCAAAAAAGTTAAGAAAATTTAGTCATAAAGCCAAGAAATTGAGGAAATGAAATTTACCGAACCTGGGAGCGTATGACTATTATTAATAGAGGGTAAATTGTTTAAAAAATTAATTAAAAATAGTTACGTTTTGAATTTTGGGGAGATTAAGGTCTCATATGAAAGCTAGACTTTAGGGTTTAATATAAAATTAACAAATAAATAAAAAGCCTTTACATATCTTTAAGAAAAATTGGCATGAAAATGAAAATTGAATTCAGCAATTTTTTGCAAATGGACGAACTTTAAAAAAATTATTTAAAAATACTTTTCGTACAATTTTTTTGATATAAAGGTGGCATTGGAAAGCTAAAGGTTTGAAATTTAAAATAAAATTATTTCTAAATAGATTTCTACAAGAAAATGTGGCGAAAATAAACATAAGAAAAGTGTACAAAAGTGTCCAAAGAAAAAAACATGTTTTGATATTTTCTTAATGGTAAAAAATTATTTAAAAATAGTTCTAGTTCGAATTTTTAAAACATCAATATCTTGTTGGAAAGCTAAGATATTAAGGTTTTATAGAAAAATATAAAACTAAGTATGTTCTGTTATAGATCCCATTGAAAAATTCGATAAGAAGAACAAAAATCAATTTTTGGAATTTTTGAGAAATTCGCCGATTTCAATTATTTTTTAAAAATAGTTATAGTCGATATATTTTCGATATGAAGGTGGCATATGAAAGCTCAGGATTTGAAATTTAACACACAATTTATTTTATGGTGGATTTTCATTACAAATATTGGCGAAAAATTGAATTTAGAAAAGTTACAAAAACTTGTAAACCAAATACATTTTTTGAGGTTATCGAATGATTAAAAAATATTTTGAAGTAGTTGGAATATTTGGAAGATCGTGGTCTTATTTGAAAGCTAATGGTGTAAGCTTTAAATCCAAATCATTTTTTTAATTATTATTAGGTTTAAAATTATATTTTTTATAAATTAAAAAATGTAATTTGTGTGAATCTCTTTCCTTTTCTTGGTTGTTTGTCCCTTCAGGATTATGATTCACATTCGCATTTCCCCAAAAAAGCTGTTAAATGCCAACTTTGTTTTTTTATGAACTCCTCTGAGAAAAATGTGTTATTTTTTTCAAAACTAAAAATTTGATTGATGGCTTTTGGGGCGAAATGTTTAAAATGTTTCCTCAATGGCTGTATTCTTTTGAATGATTTCATTTGCAGTTTTGTAGAAAAAAACAATGTTAGGGATTTTTGTGTTTTTTAATCATCGTTTAAATTATGGCTTAGATTTTCGAAAAAAAAATTTACGCATGCAATATCGAAAACATTTAACAACAAATTATGAAATACCAGAAACAAATGAGAAAAAACTTAGACAGGCAAGAATTTCTTTAAATGATAAATGGGTTTTTGAGGGGTCCAGAGATTCCACACTATAATCAAACAGAAAAAAAAATAATTTTATGAAAAATGCAACACCTGTTTTTCTCTATGTAGGAAATTAATTTCTTAGGAATTATAAAAATTATAATTAATAAATGAGTTCCTATTTTAAAAAAAATTATTTTGATTTGTTTGTTTTTCTCTCTCTCTCCTTGCAGACAATTACGGCACAAGTGCAAGCGGTAAGCTTAAAATAAATATTATTTTTCTCTCTTATATATGAAAATGCAAACAAAAACTTATTTTCTTATAACAAAAATTACACAAAACACCATATAATTATTATTTGTTTAACAAAAAAAAAATGGATAACAGCTGCTTGACTTTCTTTAGCTAGGAATATTTTTTTATTTCGAATTAACTACAATATCGATGGCTGTGATCAATTCCCCTAATTATAGTTCCTATTACAAGACGAAGAATAGAAGGAGGTGGAGTAGAAGTAATAGTAACGAAACTCCCAATCATTGAAATTTAGCGTTTCCATTTAACTTACATTGACAGTCTATATAATTATATGATCAACCATAACCCATCATCATCATCTTCTTCTTTGAGACTTCGTCTTATGCTGCGGATTCTCCTGCCAGAAAAAATCCAAAGAAATAAAAAAAAATGAAACCTTCTTCTTTTGGGTTTCAAATGGACAGACAATTGTACTCAGGAGAGAAAAAAAAAACGACAAAAAAATGATGGCCAATAATATGGTCAACAGATACCGAACAGCCAAGCAACACCATCATCATCCTCATCATAACCAAGCACAAGATATGAAACCATCAGGCTCACCACAACCAACAACAACAACCAAAAAACATATCTTTGCGCGATTGTAAGTAACTAAGCCTGGGTATGTCTGATTATTTTTTTTTTTTGGGAACCCAGGCCACAAAATGCCAAATCAAAGCCAGAAAAAAAACATATAAATTTTCTGATTAAAAACCCGCTTATCATTATTATAGAGGATGGTGCGTAAAGGTCTTGGGTGTCTCTTATTTTTTTTTTAATTTTTTTTGGTTCTGAGATGATGATGCTGCTGCGTGTATTTTTTTTTTCGTTTCCATCTACCAAATGATGGTTGGCTGTTTGACTGGCTTAACCTAAAAAAACTTCACTTCTTGAGGCTAAAGGCTTCATTTTTTCGCAATGCTGCCATGAGTTGAAGGATTTGTTATGAAGTTATGCCATCTTTAAATCCCAATATCGGCAGACGGACAGACAGCCAGAAAACAATCTTTCCGCAAAATGTGATGTGAGCAAAAGGTTGCGGGTGTTTTTTCAACAAAACTCACCATTTTTTGTAGATGTTTTTTTCTCGAAACAAATAAAACCTTTTGGCAAAATACTAAATCTTAATATTGTATTCAACAAACTAAAGAGAAAAAACATTCGCAACAACAACAAAAAAAATTGTTTTGAGATTTCCTGTGAAATCTGTAGGGTCTTGAATTTTTTGCAATAAGCCGTAGGAGATAAAATAAAAAAAACAAAAATACATTAAAATTATTTAAAAGAAATATTTTTTTGGTTTGAGCCCATTTCAAGGATGATAAACTGGGTTGGAATCATTACTCGAAATTAAAAAAAAATACAACAACAAATTCCTTCAAAAATAATTCAATTTTAATTTTTATTTCAAAAAAATAATAATTTTAATTATCAATAATAGCAAATACCAAAAAGTGGTGCCTACTTTTAGGAGGATTTTTTAAAACGGTTTTTTTCAATTAAAAAAAAAAAAAATTTTTTTATCATTTAAATATAATTTAATTTTTATATATATAATTTAAATATTATTTATTAAATTATTAAAAAATTAATCGAACATTTCTATATGTATTTTAAAATCCTGTGCATACTTTTTGGGAGCCCTTTAGACAATTTTTTAATAATTATTTCCCCTTCAGTGAATTTATTTTTTTTATAGTTTATTAAAAAAATAATTCTAATAATTGTTAAAACTTATTTGCATTTAAAATCAATCATGAAAATAACAATCAGACATTTCTATTTGCGATTTAAGGTTCCCTGAAGAGGAAGAGGAGAAGAGGAGTTATTATTTCAATGTTCCCTGCATAATTTTAGGAGCCATTGAAGTTAATATTTAATATTTATTTATTTGAATAATTTATTAAAAAAATAATTTCATAATTTGCTAAAGTCTCTCCCATTTAATTATTAAAAAATTGTACAGACAAATTCCAATTGTATTTCAATGTCCAGTGCATACTTTTAGGGAGTCATTGGTGTGTTTTTCTCTAAATAACAGTTTTTTATTATAGGCTTAACAATTTTTTGAATTTTATTTTTAGGGCTTTACATTTTTTTATTTAAAAAAAATTACCAAAAATGTCGTATTTGAATTTGAAGATTTCCTGCATACTTTTAGGAGTCATCTGATCAGATTTTATGTATTTTATTTATTAAAAAATTATAAATTATTTTTAATTACAGGCTTAATAATTATTTCAATTAAGGTTTTCAGATCTTTACAATTTGTTTTAATTTGTAAACAAAAATACACACAATTTCCTTTTTGCATTTCAAGATCCTCCTGCATACTTTTAGGGGTCATCTGATCAGATGTTAATTATTTTTTTACTATATATAAAAAGTCATTAATTCTTTTTAACCTAATGTCTCTCCAACCTTTCTCTTTATATAAAAAATAATTCACTGATTTGTTGTACTGGCAAATCTTTTAATTTATGTCCCCTGTGAAATTTGTGTCAACCTCCTCAATTGACGTTAAGTCTTTAGGCCAAAACCAACAACATATGTTTTGGCACCTTGACGATTGTTTTACTTCGAAAAAAAAAATAAACTCAATCCCAAAATAATATGCAATATTTGTATTGCTCACTTGCAACCATTCCCCTTTCCCCTAACCCCTTAAATGCAGAGACGACATCTGCATGCCGTATTAATAAAACTGAAATCTCCATATTGATTGTCAATTTTATTTATTATTAACGCTCATAATTGTCAAATTTGGCAAATTTATGGCACGCCAAGACGCAAGACAAAACGAAAAGAAGAAAATACGACACGCAAATCATTTAAAGACAAAAAAGAAGAAATACACAAATATGAATATCGTAGTAGATTGGTAAGGAAGGAGGATGGAAGGACACACTATGAGATGAATGCTTGGCTGAATGGGTCCATATAATAAAAATCCACAACGTAAAGTATTTTTATCCACAAATTTACGAGACAAGACAATTTTTTTTTTTTTTTTTGATTGTGAGAGAGATCGACAAGACAAAAGAAGGCCCAAATACGAAATTATGCAAATCTTGAGCCAGACACACACTCACACGCGGATTTGAGTGACATTTCTTGTTTTTGGTTCGGGGGACCTCGATTTCAAATAAAATTTTGCTTGTTATGGCATTTAATTCTAAATACCAATTTTTTTTTTTTTGATAAGCTAGAATGACTGATAATTGCCTAAACACGAGAATTCTAAATTGAACCGAAGCTTGATTAAAAATTCTTTGGATTTTTTTCCATGATTTGATATCTGCTCATTTAAGTTTTGAAAGTTTGTTTGGGTTTTTTCTTCTCCTTCGTTCATTTCTTGGCATCATTTTATATGGCCGCCACATGATCGTACGTCAACTTTACACCACAGGAGGTTGAAGTTTATTTTGTATATTACATGATGTTTTTTGTTGTTGTTGTTGTGGTACGTTTTTTATAACCTGGACCAAAGACACATTCATTGTCGTTGCACTTTTCTGACATTGTCGCCTCTTATTTTTCGAGCTTGAGCTTTGTGAAATGACATTCATATTATGATCACACGCATGCAGGCCCCAAACGAACACGCTTAACATTTTTCCAGCAACAAAAACAGAACTTCGGACAGACACACATAAAACCATTTGGAATATTCATTGAACTCTTGCTGTTTTCTGGGATTCTTGGCCAGGCAGGCAAGCAACGAACCGACCATCCACCGGCACCCAGGTCCGCATATATTTAACTGGCCACAAGTAGAATATGTACGCGCCAATTTGAGTTCTTTATTAGGAGACAAGTTTACCACCATCATGCTAGGCATGGGCTATGGCTTGAATGGTAGGGATCTCTAGAAGTTGGACCATGGGTAAATGCTCACATAAGTTGTTGGGAAGGTGTTGTAACTAGACTTTTTTTTTTTTTTGAAGCAAACACTCAGTCATGGCATGGCATATCATTGTCAGGCTCATCATCAGCACCATGGCAAAGGTCTGTAATGTTTTTTTGGTATGGTTGAATGATGAACGAGTTTCAAACTCATTTTGCGGTTCCACATACAAACACACAGTTGGTGGGTTACTTTTCTTTTTGGAATATTTAATTTCAAATAAATGAGGAACCAAATAATAAAATTTGAAATTGAGAAGAAGAAGAACCTAATAATAGAACTTAGTAATTAAGTTGAAGGTGATTCTGGCATTGATTCTTCAGGGACAAATCATTTGAATGCCACAAATAAATGGTTTATTGCATCAAATTTAGAGTTTTATATAAAAAAAATAAAGCCTACTGGCCAGTCATATGCTCCTCAATTCATTAATTCAATGTTTGGTGCATACTTTTAGGAACAAATATTAATATTTTTTATCTGAATAAAATAAATTTAAAAAAATATATATTTTAATTAAATATATAAAATTTTATAAAAAATATATTAATATTCTTATAAAAAATATTTTTTTTTAAATTTTCCATTATTTTTTTTTAATTTAAAAAAATCCAAAAAAATATTTCTATTAGTATTTTTTTAAATTTGAAATATAAGACCTATTGGCCAGTCATATGATCCTCATTTCATTAATTCAATGTTTGGTGCATACTTTTAGGAAGAAATATTAATATTTTTTATCTGAATAAAATAAATTTAAAAAAATATATTTTAATTAAATACATAAAGTATTTTTATAAAAACTATTTTTTTAAATTTTTTTAAATATTTTTTTTTTAATTTAAAGCAAAATCCAAAAAAGTATTTATTTATAAAATATATATTCTTTAGAAAATATTGACCTCTTCTGACCCTCATTCCCACCAAAACCCTGTTACTGCAATGAAAAAAACTGCTCCCAGATTATCTTCATTATTATTATTTTTGTTGCTTTTCAATTCTTTTCAAACCACAGATTTTTGTTCCCATCATGGCCGCCACCTTCATAAACTTCACAAGAACATTATGAATCCGCAAAAAAAAATTGGGAAAAATATAACAAGAAATTATGATGGATCACCAATCAAGCAACACCATCACAATGTTGTTGTTGTTATTGGTGTTGTTGTATTAAATCCATCTTCTTATACATACAGTTTATACCATGCAACAAACAATAAATTGGCTTAAAAAATATATATATTTAAACTGCATAAAAAGCATTGAAACCTGCAACAAGAAGCGGAACTACATTTCATTGTTTTGTAGCTGGCTGGCTGCAATATTATCCCAAAAATAATAACAACAAAAAATTTAACATCCTTATGATCTGCTTGCTGCCTGGTCGTTTAACTGCAAAGTCAATAATAATTTTCTACAGTATTACAGTTTTTTGTTGGTTGTTCTTTGGATATAAGCCCCTTATCCTGCAGCAGCCAGCCAGGTTTTTTCGTTTGGTTCTAGCTTTTGGTTGCAGCTTGTTTTTTTCTCCTCATGGATTTTTATGTGGCGGATTTGTGTGATGATCCATTGCCGGATTTTTTTCACAACATTGTTCCAGCTTGGCAAAAATCGTTTTTTTTTTTTTTTGTAGAATATTTTTATGGCATTGTTAAGGGTTTTTATGACCAGGTTCGGAGGTTTTTTGCTTTGCTGTCTCTCTCTCTCGGTACTTTGTTGTGGTAATATTTTTGTTAAATGCAATTATGATTTTTTTATTTCGGCTGGAGGAGGGAATGAAGTCAGACAAACGAACAAAAACGGAGGTTTTTGATCTCTGTCATATTGGATTTTTTATTTAAAAAATATCTAATTTTTCCCTTACATCTACATAGGTCGCCCCTAGGCCTTGCTTAAATTGCCTAAATGCCTTTGTACCATATTTAATTTGCTGCCATGTTGTTTCAGTTTTTTTCTTCCCGCTTAATATGACCCTCATCCTATATTTTTCCCATTTAATTTTAATTTCGAAATGGCCTGACTTATTTCCTTTTGTTTTGCAAATTCTGGTTTTCCGCCAGCCAGCCATGTTGTTATTACACTACTAACCTAGCAACCGTAGGTCTGGTTGCCGCCGCCGCCAGCCATCCAGTCAGCTTACACAAATTCTCAACTTGTTTTACACCATGCCTAGCAAATAAGTTTTGCATTACTGGCAAGAATGAAATAAAAAACTCCCCATTTTTTGCACTCTTACAAATATGGCCGATCAAAAAAACAGCCGAACCAAAAAAAAAAAAAAAAAAAAAACTTGCAACAACATGATATTATAATAATATCATGGAACAACAGGGGAAAATGCAGCAGACCCTTTAACATAAAATAATAATAAGTAAATGAAAGGAACTAGAAAAGAAATACAAAATAATTTTCTTAAGCTGTGGTACGTTACTCAAAATATTTTTTTGTGATATCGTGTTGAAAGATTTTTCACAGCCATCCAAAATAAAAACAAAAAGGAAAAAAAATAGGGAACCCTGCTCGCATGTCCACAATAATAATCTTCCGAAAAAATTATAAATAAAAAAAAATTCAAAAAAATCTTATAAAAATTTGTTCTCTTCGGCTTCTTAGTGAAGGGGATACAATATTTTCTGCCCTGGCCTGTCGGGATACCACCATCATTATTTCATTCCATATGCAAACAATTATGATGTCAAATTTGCCTTAGGTTCGGTCTCGCTTTTTGGCGAAATTTAATGAAAATAATATGTTAATATGATTGTAGAGGAAGAGAGAGAGAGAGGGGATAATTGTCTGAATAATCATATCTGAGGGGAAAAGGCAGGAGGGGGAGGGGAGAGGAAAAGAGAGGGAATGGAATAATATTTTGGGGGAAATAATTAGTTCATGTATAAAAATGCAGAGCAAATTGGTAATATTTAATAGAAAAATATTAAGGCGGCCTAAAAGTATGCCCCATAAAATAATTAAAAATTTGTTAACATATGTTTGACCCAATAAATAAAAAAAAATATATATTGAAATTTATTGGCTGCTATTTTTATATGAAAAATATTTCCTAAAGTAATGTTTCCCACAAATAATAATTGGAGCCCCTAAAAGTATGCATCATACGCGATTCTTACCAATATTTCACATATTTCGGGGGTGTTTTTAATAAAATAAATAATAAATAATAAATAAAAATATAAAAAAAAATATTTTTTTGAAAAAAAAAATTAATAAAAGCTTTTTTATTATTTTTATTTTTTTTAAATAAAAAAGTAAAAATAATTTTTTTTTTAAAAGCTTTTTTTAACTACAAAAATATTTTTTTAAAAAAAAAAATATAAAAAAAAATTATTTAAAAAAAAAGATACATAAAAAAGTAATTTTTTTTAAAAAAAGTTTTTTTAAATAAAAAAATTTTTTTACAAAAAAAAAATATATATTTTTTTTTATAAAAAAATAAAAAAAAAATAATTTTTTAAATAAAAAAATATTGTTTTAAATACCGGAATAAAAAAAGTAATTTTTTCAAAAAGTTAAAAGCTTTTTGTTATATATCCATATTAATAAAAATTTATATATAAATATATCCCTCTCAATTTGTATGTTTATATAAATTCATGCCAATCGCCTGTCAATCATATTCATTCATTTTGTCGATAAAGAGAAAAAAATAAAACAACAACAATTGAAAATTCCAAACAACCAATCAAACTACGTAAGGAAAGGAAAAATTACTTATAAAGCATATGAAATACAACAACAACAAAAAACACACATTTGATGGAAAACCAAACCAAACAATGAAAAAATTTGCCATAAGAAGAAGAATGAAGAAAATCTTCGATTGGGAAAAGAAATCAAACAATGTGAAAGGAAAATAGAACAAAAAAAAAAAAAAACAACAACAAGCAACTCTTTTGCTAACTTGACCGGAAATCTGTTTAAAGTCAAAAAGTCCAAAGTGCCGAGAATGCCCCAGTCTCTACACATGTTTAATATTTATTTATGTATTTGTGTGAATAATGACGAGTGTGTGTCTGTGTGTTTAAAAGAAAAAAATGCTGTGGCGGCTAAAATTTTAATTCAAATAAACATTGTGTATATGTATATAACTACTTGATTTGTGTAAAAAGAATTTATCATTTAACACCAAAGTAGTTTTTATGCCAAACAGCAACAATTTATACGTCTTACGCATTTTTCCTAGCCCGAGAACCGATCCACCAATCACGTAGAAGAAGTGTTAAGAAAATATTATTATTTTTTTGTTTTATTTGATGAATGAAGCTGATGATTTTTGAAAATGAATTTCAAAATATAATCAATTTTTATTTTATGCAGAAGGCATTACTACAATTATAAACCAAACATAAAACAACAACAAAAACAATTTTTGCATAATATTTTTTTGTTTAAATATTTTTTTTCCAAAACATCTTCAAGTTGTGTTTTAAATCACTTCTTGTCTGTCTCTGCCAAGTGGTGGTTGGTGCTGGTGGTGGTGTTGATGATCCTCCGGATGGGTGCTAAAGCTTGTTATTTCAAGTGTTTACAGACGACACGTACAACACGCTTTAGTGACAATAAAAACAATGACTTTTTAAATACATGACTTTCAGGCCATCATCATCCTCATCCACAACATCGTAGTCGTCGTCATCAAACAAGCCATACAACCAGCTAAGCAACAACCTACCACATAGCCAGCTAGTCAGCCAGCCGGCCTACCTCCTCGACATGTTGGCTTAGCACGAGTACCATTGAGTTTTTCAGTGTTTTTTTTAGGCTCCCAGACCACACCGAGTTTGAAAATCAAAACAAAAAAATATTATTTATTTTTTTAGAAGTTGTCGCTGAGTTGAGTTTGAATTTTATCGTTTTTTGGTTGGTTTTGGTTTTAAGTAATGGGTGGGTGGTACACCATTTGTCATCTGAACTGGCTGCCAACTGGAAAAACTCTTTAATGAGAGTTTTATTAATTTTCGAATTTTTTTCTCATCATATACAACAAACCACTATAATCAGTTGTGGTTGAGTGTGTTGGCTTGTCAACCTTAAATTGACCTTTTATTGATTTATCATTATTTGGAGGCCTGCCACAGCAGCCAAGAAAAGGAGGACAGTTGAAAAGATAATTTTGCAAAGAAAATATTATTTTTTTTTTATACAATTTATAATAGCCATAAGTATATGGGAATAAAAATGGATCTTTATGATTGAAATGTTTGATAAGCCCCTAAAAGTATGCACCATACATTTATAAGATTTTTTTTAATTCGCCTTAAATTTCTCTTTCCCTTTTGGCTTAGAGTTTTTGTTTTCAAACCATTGTTATTGTTGTTGTTGTTTTTTGTTTGTTTTCTAAATAACACCAAAAATAATTATGCATAACAAAAACAACAACAAAACACACATTGTTGTAAGTTGGTTGTACAAACAACAGCTAAATAAACTCCAATAGACCATACCAAAAAATAACTACAGGGCATAGCAGCAAAACAAAAACTAAAAAAAAACAACAACAAAAATATTGTCATCATTGGCATTAATATTCATTTCAAAACTCCAAATCACACATTCTACTCCTCAATGCCCCCTCCTCCTCTCCACCAACACTTCCAGCAACCTCTTTCTAACACTAGATTCCTAGCTCCAATTCTGCCTAGTAGGTGGCTTCTCATATGGCCAAGTTTTTTCTCGGGGTTTTTAATGACAAATATTAATTTTAAAGCCAACTAACAACAATAATAATAACAACAGCAACAACAACAACAATGCAGAGTAAACAACAAACAAAAGAACTAAACAATTGTAATGTGAATGAAATGGATTTTTGAGGGGCGAGAGATAAACAATCTCAGACACACACACACACACTCGAACATAATGAAGATATTGGTATGATGTGTGACAGCAAACATATATGGAGGGTGGCAAGTGAAGAGAGAAGAAAAAAATTTAAGTAAATAAAAATTAAAAATAAATAAAAAATTAAATGAATAAAAAAATTTAAATAAAAAAAAAAATTAAAAAAAATAAAAAATTAAATAAATTCAAATAAAATGCTTGAATGGATTTAAAGGTCTAGCAATTTCAGCTTAAGGCAAAAAATAATTAAAAAAATTAAATAAATTCTTTAAAAAATAATTACAAAAAATTTGATTTTTTTAATAATAAAAATTAATTAAATTTTTTTTTTTTTTTTAATTTTTTTTACCTACGTCTTTTTTTAAAGCTTTTCTGCAAAATTAATTTAAAAATTTTATAAAAAATTTTTGAATTTTTTTTATAATAAAAATGTAATAAAATAACATATTTTTTTTAATTTTCAAATTTTTTCTTAACATTTTTTCTTCAAATAAATGTCAAAATTTTATATAATTTTTTTAATAATATTTTCCAATTTCCAATCCCTCTATTACCTCCAAAAATTAATTTTTTTTTAATAATATTTTCGAATGTCCCATCCCCCTATTTCCTTCCCAAAATATAAAAAACACACTCCTTGACATTAACCACACACAATCGATTCAGTCTCAAGTATTTCTCTAAAAAAATTTTTTTCAAATGATTAATGGATTTATGGTTCGCATTTTCCAAGTTCATCATAATCGCTTTTTTTATCAACCTATAACTTACATAATAATAATATAGAGTACTTGTAAAAAATATAGCTCTCGAGAAGAACAAAAATCCCAGCACTTTAACAACACTTTAATAGGCATTCTAAAGCACAAAAAAACCCCGACCCCAAAAAAGTAGAGAATAGAAGATTCAACATAATTCCAGCATACTTGAGGCTCATCTTCTATGGAACCCATGAAGAGGAGCAGCAAAAAAACATGAAGATTATGGCCACTTGAAGTCAACATATATAAACTTATATTACATACATAGTTTATCTTTCATTTTTTAAAGGCGTGTTGCTTATTGTTATAATAACGATGTGCAAAAGCCACTTGGCGAAGATTTTGGTCTTCCGCATCGGGCAACTCATCCATCTTATTGCATTATGGTGGATGGATATCTATATATGAGTGCGGGAGATGGAGAGGGAACATATCTTGACATTACAAGTGATTTTCAAGTAGCTTGCACTTAAAAGGGTCTTTTTTTCTTTCGCAGATAATAAGAATTCACAAATTTAAAACAAATTATATTGTGGGTAAAAATATTTGGGGAATAGGGGAAGGGAACAATTTTCCCAATTATCTATAATTTTTATTAAGTGAAAATAATTTTAAATTTATTTTTTCCCAAAATGGTTTCATAAGCATCTAAGCACTTCATTTAGGAGATAAGGCAAGGGATTCACTCAAAATTCAAAAAAAAAAAAAAAAAAAAATTAGCTCGATTTTAAAAGGGGATAGTTTTAGGGAGATTTTGAAAATTTAAATAAAAAAAAAATAAAAAACGCATTTTTTAGGAATTTTTAAAAAATTTATATATATTTTTTTTTCAAATGGTCTCCTTTCCTCCTATAACAGAGCTGCAGGCATTCCTCTTCCTGTGGAAGAGCTGCAGAAGCCTTCTTCCTGTGGAAGAGCTGCAGGTATTATTGTTCCTTTGAAAGAGCTACAGGCCTTCCTCTTCCTGTGGAAGAGCTGCAAGAGTCTTCTTCCTGTGGAAGATCTGCAGGTATTCTTCTTCCTATGGAAGAGCTGCAGGAGTATTCTTACTGTGGAAGATTTGTTGGTATTCTTCTTCCTATTATAAACAAATATATATATTTTGTAATTATTTCTCTCATTTATTTTCCTTTAAAGAAAATAATTTCCTCAGTTTTCCCCTTCACTCCATTTCACCTCATCCTTTTGCCTTATCTGGCCCTAGCTAAATGCATTAAGTTATTTCCAAAAAAAAAAAAAGAAACAACCCAATCTAGCAATGTAACAAAATATTTTTTTTTAACTTTCATTGCATCATCGAAAAACAGGACACATTACAGCCACCAGGCCAACCCACTGCACCCCTCTTCGTTTTTACATAGCTCACAAAATTCCAATTTGCAGTAAATTTTGTGATTTTCTTTTCATGCGAATTTTTTTCGTACTGCTACTGCCACTGCTGCTGGAAAAACTTATTAGATTTTCTTTTCTAGCTGCTGCGTTCAGTCACAATTTATTTAAAAAAATATTTTTTCTTCTTCTTCTTTTCCAATCCACTACATTTTACGTTACATTTTATTATAGTTTTTGTGGTTTATTTTTTCTATTTTATTTTGCGAGCCCTTTCCCTACCCTTTGAACGCTGACTGCATTCCATGGAGAAGACAAATGGCAGGGCGAAAAAAAGAATTGCACAACGCAAAAAATATTGTTGGCTTTAATTAAAAAAAATAAAATAAAGCAAAAACAAAAAATTGCAGGGGATAATAAAAAAACTGTTGTTGTTGTTGGAATTTTTTACGTTACTGAGATGGCTGTTTTTCTTGATTAATTTATGGTTATATTACATATATGATATTTCGTATATATACGCTTAAAAATACAAAAGTTATTTTTTCATATTTTTTTACAAAGTTTTGTTCTATATTTTATTATTTTTTTTTTAATATTTTTTTTATAAATTTTTTATTTATTTATTTTGTTTTTTGTTTTCTAAAAATTATTTTTTATACATTTTACTAATTTTTGAATATTTTTTTTTTTCAATTCCAGGCGATGCCAGCAATGCCAGTATAGGCAGCGGGGAGGGCACGGGCGAAGAGGATGACGATGCAAATGGCAAAAAGAACCAAAAGAAACGTGGCATTTTCCCAAAAGTAGCAACAAATATTTTAAGAGCGTGGCTGTTCCAACATTTAACGGTAAGTTTTAAGCATTTTCTTTTACTTTACTCTATAACGCCATTTTGTAATTGCAAAAAAAAAAGAAAAAATATTCCAAAACCTGAACCTCAACTCAACTGCAACTGGCAACCATGTGTGTGTGAGGGCAGTCGAACCAAACAAAACATACTGCAACGACTGCCATATTAAATGTCGATAATTAACCGTTTAGTAGCCTATAATTATCAGAAAAACAGAAACAGAAAAAAAAACAAAATAAAGAAAAGGAATGAAAGAACAGCAACAAAAAAGGCAAGCAACTAAACTAAAACAGGCTTTACAGCGAGCAGACAGACATACAGACGAACTAAATGCACAACACTAATAATAACAACTAATAAGAACCACTAGTAGTTCTGTTGTTGTTGCAGTTATGCGCGCCTGCGTATTCAGCCAGCCAGACAGCTGGGGCGTCTTACCAAAACCGCCAAGCTAACTAACCAACCATCGAACTCAAGTCATGGCATAAAACTTTGAATTTGGCACGTCCCCCTTTTTTTGTGTTTGGTGTGCAATTGAGTCGTGTTCGTCGTCGTCGTCATTCAACAACATTTCAAGACATTCACTACGTCAGTCAGCCATCAAACAGAAAATACAAAAGCAACAGCAACAACAACAATGCACTAGTATAATGGCAACAATAACAACAACATCATACTAATAACACCAACAGCAAACACCATAATAACAATAATGAAGAGTAGAGCATGAAAACCAAAAGTGGAAATTGCGGGCTCAGACTTCAGGAAAAATGGAGGGAGAGGGGGGACAGAGAGAGGGTTAAAGGGGTTACTACATGTTATATAAGGTACAGCGTATTATTTTAATTTTTATCGGGGTTTAAAAAAATGCAATTGAGATGCAAAAAAAAAAATAATAATAAAATAAATAGAAAAACTAATAATTGCATATTTTTAGGGGCAAAATAATCATTTTAGAAAACTATTGCACATTTTTTGGGGATTGCAAGGAAATATTTTTGGAAACAAAAAAAAAATAATAAAAAAATTTTCCCCAATTCACATGATTTTTATAAAGAGAACATTCCTAAACAACATATATTGCCTACTTTTAAGGATGCAAAATAAGACAAATATATTTTCTGTGTGAAATTTAATGGGAATATTTTTGAAAACATTTTTTTATAAAGTATTTAAAAATATTTTTTTATGTATATGAGAATAAAAATATAAAAAAATAAAATTAATATAAAAATTTCATAAAATTATTGCCTACTTTTAGGTAGACAAAAACAATATGGGTACTATTTTTAAGAGAATTTCTTTGCATTTCATAAAAAAAGAAATAATTTTCACAATGCACATAAAATATTTTGTCCTATTTATAAATTATTTGTATAAAACAAAAACATTAAAAAAAAAAAAACAAGTGCCTACTTTTAGGAAGACAAAAATATGACAAATATAGCCTATTAAAAAATAGGACAAAAATATATTTTTTTAGGTAAAAAAAATAGGACAAAAATATTTTTTAGTGGAATTCAATGGAAATATTTTTTTGATAGATATTTTTTAATAATTTTAATATTCCTTCTTTTGAAAGAAAACATTTAAAATTTCCAAAATGTATAAAATTATTGCCTACTTTTAGGCAGAAAAAAAATCATGGACATTATTTTTGGGGAAGTTCTTTATATTTTATTATAACACAATTTTATATATATATATATATATATAAAATAATTTCATCTCCATTCACAACACATTTTTATAAAAAACATTAAAAAAAAATTGAAAAAATATTGTCTATTTTTAGGAGAATTTTTTATAAATTTTTCAATATTAAAAAATGTATTTTTGATATTTTTCAATAGTTGGAGGTAAAAATAAATATTTTTATTTATCATACCCCTTCCCCTACCATTATTCTCCATCCTGCATTTTCCCTCATTTCATTTTTTTTTTTAATTTTTTTTTGTGTTGCCTTTTCCTTACATTAACGACGAAATCAATTTGACGTTTATTCGCATTTCTGTAATATCAGTGTGTTGTTGTTATTTATTTTCTTCTTCATATATTATTATTGTTGTTGTTGCTGCTGTTGCTTTCCTTATAATATAAACCATAATGGCTGACGCCTTAAAGGCCGCCTATTTTTAAAATAACATGTGCAGCGTATTTCCCCCTCTTGCGCAACGTTGTTTTCCTTATTCCGATTGCTTGCTATTTAACACCAGCATGCTGCAGTTTTGCTGTGGGTCTTAAGAGCAGCAAAAAAACGTTTTTTTCATGTGGATGGTTTTAATTTTAATGCACCATTCAACAGCAACAACAACAAGAACAACACCAGCCAGCAATGGCACAAAATATGTCTACAAAACAATTTGCGCATGGCGACGTTAACATTTGTAGGCGACAATTCATACAATTTCACCCAAAACAAAGACGGACGGAGAGACGAATGAATGGATGGATGGCTGGTTGGTTGCTTGAGTTGACAGACACACACAGTGCACACACACCGACTCACTCATGCATTTGCAATTCACAGCCTAAAATTGTTGTTTGGCAAGACAACACCACCACGTTCCAGTAAACTTCATTTAAACAAAAGCTCCAAAAAGAATTTCAAAAACTTGTCATGACAGCGACAACAACAACCTTCCAACAAAGTAGTACACCCCTTCTTGAAGAAAAGTAATCTACTTAAAAACATACACATGTATATATTTATACTCCTACAAACTATCCGAAACCCTCAAGACGACATACCCTGCCCTGTGTGTGTTGTCTGTCTGTCTGTATGTTTATTACATTTTAAAGTATGATTTGAAATAAATTTGCTTTTAAATGGTATTCCAAGTTTAAACAAACAATCAACATAGTTTTTTGCTCTCCCTACACTCTCCCACTTCCTTTGGGCGAGCGTTAACACTAGGTGTTGTCCCGTCAGACAGAAAAACGAAAGGAAAAAACACAGCTCTAATGTCTTGAACAACACCAACGACAGCAACAAAAAAACACATCTACACCCCTGATGACAGGCCAACGACAAATATCATATCGCTTCGTTTTTTTGCATTTAGTTTTTACCCTCCTCCCTGCTCCCTCCTGGGTAGGGGATTTTTTGCAAAGTATTTTTTTGCATTTAACATATGTTTAAAAACGTGTGGGGATGGATGGATGAATTGTCTTTGCTCTTCAAAAAATTAAAAAAAAAAAAAAAATAAAAATGAAAAAAACTGAAAAAAAAAATCCACAGAATTGTTATGCAGTCATTCAGTCAGTCACTCACTCACTTCATTAGACAGGGCAAGTCAATGTAGCCTTTCACATAAGTATGTATATAGACATAGTAGTTGTTGGCATTATTATTGTTGCTGGCTTTGTTGCTGTTGTCGTTAGTTGTTGCTCTGTTCGTTGTTCGTTCTGTTCTTCTTGTCTTAAAGGCGTGACAGTAATTAATTATTGTGTTGTATGGTAAATTAATAAATGAAATGGACTTTGTCTCAAAATGACATTCATATGCATTTCACACTTATGCTGTAATAATAATTAAAATAAAAAGGGAGGAATGCACAACAACAACAAAAACCACAATAACAGCAAAATAAGGAAAATAATACAACAAGATAAGGAAGACAATAATGTGAGAAGAGAAAGTAAATATACTCAGAAAAAAATTAATTTATTAAATATTAAAAAAATATGTTTGGAAAAAAGTAATTTAAAAAAATATTCCAAAAAAAAAAAAATAATATTTTTTTAAGAAAAAAAAATATTCGTACAAATTGAGCAAAATATTTTTTAAAAAATAATATTCGAAAAAAAAGACAAAATTTTTTTAAAATAATATTATAAAAAATTTAATTTCTTTTATTTAAACACAATTAATTTATTAAATATTTAAAAAAAACATAATTTCAAAAAAAAAAAAATCCAAAAAATAGGAAAATAAATATTTTTTGCAAGAAAAAAAAATATTCAAAAAATTGGATAAAATATTTTTCAAAAAAAAATTTTTTTTGAAAAATTTGGACAAAAAATTTTTTGAAAAAAATATTCTAATTTTTTTTTTTCAAGAAAAAAATATTAAAAAAATTGGATAAAATATTTTTCATTTTTTTTTTTTTTTTTTTGAAAAATTTGGACAAAATATTTTTCAAAAAAATATTCCAAAAAAATGTAATTTCGTTTGTTTAAATCACATTCTAACAATTTTTAGAAATTGTGTGAAAGTTACAAAAATATAATTCATATATTTCTAATAGACATCTATATTTAAATTATTTTTTTATTTCAAAATTCATTTTAATTACATTATTTATCTATTCAAAAGGTTAATGAAAAAGTATTGAATATGTTGTAATGCTAATTAAAAATTATTAGAATATCTTGGCAATTTATTTTGTGATTTTCATTTTATTTATTTTTTTCATTTGTTTGTATGTGTATGTGTGTTTCTCCCCCTGTGTGTGTGTGTGTCTCAGCAGCCTTGCAATTAACCAAACAGCAGTTTAGCTAATATTTTTTGCTTGACTTTTGAGTTCAAGTTTTACAACTTAACATTAAATGCAATTAGAAACTGAGATATAAATTACAACAACAACAAAAACGACAGACAGAAAGATATAATAACAACAAAGATACAACAACAAAAGAAGACAAAATAATTATACAAATACAGTAAGGACTTTATAAAGGCAACAAAATAAAAAATCTATGTAAAATAGTTAAAAGAACGTTAAGTGAACATTTTCCCAAGAAAAAAATCAAAGGGAAAAATTCTTCCAGAAATCTCAAAAAGGAAAATATTCCCAAAAAACTCCCCATTAAATATATAATTATTAAATCTAAAATTTCTTTACAAATGTCCATAAGTGAAAAATTTCCTAAAACTTCATATAAAGTGAAAATTTTCCCTACAAAAAAATAAAAAAATCTTTTTCAAGTTTGAAAAAATTTGTCAGTTTTGTATTTTCAAATATTTCTATTTTTTTTGATAAAAAATTTCTTCCCCCACTGTCCCGCACTGAATTTACTTATAAACATTTTATTATTTTTATCCGCACTACAGTTAGATAGATATATTACAACAACAACAAAAATCTAACAACAAAAAGAGATAACATCTACAAAAAAGTTGTTATAATCAAACTTTGCTACTAGGTTTTACAGCTGTAGTTACTTCCTAGCTAGCTACTGCTTGCAGGCAGGCTGGCTGGTCCGCCGATCGCTGGTAGGCTAGTTAGCCAGCCTTCTTTTTTCAGAAAAGATCAGTTGAATGTTTTTTTTTTATTATGGCAATGACGATTATAGCATTTAGTTGTTAAATAAATAAATACTAAAAAATACAGCAACAACAACAACCGCCTCTAAATAATCATCATATAAATGCTTTATTAGCCAAAGCAATTTAATTGGCGGTGTATAAAACACCAACAACAAAAACAGCTGCTGTAGCTGTTTTTGTGATTTTTTATGATAGCAGGAGGTGGAGATACGATTTTTTGTTGTTTATTTGCCATAATAATATTTAGCCAGCCAGCCGGCCATATTTGTTAGAAATCAGATAAGCCGGCGGAAGAGGGTATATGGGAGTGAGGTAGGAGATGTAATTTTGACGGAGGAAAAAAATATATAGATACGCAAAATCATTAGTGGCTGCCCATTGGTTGTTTGAAAAAAACAGACGAAATAAAATAAAGCTTTCAACAAACAAGCAAATGAATTAACAGCAAATAGCCAGGGAACCAGGGAGAGAGAGAAAGAGAGCAACAGAGATATTTGAGATAGAAAAGCAAATATTAGGTACACGGTACATAGTACACATTTTGCAAAAAAAGATATGACGTTAAACAACTTTCACGTGTTTTAACATTACTAATCAAAAAATAAAAAAAAAAATTGAAAAAGTTTCTTCTTCTTGCTGCTGCTTATCTTGGAAATGCAATTTTCAAATCAAATAAAAGAAAACTTCGATTTTTTTCTTTTACCTTAACTTAACCTTTGAGAAATCCTTATTTTTTTGCCAAATCCCCAAATGTTAATTTTGTGGTCAGTTATGGGTTTCCGGGCTAACACACAAACAAACTATAAAATTTTATTAGTTTCAAAAAAAGCTGTAAAGAAATCCCATAAAGAAATTGGCAACCCTTTTTTTCCAAATACTAACTTACAAAAATATCCTTATCTCCTTAATGGCAAATGACTTGTTTTTTGGGGGGATATATGCACACAAACATATATGATTTTCTTGTTGTTGTTGTAAGGAAATCATGATTGAACTTTTCTTTCCTTTAATGGAAAGACGAAGAAGAGTGGTGAGGGGTTGGCCGGTGATTTTGTTCAATTTTTTGTTGTTGTCGATTTAGTTTAACCATAAATGAAGCATAACAAAATACTTTTTATTTCCGGTCAGTGGATAAAAATATCAAATGAAGTCATTCCATTAGAGAATAGTTTTTCTCCTTGTTTTTGTTATTGTTGTTGTTATTGACTTGACCATCATGGTAATTTAAATAAAATGCCAGGAAAAACATAACAATATCTAAAAGTTAAAAACGAGATAACTTGACTTCTCTACCGTAATGGATTTTGAGGACTCAAACACATACATACACAGGAATTTAATGGGGTAATTTGGGGGGAAATAAGGATATTTGAAAAACATATAACAAACATTTAGATAAATATTTAATATGGAAAAGAAGGAGATGGGAATTAAAATTAAAAAAAAAAAATTAAAAAAATATATTATTTAAAATTATGACAATTACAAAAAAATTGTTAAAACATTATCTTTTGTGCTATTAATTTTAAAAAATATTACACAAATCATGTAACTATTAATCATTTTACATACAAATTTTGCAATTTTTGGATGTTCGAAAAAATTTCAAAATTTTCGAAATTGAAAAAAATTAACTTTTTCTTATTTATTCATGTTTTATTTAAATAACTAAGCCTAAGCGACTTGAAAATTTACATTTTTTCAATGTTCGAAACAATTTCGAAAATTTTCGAAATTCGAAAAAAATGTGTTAAAATGAAGAATTTTTACCAATTTCTTACTTTATTGATATTTTGACAATATTCCATCAAAATTTCTTCCATATCTTTCATTTAAATTGAAAATTCTTTAAATTTCCCGTGTGTTTTTTCTTCTCCTCCCTCAAATTGAAAATGTCATGCAATTAATTTCATTTTAATTATATTTGCTCATGTTTACAATTATCAATGAGATAGGAACTTAGCATGGGGCGGTAACACCCATAAACTTCGACTACAACAACTACTACTGCTCCTTGTTTGTTCTACAAAGAGACAAATCAAGAATCTAACAATTCTTGTTTGGTCTTAACCGGACGAAGACCATAGGTTATATGACGCACAAATTCACACATATACAAACGCATGCATTGCAAAATCCTTTAGAAGCCAAAACTGCCAATAATATGTAATATAAATGTTGTTGTATATAAAGGCAAATGCATATATACTTATATGGAGATATCAAATGGAGAAAATTTATGGTTTGAAAAACAAATACAAATAAAACACGCCCTACGATTTGTTAAAATCCAGCAAAAGACACAGCTACAATTGCAGTGCGGGTATAGATGTGTGTGTAATATGCCAAAATGCATTCTTGGATGGTAGAAATATTCAAGGAGAGGTGTGTGTGTGTGTGTGCAAAGAGCTAGTCTAGAAAATTGACAATAACATAAAACTGCAATTCAAATTTCTGTAGGTAGCTCCCCCAGAAATACAAAAACAACAACAAAAATATATAATCAATATTTGTAAGGATATAAAGAAACAATTGTATATTCGTATGTATGTATGTATGTGTATATCTCTCTCGACAATACAAATACATAAAATATTCGTATATGTATATGTTTTTACCATTTGCATTCTTCTGGCCTTTTTCCTATCTGTCGAAGTTGTCATTTGTTGCGTGAAATTTACCGTTTTCTTATGCAAAACCATGCATGCACACACACAATATCGAAATAGATTCTTAACATGTACTTTTCGGACTAACAAGGACATTTTCTGGTCAGGTTGGCTAAGCCAGAGCTATTGGATATTTTTCTATTATTGCAAAGAAAAAAATGTTTTTACACAATAGGAATTTTAGATTTGTGGGCAGAACCGAAGGCACACACACACTCACATACACACATTTGCATATAGAATACAACAATACAAATAATGTTTGGAAATTTTCAATTTTCAACACAGCAAAAATATCCATGGCGCTGGCTAAGGTATTATAATGTATTTTCATGTTTGATGATAATGCATTTTCTTGTTATCCTTTGCTAAGGCATCTTGTCCTCCTAGATATGTATGTAAATATGCATATGCGAATATATATAAAGAGTTAGATATATATGCAATATCTTTTCAATATATTGACGTCTTTTGTTTGCATATTTACTGCTCCACCTTTTGTGTGTCTCTCTATCTCTAGGTTGTAAGTTTACTTAGGATGTGGTCGATATGTCCATCAAGTTTTTTTTTTGTCAGAGAGCAAAACACTCCCTCTCTGGAAGGGAGGGATAGAAAATATTTACATATTTTGAAATGCAAAAACAACTGAATTAAATCCTTAAATTTTGAAAAATAAAAATTCTCCTTTAATTCATCCTTCATCTGCCGGAAATGGTGGCTCGTGCTTGATTTCGATTTTTTTGTGGTCCGAAATCAATTGTTTAGTTTTTTTTTATTTTGAGTGGCAAAAAGGGGTTTAGCTCTTCTCTCTCATTTAATGGTAATTAAATACAACTTCCTTTTTATAGATTTTATTGTTGTTTTTGTTTTGTGAGCATTTTCAAAACAAGGAGTCTGTTCCAAATCACCTAAACCATGGTTGCGTCAAAAAGGGCATGTCAATCAAACAAAAAACATGACATGTATTGTGTAGGCGGAACAGCTGACAGGAAGGCTGGTAAACAAATATAAAACACAATGGAAGATGAAACACATTTGAGAAGAGGTTATATAAATACTACATCTTTTTCAATATTTTATTTGAAAATTATTTCAATTTTTTATACATTTTGAATTTTTTGAAACCGGAAAATTAAAATTTTTGTGTTAGACTTATTTAGCAAAATATATTTCAATTAAAAAAAAATTCAATGTTCGAAAAAAATTCGAAATTTTCGAGGTTCACAAAAATGTCTGAAAACGACAAATTTGTTTTTCTAACATCTAATAAAATTGTTAGAATATTAAATTTTATGATGTTCGAATCATCTTCGAATTTTTCGAAGTTCATAAAAATGTCTGCAAATGAGAATTTTGTATTTCTAATATTGAATAAATGCATAAGAAGTCAAAATTTTGCATTTTTAAGATGTTCGAAACAAGTTCGAATTTTTCGAAATTCCCAAACATACAAAAAATTACAAATTTGTATTTCTCACGTCAAATAAATGCTTAAGAAGACCGAATTTAGCATTTTTAAGATGTTCGAAAAAAGTTCGAATGTTTCGAAATTAAAAAAACATGCAAAAAATTACAATTTTTTACTTCTAACATCTTACAAATGCATAAGAAAGCCAAAATTTCCATTTTGTAGATGTTCGAAATTAGTTCGAATTTTTCGAAATTCCCGAATCATGCTAAAAATTACAATTTTTTATTTCTAACATTAAATAAATGCTAAAGAAGATCAAATTTAAAATTTGTAACATGTTCGAAACAAGTTCGAATTTTTCGAAATTCCCGAATCATGCAAAAAATTACAAATTTATAATTCTAACATTAAATAAATGTAATAGAAGGCCAAATTTTCGATTTTTAACATGTTCGAAACAAGTTCGAATTTTTCGAAATTCCAAAAAAATTACCAAAAAATGCAAAAAAAATTTAATTTTTTTCTATTTCTGCTTTTTGTAATAAAAATAATGTTTGAGAAAATCTCTTTCAAATATTTATTTTTCTTATCATTACACCCTGTCTTCTTGATCGATCACTAAAATAAACACTGGCTACTGTATTGAATCAAAAAAATCAATAAAAAAGATTACAAATATTTTATAAGCGCCACATAATATTTACACAAAAATAAATAAAATAAAAAATAAAACATGTTACAAAAGAAAGATTACATATCATGATTAGATTGGACCGACGACGAACAGCAGTTAGGCTAATCAATGGATGTGGTGGCTAGGGAGATAGGTAGCGTATTTACTTAACGCCATGCAACAAAAAAAAAATTATAACAGGAAAAAAATTATGAAATTCCTAAAGTGATTGACTGAGAGGAATTTCTTTCCCCCAACCACCGACACATTTTTACAAATGGCTGGCAAACACACACACACGTTCATTTCTTTCTCTTGAGTGCTGCCTGCCTGCGTGCCATGCGATATGGTGCAATGATATTGCATTTCAAGTACTCTACTCTTCGGAATGGTTGGATCGATATGTAAGCGATCATGGTTTTGTTTTTTGTTGTTGGTTTTTGGTTTGGTTGGTGATGATTGTAAATAGATTTGTTTAGAATTCGATGATGTTATGATTCTGATTTTTATATGGAAGGCCACAGAATAGAACGCCACAACAACAAGAACCACGAAAAAAAAAACTTTAATCGTAGTAATAACAACAATTATTGTTTACACACTGACGCCACTATGGCGGCATGTAGACATGGATTTCGAAAAATTTATGAGGGTGGTGGTTCGGGGTGGTGGCAAAACCCATTTTTGGCCCCAAAAAACACACTCACACACAATGTGCAATATGCACAAACAACAATTGTTGTTTTTCCTGGCGTTATAATAATGATTCCCCAAAAATTAAGCAAACAAATATTGAAATTTAGGACATTTGAAGTACTTTTCCCCAAAACAAAAAAAAAAAAAAAATAGATAATAAAAATATATTAGATTACAAATAGTTAAGTGGTTCGAACACAACAAAAAATGGCGTCTGGAGATAATCACATAGCAAAGGTGATATTTGTGTTAATTTTTATTTAATTTATGTGGTAGGCCATCATTGTTTTAATAGAAAATATCTTGCGGGACAAGATAAACCTACCAACACCACACAACAACTGTCAAGTTGAAGTTCAGATGATTGATGAGGTTCAGTTTGTGTATTTTTTTTGGAAACAGGTGACTTGTGTTATACGTTTAGTTTTTTGTTTTTATCTATAAACCCAATAAAAATGTCATACTAATTTGTTGTTGTTGTATTTTTTATATTTATTTTTAGCATCCCTACCCCTCCGAAGATCAGAAAAAACAATTGGCACAAGATACCGGCCTGACGATATTGCAAGTTAATAATTGGTAAGTAGAAAAAAATTACGTTTAAATAAATTAAGTTCTTAACAATTCGAAAAAATTATAATTTTTCAATGTTCGAATTAACTTCGAAAATTTTCGAAATTCATGAAAATTGAAAATTAGTCTATTTTTGTATTCTAAATAACATAAAAGGCGTTCATTTCACAAAATTTTCTATTTTTGTTAAGTTCGAAAAAATTCGAAAATTTTCGAACATTAGAAAAATGAAGTAAAAATATGGAAATTTTTTAATATAAAATCAACCAATACGATATAACAGATTTAGTTTTGTTTTAAATTATGAAATTTTGCACATTTTTAAATGTTCGAAAAATTTCGATAATTTTCGAACATTGTAAAAATGCATAGAAATTGAAAATTTTAAAACTAATTGAAAACTAAATTGAAAATTTTAAAACTAATTGAAAACTAAATTGAAAATTTTAAAACTAAAATGAAATATTTTTATCTAATAAGCAAACATTGAGTTTATATTACAAAAATATGCAAGTTTTTTTTGAAAATTTTGAAAATTATAAAACTTGTGTAAAACTAAAAATTTTAAATATTAAAACCAGTTCTAAAGTCTAATAGACTGAAAATTGAGTTCTTTGATGGAATTTTGCACATTTTTGAATGTTCGAAAAAATCGAAAATTTTTGAACATAGTGAAAATTCTTTAAAATTTATCATTTTCAAAACAAAAATTAAATATTTCCGGTTACTGAGCATAAATTTGATATTTCTGATGAAATTTCGCACATTTTTGAATGTTCGAAAAAAATTTGAAATTTTTCGAATATTATTTAAAGTCTATAAAATGGCAAAAATCAAATAACAGTGTCATAGTATGGTATAATAATTCCAAATGTTGTTTATTTACATTCAAAATAATTTGAAAATTTTATTTCAAAAAATTGTTAAAATTATTTTTATTAACAATTTTGTAATTTTTACCATTACAAATGAATAAATTTTTTTTTTAATAAAACAATCATCCTAAAAATATCCAAAAAAATTTTTGGCCCCTAAAAATATGCCCCGAAAAAATCATTTGAAATTTTTTCATTTTGCCAAAAATCTTTCAATCTCTCCCGTTTTTTCGACAACTCAATTATGTTTGTTACCTTTCCAAGCTCTTTATGAAGTCATTATTTTTTCGAAAAATATATTTACCACATTTTTGCTGCATTTGAAGAATATTATCTATGTACTTGCCAGCCAAACACTCCCACCTCCTCTCTCTTTTTTCCTCGCCTCACCATTCATCTCCTAATAATATTTTTGCCCGCAGTTGAAATAACAAAGCAATCTTCGTACATTAACCTCAATTTGTAGCCAACAATAATAAGGTTGTTTGTCGGTGTGTGTGTGTGTGTGCACTGATGTTGTTCTCCTTTTTGTCCATCAAACTGTTTGCTGTTAAGATTCCAGCCAAGACCAAATTGCAACAATAACAGCAACAACAATCTATAGTTACTACAAATAAGTGTTGTTTGTTTGCCAAGAAATTGTTTAGCTTTTGAGGCACAGAGAAAAAAAAAACACCATTACCTACCAACACTAATATCAGAAAACAACAACAAAAATATATAAATTTTGTATTAAACATCAATAGCAAGAGCATGTGCATGCTGCAACAAAACAAAAAACGCTTTTGAAACGACCATGATTCTGTGGTTACAAAAAAACTATAACAGACCCTGCCAGCCAACAATAAACTACGACCGAAAAAAACGTCTCTGAAATCAGGTTGTTTTTCTCAATGCACCACCGGGCAATATTTTGTTAAGTCAGTGTTTTTTGTTGTTGTGTTATTGTTTGCCAGTGGCTAGGTCGGTCGCTCTGTCGGTCCACATTATGATTTTTGTCAACCACCACCAGCAGCAGCCATCGTCGTTTGATGCTGTCGTCATCATCAACGATATTTTCTTCTCATGGTTTTCAGAGATACCGCCTTGATTTTTGTGGTTCGCTTGTTAGGTTATTCTTGGCCAAAAGGAAAACAAATAACAAAAACATCAACAACAACATTTTTATATATATATAACAATATATATATATATAAGTATTATATATACAATTGTCGGCATTTTAGACTTTTATCACAAATGCAATGTTCTGAAATCGGAAGAAAGAGAGAGGGATTGAGGGAGGGAGGAGGCAGGGTGAAAAAAGTAAAATGATCACCAGAAAAAAACAAACTTATTATTTTTTATGGCATCTTTCTGGTTCTTAAAGAAGCAAGCGAAACCAAACGTCCCGACACCAAGCAATGTCATTGTGTCGCGAACCTGCAGAACAGCATCAGTCGCACAGCAAAGCAAAAAACGGAGATGTTTTAAATCATATTATAAATTATTTATGAAATAAACATTTATGGGATTATAAGCCTAATTATGATTTGTTAAGATCAGAAAGGATTGGATTTTGAAATTGAAACAAAAAAAAAATTGAATAATTCTTTTTCGGTTTGCATTGTTACTTTATAAATGATTTGTTTTTTCTTCTATCTTTACAGGTTCATTAATGCGAGACGAAGAATTGTCCAGCCAATGATTGATCAATCAAATCGTGCAGGTAATTATTAAAGATTATATATATTTTTTAGATATTAAGGCGTCAAAGATCAAACAAACAACGGATTAAGAAGTTACCGTTTTGCAAAATCTCCAATAAATCAGCTTTAATTGAAATGAAATATTGAATAAAATACGATAAGGAACAAAATAATTAAGCAAAAATGCTTAATTCAGTTATATTATGGCATAAATACCAATAAAATTACAAAAAATTCCATGTTCGAAAAATTCGAAGTTCCAAAAATTTGTCTAAAACATTTGTATTAGGCAAAATAATAATAAAAATATGATAAATAACCGAAAAATTACAAAAAATCAATGTTCGAATTTTGTTCGAAAAATTCGAAGTTACAAAAACTGCTCACAAATATGAGTATTAGGCAAAATATTAATAGAAATGCGATAAACTATCGAAAAATGGTAAAAATCAATGTTCGATTTAAGTTCGAAAAATTCGAAGTTCCATAAAATGGTCTAAAACTTCTTATTTAATCCACATATTCATATAAATATGACAAACTACCAAAATAGTACAAAAATGCAATGTTCGAATCAAGTTCGAAAAATTTCGAACTTCTACAAAACACTAAAAATTATAGTTTTTCGTCATGTTAGTGTTACAAATGCACAATAAATTACAAAAATATCAATGTTCGAAGAAGTTCGAATTTTCGAAATTCGGCAGAACTTCACCAAAAATACTCAAAATAATAATTTTTGATTCTAATGGCAATGGAAATACATTTAAAAACATTAACGGCAATTAAAATTCACGTAAATGAACAAACAATTTTTAAATTTAATGTTCGAATGAAGTTCGAAAAATTCGAAATTGGAAAAAAGTTCCCAAACACTTAAAATTGCGATTTTTGGCTTATATGACATTTAAAAAATGTATACAGTTACAAAAATGCTTCAAATTCAATGTTCGAATTAAGTTCGAAAATTTTCGAAATTCCCAAAAATGTCAAAATACCGATTTTAAGCTTAAATGACAATAAAAACACACCCAAAATTGGAAATATAACTAAAATTCAATGTTCGAAAAATTCGCCTTTAGTTCGAAAAATTTTCGAAATTCCCAAAAAATGCTTCCAAACATGAAATATGAACATATAAAACAATACGAACTGAATATTGAAGAAAAATACAAAGTTCAACAAAATTCGAACTTCTAAAAAAATTAAAAAGAAAACATTTTTCTAAAAAAATAGTTTTTATTATTATAATTTTTTTAATAAAATTACTAATTTTTTTATTTCCTTTTTTTCCATTCCAGTCTACACCCCACATGCTGGTCCCTCCGGTTACGGCCATGATCCCATGGGCTATATGATGGACAGCCAAGCACATATGATGCATCGTCCACCAGGCGATCCCGGTTTCCATCAAGCCTATCCCCATTATCCACATGCTGAATACTACGGTCAACATTTGTAATCCAATTTAGCGCAATAAATCTCATCAAACTTATTTA
Source organism: Musca vetustissima (assembly GCF_032173495.1). Lineage (NCBI taxonomy): Eukaryota > Metazoa > Arthropoda > Insecta > Diptera > Muscidae > Musca > Musca vetustissima. Next base: position 292,672 of record NW_026882399.1, read on the forward strand.
TATATATAGTAAATAAATAAAACAAGAAATAACTAAATAGATAAACCAACAGCAACAACAACAAGAAAAGGATAAAAGGCAGAAAAAACTCCTACAAATGACTACAACAGCAGCAACTACTAACCCCAAACACCTCACCCGACCGAATCCTAGAAACAAAGAAATTGAAAAAGAAAGGAATTCCTCTCTTCATCTCCCTATATTTCTCATCACAAGTCAAGTCAACCGGGGAATGGTGGGGATGAAATGGGGCGATTAAACCAAAATCTTAGAACAAAAATTGAAAACCGTTAAGAAAATAAAAAAAATATACTCCCATATTAAAGAATTAAATAAATTATGACATTTATAAAAAAATTCTCTTTTTTGAAAAAAATTGAGCTTGAAAATTAAAAAAAAGAGAACAAATGTTGACCTTACTTAAGGATATCATGGCGGAACATCATAAATTTTACAATAAAAACAACACCAACAACAAAAATACCGGATATACGTAAAAAAATAACTCTAGACAGCTTTAAAGTTATTGGGAAGAAATGAGGAAAAGAGATAGAGAGAGAGAACCAATTTCAAGGAGACTTGAATTGAGAAAAACAATTAATAAAGGTAGGTATTGTATAACAAATTATTAAAAAATATATAAAAACAATTCTTAAAAAATTTTTCAAAAAAAAAAAAAAAAGAAAAAAATGAAAACTATGTATTGAAATTAAAATTTTTTTTATAAAAGTCAAATATTTTTTTAATAAAAAAAAATTATACAAATTAAAAAAAAACGTATTTTATAAAAATTTAAAAAAAATTGTTTTATTTCTTAAAAATATGTTCAAAAAAATCAAAAATATATATAAAAAATCAAAAACATATTTTTATACAAATTAAAAAAATGGTTTTTATTAAAAAAAAATTAAAAATTTTTATATAAATTTCAAAAAAATATTTTTTAAAAAATTAAATTATTTTTTTATGAAAATTTAAAAACATAAAATATTTCATATAAACAATAAAAAAATTTATTCTCGATTTTTACTAATTTGTTTTTGAAAAACAATTTCTTATAAAAATAAAAAAAAAAAAAATATTTTTTAAAAAAATTCCAAAAAAATATGTTTTTTAAAAATTCCAAAAAAATAAAAAATTTTTTTTTTAAAAAATTCCAAAAAAATGTTTATTTTAAAAATTCCAAAAAAAAAAAATTTTTTAAATTCCAAAAATATATATTTTTTAAAAAAATTCAAAAAAAAATATTTTTTTTTTTAAATTTTAAGAAACATTTGCAAAGAATATTTTATAAAATTTTTCGAAAAAAATATAAAAATTTTTACAAGTTTCCAAATTTTTTTTATAGAAAACTTTGAATATTTCATATAATTATTAAAAAAAATAATTCTCGATTTTCTTACTAATTTATATAGTTTCTTTTATTTTTCATTCCAGAACCTAAATCTTTATTTTTGTTTTAAGACTCTTCTCCTGGCAACTGACCTACCAAGGATCAAAAAACCATAATTTGGCAGTACTCGAAATATATTCCCAATTTGAAGAAAAAAAACAACAACAACAAAAATACCACCAATCAAATATTAAACTCTAAAGAAAAACCAACAACAACAACAACCACAGCGAATTTAATTTTTGAAAAAAAAAACTAATTTTTATGTTAAAATTTGTTTTCTTTAGAAGGCAAATAACCACAAACCAGGATTTATTTTTAGAAAAAAAATTTCTTTAAAAAAAAACATAATTTTTTTAAGAACAAAATATTTAAGTTACGCATGTATTTTTTTTTCTTCTTTAAAAATAAAAAAACCATATATGATGATCTCCTTATTTAAGGGTTTACAAAAGAAAAAACAAACATAAAAATTACAACAAATCGATTATGTAAAAAAAGGGAGAATTACAACAAGAAAAACAACAACAACAACCCTACTTAAAGAATTTTAAATCCAAAAAAAAAACAAAAAAGGAAATACAAACAAAAAAAATCACAGTAAAAAATGAGAAAATTTAGTTATAAAAAAATAAACAAACAAAAAAATTAAGCATAAGTAAACAAAATACAACAACAAAGAGAAAAAAAAGCAACACATATGTATACAAAAATATAATTTAATAAATTAATTATAAAAATTAAAAGAAGAAAAAACATTTTTAGTAAAAATCTTAAAAAACTCCCAAAATTTTGAAAAAAAAATTCTCCCCCTCCCCCAAAAAAAAATACACACACACACTAATACTAAAACACTACACAATGTATACCAATTGTAAATGTAAAAAGTTTTTAATTATTAATTATTATATATATACATAAAAGAAAAAAATTAAAAAAAAAATTACTTATTAGTTTTTACAAACAAATAAATAAGGAAAGTATAAAAACAAAAAGATTTTGGCAAGAAAAAAAATTAGAAAAAATCGAATTCAAAAAAGAGCTTGATTTTGGGGAAAATTATTATTAAAAAAAAATATTTGAAAATTAAAAAAAATAATTTTGAAAACAAAAAATCCCGAAAAAATAATTTCAAGCTCTCAAGATTTTTTTTTTTTAATTTTCTCCAAAGAAAAGGCACCTCAACTTTGTATTTTCACAAAGTTGAGAAAGCAAAAATTTTTTTGGTTGATTTTTTTTCCAAAAAAATATTTTTTTGAATTTAAACTTTCTTTAAAAAAACATTTATTTGTTCTATTGTACATTATCTTAGATTTTCCTGATAGTTAAGTGAAAAACCCATAATAATTGATTTAAACAAAAAAAAATTATATTACACACATAAAAAAATGCTTTATAATTTTATTCACACACATACACCTACACACATACACACAAATAATAATAATACTATACATTTTAGTTTTAAAACAAAAAGAAATACCACATAAGAACAAAAAACATATTACTTCAAATTGTTTTTATTTTTGTTTCCCAAAAAATATTTTTGAAAAAAATTAAACTCAATTTTTTTGAAATTTGAAAAAACTCCCTTTTTTCAAATTTTGTTTATGTAAAGCTAGCAAGTATTATATATAAATATTTTTTTCTGCAAAATTTATTTTTTTTCAAATTTTTTAGTTTTGTTTTATGTTTTTAATTTCTTTAATTTCTCTTGTAATTGTTTTTTTAATTAATAAAAAAATTACTCCCCTTTAATTTTTTGATTAATTATCTCTTATTATATAAAAACATATATATAATAATACATAATTATTATAATTATTGTAGTTATAGTTGATTAAAAAACAATGATAACTGCGCGCAGCTGCATATAATTTTAATTTAATTTAAATGAAAGAAAAGAAAAAAAGATCACACACACTTTACAGCTTGTATTTTATTTTAAAAATATTACTATTATTATTTTTTAATTTTAATTATTATTATTATAATTTTTAATTATATAAATGGATTATTATTATATTATTATTATTTTGAATGATTGTGAAAAGATGTGAGATGAGTTGAGAAAAGAAAAACCTATAAAACAATAATTATTTGCAAAAATACAAGAAAAAAAATTAATTTTGGTGTTTTTATTTCATTTCGATTTTTGGTTATTTAATAGATTTTTTTTTTGGTTAGTTGAAATTTTTTGAATTTTTTGGTTGATTATTTCGCTTCCGTTTTTATGCCCTACTACGTTGGATATTGATTTTGTTTCTTTTCATTGTATGTTTCGATTCTAATTTTGATCATATTTTGAATATTGTGTATGCACGAAATTTTCTTTCCTCTCATTTATGAATATTCTCATAAGATTCATATAAGAAAATTGTATTGCAATCCATCCCAGAATTGAACATCGTTTTGAAATGTTATTGTTTTTTTGAAACGCATACTTGAACAATAACAGATATTATGGCCCACAAAAATTATAAAATACTGAATTTGGAATCTGGGGAAGGCACAAAATCTGATTACAAACCCTGATTCCTTTACTGAAGTCTGATTGAAACAAGTATCCTTTTAAAGGTCCAGTTGAAATCCTCGAGAAGCAGTCGAGAAGTAAAGAAAAAATTGTCTAATTTTTATAGTCGTACTGCTATGGAATTTTTTGAAAAGAGTTATGAACTAAAAGATTGTGGTGATTATCACTATCAATTAAGGTGAAAGGTCACGCAACATTCCCTACATTCTCTACCAATATTCACTTGAATTGGACTTAAATTATTCTTTTTCAAAGATCATTCATTGCCTACTAGACTCCAATCTGATTGAAAAAATTCATATTTTGAATCTCAAATTGAATCGGAAATCGTCAATCAATACCACGGATATCAATACATTGGTGGTCTACCAGGTGAAGTGTGACCAGACAAAAGGGCTATAATAGCCGTTTGATGCATTAGAGCTAAATGTTTTGAATTTGTAGTATGAACAAACTTTCATTAGGACTTTAACTTAGTTTTGACCTCCACAGTATGTTTTGTTATATTCTAATTGGAAAATATATGACTCCACACTGAGGAACGTCTAAGAATTGATTCTTATTGAGGAATGATTAATTTTCAAGGTCAGGGTAAATTGAATGAATTGAAAATTCCCTAGAAGCCGTCAAAACTATAACTTAGTTTAGATCTCCATGGGCTCTATTAAAAATTCCAATTTTAATCCATTTAAAAAAATAGGCACTTCACATTGAAAATCGAACAAAATATATGTCATCTCAGAATCGTTTCTTATTGAGGAATGATTAAGGTTCAAGGTCTAGACTATAACTTAGTTTAGATATCCACAGATTCTATTTAAAATGTTTATTATATTCTAATTGGAGAAAATGATACTTCACACTGAGTGAGTGAAAAAAGACGGTTCCTATTGAGAAATGATTAATTTTCAAGGTAAAGGCAAATTTAATATGAATTCCCAAGAAGTCTTCGGGAGATTTCTTTTGAGTAGATGAAATATACTGACATCTACTGGTCCATAAAATCATTTTTTTATTAAAAATTAATCGTAGTTTCGACCTGTCCAATTTCCTTTTTCTTTATATTCTAATTGGAAGAATATTACGAACATATCAGAATTGAATCTTGTTGAGAATAATTCATGTTTAAAGTCTAGTTGAAAAAATGATCTCATTTTCATTGAAGTAAATCTTATTGGAGAATTGAATCATATATAGGAACTTTAATCACGGCTCAGAGGTGAGTCTTATTGCCCATTAAGATTGAAAAATTCTAGTTGGAATTCAGCTGATCTAAACGGGTTCGAATATAAGATTACATACACTAGAGAAATAGGATGTCTGGTTTAAATATATGAAATTGGAATTAAAAAATAGCATGTTCCAATTAAAAGTATGAGAAGAAGAAACAATTTCTAAATATTTAATATAGTATTTCTGATAAAGGTTCCGAATTTGTAAAAAAATATTGTGTTGGAGTGTTTAGAGGGAGTCAATGCTTCGAAGAATTCAAAAGTCCGTAATCTCTGCACAGAAATAAGTAGAGTCAAACATGTGCGTTCCCCACAAAACAGCAGTAGCTGTGGTTGCCAAATGCGGCTATGACCTTTAAAATATGGGAAATGGGATAACAACGATATATTAGAGCTATCTATTGGGTATTATCAGCATTACAAAGTCAGAACACTAAATTAAAGGTACCTATATCTCGAAAGGACTTTATGAGTCCTTAAATTGAAAACTATTTATTGAAAACTGTTGGAGAACATGGCACTGAGAGCATAGAAGACTTCCAAAACATAGGACTTGCTTGATAATTTTCCCTTATATGGTGCGGACCTAAAACATTCACTAATTTTGAACACATTTGATTTCCTTTCGTCTTTTCGAACCACTGAGCCACTACGATTGGAAAATGGGATTAGAACCATAGAAACTCCTTTATTATATTGGGACAATTTGCACTATTGTAATTTTTTTCAAAATAAATTATAGTGCCCTTTAGAAAGCCGTTATATGATGTTAATCAATATATTGTATGATTTGTTGCCATTTTAGAGGTAACTTAATAATGTCTCTATCATAGAAGTCCTGCTCTCTATTTGCAAAAAATGTTAGTAGTAGATTTTCACAATCTTCACAAGATACCAATTTGAATCATTAAAAAAATGCATGAAAAAGATTATAATCGCTTGGTGCCAAGTCCGGACTGTATGGCGGGGTGGAACACTACACCTCTCCGTTGGCCAATTCTGCACGTTTCTCCTCAATTGCTATTTTCAAACGGTCCAGTTGTTGACAGTAGAGAATTTAGTGTTTGTACATATGGAAGCAACTTATAATAAACAATTCCCTTCCAGTCCCACCAAATGCATACTAAAACCTTCCTGCCCATTAGTCCTAGTTTGGCCACCGTTTGAGGTGTTTCACCGCACATTGACCACGATCATTTTCGCACAAGGTTATCGTATGTGATCCATTTCTCATCTCCAGTCATCATCCGTTTAAGGAATGGGTATATCTCACTCCGTTTGACCAAGGCTTCGTAGATGGCAATTCGATCGATTCTATTTTTTTCTGTTAATTGGTGTGGCACCCAAATATCGAGCTTCTTTTTGAATCCATCTTTATGTAAATGGTTTAAAACAGTTTTATGGTCTATTTTTAGCTCCTGGGAGATGCTACGACTGCTAACATGCCGGTCATCGTCGATTAATTATCCGATTTTATCGACATTTTCATTGATGTCTTTTTCCCCAACCTAATATTTGCTTACACTAAAATAATATTTCTGGAATATGCATGATCCATTCTTCAGTTGAATATGTCGATTTCTCATTCTTAGTCAGAACACGCGAGACTATTATACCTGTTAATTTTGTTAAATTATCAATTATATTACTTCTTAAACCGCATTGTTTGTTATATTTACTTGCTAGCTATTTTTTCCTTCAAAACTTTTAATTTATATAAACTATCAGAATATATAAAAAATATTTTTTTAATAAATTTAATGGTTTTTCTTATAATTTAAATATATTTTTAAATATTATTTTCAAAATATGTTAACATTTTTTATTATTATATCCCCTGGCTTTAAAAGCTGCTTTGAACTGAATTTATATGATTGCAAGTAAAGAAAAAAAAAGAACTATACAAATACATATTGGCAACCCTATGGCATAACCTTTTCACTTGCAACCATCGAACGATATACGTAATTATAATGCTAACACTATTCTTTAAAATAAAATAAAAATTATACGATTTATTGGAAGACAAAAAAAAAAAAAAACAACCCACTCTCTTAATAAGAAAAAGTACCTTTACAGATTTTTTTTTCATTTTCAAAAAATTATTTATTTAAAAACAAAATCTATTACTTACCACACCAAAAAATCACCGAACATTTTTCTGAAAAAATAAAAAAACAATCACATTTAATATACAAACAAAATTTAAATAACAAAATTTAAAACTAAAAAAATGTATACGACTTTCTTTAATGAAAATAAAACCAAAAAAATAATTAAATCATTTTTTTAAATGTAAATTAAGCTTACAATTTATTAATATATAAGATTAAAAAAAAAAACGAAAAAAGTATTTGAATTTTTTTTAAATGTACAGTGCGCCTTAATAAAGAAAAACCCCAACACACACAAAGACAAAAAAATGTATACGATGAATTCATTTGAAATTGAATTGAAAAAAAAAATAATAAGATTTCGGTTTGAAAGCGAAACTAAACAGAATAAAGAAAAAATGAAATGAAAACCAAGACAACTGGAACCAATTTTATGGATGTAAACAACAGCAACAACAAATAAAATATTTTAAGATTTTTAAAGAGAGAGAATGTGATTGATGATCATTAAGTTGAAAATTTAAGGGTATAAAAAAATATAAATTATTTAATTTCTATTTAGTTTTATTAGTGAAATGGAAATTTGTTTCGAAAAACGAAAATCAATGTATACGCAATTTCTAAAATAATTTTTTGTACATATTTTTATATATTTCACCCACAAAAAAATATGCAATATTATTTAGTTTTATTTTTTAGTATTAAAAAATTAAAACATAAAATAGGTATTTAAAGCTTTTTTGTTTGTTTTCAATATTTTAGCTTTAAGAACCAATGAAAATCAAGCAGTGTGTAAAAAATCAGCCTAATGAAGAAATTTCAAAAATTGGTCTAACATCAAAGTTTTAATTGGATTTATTGTCATCACCACCAAAAACATACACATGCAAACCAACAACAAATATATGATTCACCATATTTACATTAAAAAATAAAATAAAAAATAAAAAAAAAATAGTATTTCAAAATCATGAATGTTAAGATCTTATAAAAAAATTAAAAAACAAACAGACAGATATACGAAATAAAAAACCAAAAAATAAAAAAAAAAATATATTTTTAAATTAATTCTATGTGAGTGTAAATTTATGCATTATTTTATAGTCTATATATATAATAAATAATATTAATATTATTATCTACGTATATAAATATAAAAATCTATTAAACTTATCATAATTTCCTTACCAAAAAATAAAAATAAAAGAAAACAAAAACAAATAAGTCATAATGTGCTTAATGTGTAAAATATTGCTAAACAAAATATAATAACATTAATTTATAATAATTAAAAAAAAACAAAACATATGAACTTTCAACAAACAAATTGTAATAATATTTAATGCAAATGACAAGAAAAAAACATGAATTATAAAAAAATTAAGAAAAAACAAAAATATTACTTAAAACGATGAAAGCAGAAGAATAAAAGTAATAATAAATGAAAAATATTATTAAAAATATCAAAAAATAATTGTGTTTTTAATTTATTTAATGGTGACGGGCTTGTGTTTCAATAAAAGTAATTTACATTTCGGGGTTCATAAATCAATGAGAGAAAAAGGGCCTATAAAAATACCACTGAGCATCGGAACATGAAGTAATATATAGAAAAGAAGAAATGAAATGAACTTCTCAATTATAATTGCAACTGTACCATACTGCAGGCAATGATGTTGGAAATAACGGCTAAAATATGCGGTATCGATACAGTTGATATCGATAAAGTTGATACATCTTTTCTGGGGGTAATATGGGAATTATACCTATATGTAGACCACTCTATACAATTAGAACCCAAAATGTCAAACTACTATAAACGCAGTTAAAACATGACTAACATCTTGAAAATACACAATATGGGGACTATACTAAAAATTGGCAAATGCCCTACATTTTATAAGGACGTTTCTTACCATATATATTATGTGTACAAGCTTTGTAAAAAGTGACTAAAGCATTTAAAGTATAACAGACTGGCTGACTATATGGACTTAGAATTTTCTAATAAACAATCTAGGTGAAAATTACATATAAAATACAGCATATTTCATTTTAGAGAAAAGCTATGATATCATTTGAGAACCTAGGCTAGAACTTTCGTAATATAAAAAATCGAAAAGTATCATATGGAACAAAACAGTATCGTTATATGTTAAAATGCGGATCTGCAAGTCTAACGATTGAGAGCTCTAAATGTCAAATTAAAAAAAATGTGTCAGAATCTTGAAAATACCGAAAATTAGGTGGTACCGATACATATTAGATTGGGGAAAAGTAATCCATTATTTTTTCGGCAGATGACTGTACTGATAGATTTATCGTAAAGTTAAGATTTATGCTCTTAGTCCATTCAGTTCTGAGTTACAGGGTGTTAAAAATGGAAGTGAACAAAGAGAAAATTCGGTACATTTTACAATTTTTCTTTGACAAAGGCGAACATGCAATCCAAGCGGCTAAAATTGTAAATGGTGTTTATGGTTCCGATAGTGTAACAGCCAATTATGTGCAATTTTGGTTTCGTATATTCCGTTCAGAAATGTTTGATGTTAAAGACGCACCTCTAAAATCGGGGAAATGATCGACGTTGACCGGTATGTTAATAGTCGTAACATCGTCCAGGAGCTAAAAATCGACCATAAAACTGACAGATTTGGCAAACAGGAGAGGTGTCGTGTTCCACCAGGACAACAGTGACTCGTCAGAAACTTCGGGAGCTTGGTTGGGAAGTTTTAATACATCCACCATACAGTCCGGACTTGGCACCAAGTGATTATAATATTATTTGCAGGAGGATTGTGAAAATCGACTTCTAGAGTCCTCTTTTTTTGCAAACAGAGAGCAGGACTTCTATGAGAGAGGCATTATGAATTTACCTTTAAAATGGAAGCAAATCATAAAACAAAGCGTTCCTGTAGTTTATATAAAAATAATGAATTTTTTTCCCAACCTAATATATATTTTATAGGGTCGGAAATGTTTGAGTTTATAACCAAATCGGTTCGAAAATGTGTTCAAAACTACCGAACATTTAATGTTGTTGATAAATAAAAAATTATTCCAATTGAAAAAAAAAAACAGTAAGGAAAGTTCAAAAGTCGGACGGGCCCGACTATATGATACCCTTCACCACTTTGGGTACCACTCTGAAATTTATGAAATATTGAATGTCAATCATCGAGCAAAATATGTAAAAGATCTATATATAAATGGACGTACTTGAGCAACTGTGGCATCCACCATTCGCTATGCTGCAACCCAGTGCGCTATCCAAAATTTATCTCGAAACAAAATCCAATACAAACTTTGACATGCATCAATCTAGACCTAAGTCAATACTCTATACAAAATATTGTCTCAATCGGACAAACATCGATAGTACGGTGCACCATTTACATAAAATCGGACGAACTATATATAGCTATATCTAAATGTAAACAGATTTCAAAAAAAAAAAAAAACTTCGTATACATAAATTTGGGCCCAATTCAGTACGCTGTGCAAAATTTTGTCTAAATCGGACCAATATTGGCAGTATGGTGCTCCATTACATAAAATCGGACGAAACTATATGGGAGCTATATCTACATCTGAACCGATTTCAAACAAATTTCGCGTACATCAATCTGAGCCTAATTCAATACTCTGTGCAAAATGTTGTCTTAATCAGACAAATATTGGGAGATTGGCGCATCATTCACATAAAATCGGAGGAAACTATATATAGGAGCTATATCTAAATCTGAACCGATTTCAACAAAACTTCGCATACATAAATTTGGACCTAATTCACTACGCTGCGTAAAATTTTCACTCAATCGGCGCAAAGTATACTCATTGGTGCACCATTTACCTAAAATCGGACGAAATTATTTATGAGAGCTATATCTAAATCTGAACCGATTTCAACAAAATTTCGCATACATCAATGTGGTCCTAATTCAATACCCTGTGCAAAATTATGTCTCAATCGAACCAATATTGGCAGTATGGTGTTCCATTTACATAAAATCGGACGAAACTATATATGGGAGCTATATCTAAATCTGAACCGATTTCAACAAAACTTGGCATGTATCAATCTAGACCCAAGTCAGTACTCTGTCTCAATCGGACAAATATTGGGTGTTTGGTGCACAATTTACCTAATATCGGACGAAACCATATATGAGAGCTATATCTAAATCTGAACCGATTTTCTCCAATTTCAATAGGGTTCGTCCTTGGGAGAGTTGCCAAATTTCATCCGGATAATAAATGCGACCTGTACTTTGTTCCCAAAAATACATGGTCCGATAATGTAATTTTTTATATAGGTCCATGTTTAAACATGGCCTCACATGAAGTTTTTTCCTATTTGAGGTTTTTGTTTATTATGAACTAGGATAAATCCAATCGCTGAAAATGTTTATGCTGTCCACCAAAGGTTTGCCATTTTGTCTTTGCAAAAACTAGAAATATTCGTCGCTTAATCAATAAAGAATATATCAGAACAAAATTCCGTTTGTTTATCCGCTTAAATCACAATAGAGATCGCAATATTTAAACAGAGCTTTGAAATTTTGCACTGAATTTTTATTACTCCTACAATAGTTGCCGTATAGCGGTACCGTCGAATCTGCCAAGACCCTATATAAGGATCTCGTCAAAATTCCAATATTATAGACGCATTTTCCTATGAGAAAGGTTGTTATTTAACATTTCAGTTTCATGGTAATGAAAGTACTTGTTATTAAAAAATATTCAATGTAGGCCAATGTTGTAAATTCATACAGAGGATCCGCTTAATATTTATTATTTATCATATTACAAGACAATTTTATTTAATTAGGTATTTAATTTTCTAAGGGTATAAAAAACTTGCTAGAAGACTATTTACAATGACTCTGTCTCCATGAAAAAGTTCTGACTCTTAAAAAAATGTTAAATGATCATCACATGGTGGAGTTCATAAACAGTTCTGCCGGGTAGAACTTAACTAAATTTTATTACTTTAAAAAGTCATTTCTTTATGCTCAGTGAATGGCTATATAGGAGTTATATCTAATACTGAACCGATTCAAACAAAACATTATATACGTCAATCTATACTTAATTCAGTACGCTCTGCAAAATTGTATGTTAATCGGACAAACATAGTTCATCATTTACCAAAAATCGGGCGAAAAAAACAATTTATCTGTCTAAAAATTATATTTAAAGAAGTCCGATTAATATTTTCATTGCTCAAATCTCACAACTTTGAGAACATTTTATTATTTCTAATTAAAAACATTATTCACTAAAAATAACAAATTGTAATATATCATGTTTTATATAATTCGTTAAGAGAGTGAGACCCAAACAAAAAAACTTTGAAAAATCATTAAATATATGTGTTGTTTGCAGGTGTTAAATGTCATTTAAGAAAAATTCTATAAAATATTCCATACAATTCATTTAGAATGTTGCTCTTTAAAACGGAATACAACAAAATATCCTTTTTTCAGAGTAGTCTAGACCCTAACTATGGTGGGTCCAACCAAAGCAACCCACCCCCATTAAAAATTCTTTAGCTTTTGCCTGTTCTTTTCTCAATTTGTTTGACAATCATTAATCACATGCCACACGACAATTTCGGTATACGTCGTTCGTTCGTCGTTGGGTTCTGTTTTGTTTCTTTTTTGTTGGGTGCTGCTTACGCTTGAATTGTTATCACCAGACGACATTGTCTGCTTTCCGTTCGTTCGTTTGTACACCCGCCCGGCCTGATTGTCCCTTCACTTTTATTTTGGTGGCAATAGTAGTGATACGGACTGACTCTGCCATGTCAGAGTGAGTATCTCTTCTTCACAGAGCTTCACAGTCAGTCAGTTAGTAACTCCTTGTTTTCCACCACCCAAGAATCGAATTTTTCTTCGAATGGCCTGAGTTCTGTGCACCATGGGTAACACGCCAATGAGACCATCATTGTCACAAGTGATGGCAACCGGCAATACCTCCAAAAAGTTGATGATGATGACGATGATGATGAGTTCGGTTCAGTTCAGTTCCTCTCCTATATAGATTGTAGCGTGGTGCCCTTGCTTTCTTTTGGGTGTCACAAGTGTCCTCCTAACTTCTAAATTCGTTGTTAGTCGAAGTCTTTGTCACTTTTAACCGGTAAGGCTGTGCCCCACACATCCCCCGGCTTCCTTCTTCCTCTGCTGCCGATGATGACGCTGACAATGATTTCGAAAAAAATCCGTTTTCGGCATTTTTTGTCATTTTGATTCCGTTTCCATTTCCGTGTTTGCTCTCCTCGGTTCATTCTCTGCTGCTATGCACCCAGAAAATGTTTAAATATTTAATGTAATATTATATCGTCGTCCTCATCGTCGTCGTTCATTTTGTTTAGCCAAAGATAACAAATCTTCATTTTAAGGGTGAATTACAGCAGTCAAATTCCAAACAAAACATAACCAAAAAAACAGAAATTCTTCCAATTCAAACAGTAGGTATGTATGTTGTCTGATTGTGTTGTGAGAGTGTGTGTTTGTTTGTAAATATCATCCTAAGAAAATATGATATAAATCAAATAGATAGACACTAAACAAAGGGCATTCAAACAGGCGTTTTCAAATTCATTTAATATTCCGACAAATTTGGAATATTTTTTATGTTGTTGTTTTTTTTTTTTGCGGAAGTGACTGCAACGGATGTTAAATGTGTAGTTTTTGTTTAATTTAAATATGAATATATGAAATTACAATGGGAAAATATGTTATGACAAAATAATATCTCGACATGAGTTTAAAAATGTAATTTAGGCCATACAGAGGGAGGAAAATATGGCTATGAGAACGGATTTAAGTTCGGCAGGGCAGAATTTTTATAACATATCCCATGAGGTAGGGATGCGAAAAATATATAGATTTTTTAAAGGAATTTTCTATAACCATCATCAAGGCTATAGGCGTGGATTTTTTAAAGGAATTTTCTATAACCATCATCAAGGCTATAGGCGTGGATTTTTTAAAGGAATTTTCTATAACCATCATCAAGGCTATAGGCGTGGATTTTTTAATTTTATATGTAGATTATTCCATGGCAAATTTTCAGAATGAATTTGTATAACCATCAAGGCTATATGCGTGGCTTTTTTAAAGGAATTTTTATAACCATCATCAAGGCTATAGGCGTGGATTTTTTAAAGGAATTTTCTATAACCATCATCAAGGCTATAGGCGTGGATTTTTTAAAGGAATTTTTATAACCATCATCAAGGCTATAGGCGTGGATTTTTTTAAAGGAATTTTTGATAACCATCATCAAGGCTATAGGCGTGGATTTTTTTAAAGGAATTTTTGATAACCATCATCAAGGCTATAGGCGTGGATTTTTTTAAAGGAATTTTTGATAACCATCATCAAGGCTATAGGCGTGGATTTTTTTTTCAAACGAATTCTTATAACTATAACTATTCAGAGTGGGTTTTCAAAAATATTGCTTACTTACTTAGCTGGCTTGTTACAGAACGGTAGTTTCATAGACAGAGCCTAAAAAAGATTTCAAGCGCGTCGGTCTTCTGCGCCTCTTCCAATTTGAAAGACCATGCTCCGACATGTTGTATTTCACTTGGTCTTCCATCTAATTCGTGGCCTTCCCCTTCTGTGTGAACCATCAGTAGGCTCGCTTTTATCTGCCTTTTGAGCTGGAGCATTCTCATTCATTCGCTTAACATGGCCACCGTAATCGCTGAAGCTCAATAGGACTGATTATGTCTGCGTATAGATTGTAAAGCTCGTGGTTCATTCGACGCAGATCGGCCCGCAGATTTTTCAAGGAAATTTTCTCTTAAACACCCCCAAAAGCTGCCTCATCTGCTTGCGCGAGTATCCATGCTTCAGATTCATATAACAGCACGGGTAGTATCAGCGTCTTGTAAAGAGTGAGTTTGGTCTGGCGGGAGATGGCCATGTTTCTAAACTGCTTATTTAGACCATAGTAGCATCTGTTGGCCATTACTATCCTTCTCCGAATTTCAAAACTAATGTCATTAGTTTTATTTATGGCGGTACCAAGGTATATAAAATTTTTAACTACCTCGAAGCTATAGTTCTCAAGTTCTACAGTTGGTCCGAGTCTACTGGACGTCTTGCGCGTTGATACCATCAGCATGGTCTTCTCGCCGTTTACTGCCAGATCCATTTTGACAGACTCATTCTCAATTTGTTCGAATGTGGCTGTTACCGCTCACAATGTTCGACCCATTATATTGATGTCATCGGCGTAGGCGAGTAACATGTGTTGTTTGGTGTACAGAGTGCCATTTCTGTTCACCTTTGTCTCTCATATGACCTTTTCCAGCAGGATATTAAAAAGGTCACACGACAAACTATCACCTTGTCTGAATTCTCGTACGGTATTGAAGGGCTCCGATAGGTTCTTTCCGACTTTAACTGCTGACCTTGTGCCACTTAAAGTTATCCTGCATAGCCGTATTAATTTTGCAGGAATGCCGAACGCAGACATGGCTTTAAACACCTCTGAACGGATAGGGCTGTCGAATGCGGCTTTATAGTCGACAAATAGGTGGTATGTGTCGATGTGTTTTCGTGAGTCTTTTCCAGGATTTGGCGCAGAGTGAAAATCTGGTAAATTTTCCAGGTCTGAATCCGCATTGGCATGGTCCAATAATGTCATTGACCATTGGCTTCATTGTCGTTCACACAGAACACTGGATAGCACTTTATATGCGATGGGAGGAAGACTAATTCCTCTATAGTTGGCACATATCGTCTTGTCTTCTTTTTGTGCACGGGACACAGGATGCTGAGGTTCCAATCATTGGGCAAATTGTACTAATCAGCTGGTGCATACTCTTGACCAGCAACTGCTGATGGCCAGCAATATTTCGGCTGGTAACCCATGGGCTCCTGCGCTTTATTGTTCTTCAGCTGATTAATTGCTATTTTGACCTCATCTTGGCAAGGTGGTATACATTCTATACCGTCATCTCATATTGCCTCAGGGGTATCTTCTTCACCGCCACTATTTGATAAAAGAAGCTTTTCAAAATGCTCCTTCCAGATCTCCAAAACACGCTCTCTGTATCTGTCACCCGGTTTTCATATTCATCTCTATAGGAGGATGTGCCTGCACCAACGTCTTCGGTGTGGTGTTTTACTCGTTGGTAAAATTTCCGGACTTCATTCTGACTCCTGTACACCTCGATTTTCCCACGCTCACGTTTTTCTTGTTCTTTCTTCTTTTTTCTGAAAATACGTTTCTCTTTCCTTTTCTCCCGATAATTCTCCATCGCACTACGTGTTTTTACTGTCTGCAGATCGGTAGCATTACGACACTCCTGATCGCTCAATGGGTTTCTTGGGGTGGTCTTTGGTGCCCAATTGTTGCTTTTGCTGCACTTTGTAGTGAGTGGGTAATTCTTTGCCATTACCAGGTGGGTAAGTTGAGCGGAGTAGGCTTCTACTACCTGCATATTAAAAATATTGCATATTCTACAAAATGTTTCTGACAAATAAACTTGAATTATTTTTAATAATTTAATAAAGGTCTCACAAAACTTTAACCCTTTATGGCCCAATGTTGCCCACAGGCAACAAAATGTTTTAGAGCTTATATTTAATATACATCTAGTATATTTATATTCTTTCGATTTCGTATGTCAAGACCTGATTATAGACGATATATATCAAAAGACAAATTAAAAAAAAAACAAATTGTTGGTAAAGTTATGAGCTTTTCAATATAGAGAAGATGGCAAAAAATGTGTACAGTACTAATCTGTGTATACAGTCCAAATTATTTAAATCGCTTCGTATTCGAATTGTACGAATTCTGTCATCAGAATTATTTTTGATTCTTGTAAAAAAGAATATAGAGAAACATTTAAAATGAATTTTCCGTCGATTTTCCATTTGGTTTTCTTGATATTTGACTTGTATTTTTCAGAAAGAATGTACTGTATCTCCCGAATGCAAGGATGTAGCTATGTCAAATTTTGTTCACATCCTATTTAGGATGGTTGCATTAAATCTGTGAACAGAAAATTGATCTATGATTACGGAAAAAAATTCGGGCCACAAAGGGTTAAGAATGTCTTTTGTCGGAATGTTTTCTTCAAGGATTTATTAGGAGTTTTTTTCCAAGGACTCTCGGTCAAGTTTGGATTTTGTAGGCATTTTTTATAAAATGATTAGACCAATATGTGTGCACTTTTTAAAAGCGTCGTAGCAATAAACATGGTAATATTGTTCCGAAATTTGAGTTAAAATATTTTCATCGATGATATATGCCCACAATATAATACTTAACGAAAAAAAACTACCCTTTTAGTCCATCCAATCCTCATATTCTTGTTTACCATCATAAATATTTCGTTGCGTTACATTGTAATAATTTCATATTTTACATTCATTGTTATTATGTATTTTGATTTTTTTTGTTATTCCCACCTATTTAAAAGGGGTTGGGTTTGTTTCACAAACATTCAGACCAGTGACAATCCTTCCATCTTGTTGGGTTACCTTTTTTGGTTTAATACAAAAAACACCAACCTTGGTACTCGGTTTTTCTCCACCACAGTTTGAAGTTTTTCTCAAACCTTTGGTAATTTGGCATTGTTATGCTAAAAAATTCTGAAATTACAATAACAATTTTATAAAATAGTTTAATCCAACGCATATGTGTCACAGCGTCACAGACACTCACATGCATAATATTATGTGACATACCACGCTAGAAGCGGTGTCTGTGTTTGTGCGTGGTGTGTTTTTTCTGGTGTTACAAAATGAAACGATTTTGGGTTATGCGCGCGATGAAGGAATTTTGTTTTTAATATTTTCTGATAATACCGGATTATGGGGTGTCAAAAGTATTAAAGGCGTGCACCATCGTCATCAAGCCACACAAAAAAGGTAGAATATGATTTTCATGTTTTTGTTTTCATGAGAACAAAAACAAAAAATATTGTGTTGTTTGGTATTATAAAGATTAATAAATATATTACTGTAATATAAAATTCATGATGCTAAAGTTTTTGTTGCTTGTTTTTTTCAGTTCGTTTAATAAAAACGTTATGCGTATGTAGAATTTTTTGTTTGTGTATGCATTGTGGAATTTGATCGGATTTAAGGGGATATTTTATTAGTGTTTCTTTTTTCTTTCTTTTTTTTCAGGAATTTAAATATATTCAGACGTGTGACATTTAAAATTGAAAATTGTATCTGGTTAAACATTTTTGAATGTGAGTAAGAGAAGAACCTATCCGTAGGTTGATTTAACCTATCAAACCTATCAAAGGTTAGATTTAATTGTAGCATAACTTATTAGCATAGAAGATTATGACTTCGAGAAAATGTGTTTTGGACAAGACGGTGCCACATACCACACACCTCGAGCAAATATTGCTTTATTGCCAGAAACATTTCCTGATCGCATAATTTCTCGTCGTAGCGATATCAACAGGCCACCAAAATCATGCGTCTTGATACCAGAAAGACCGTGTTTATACATATAAATCTTGAAATGTTGAGCACTTAACAATCAATCATGGCTGGAGATCCCACCCAATATGTGTCAAAAAGTTATCAAAATTATCTATTGGCCTGTGATTATATAAAATCGGACAAAAATATGCACGGGAGCTATATCTAAATCTGATGCGAATTATCCCCAATGGATTCAATGGAGTTCGTCCTTGGTTCAAATAAATGCCTTGTTCCCAATATCAACTCATTCGGATCATAAATCCGACTGATGGAGGGCCATGCAGAAAGCGGCTCTGGTTCCTATTTTTTTCTTTTTTAATTTTTTTGTCATTTATGGACGAGGGACAAAAAAAGTCCAATCCGCAATTGATCTTAGTTAGTTATGATGATCAAATATTGGGGACTCCTTCTATAGGCATCTGCACCAGAATGTAGTAGGAGAATAATTGTATTTACATAAAATGTAACCATTTGAGGCTCGATTTTTTCCATGTCCATGCAGTCTTGTGTGAATATAGTGTACAGTAGTACTCGAAACAGTAAAAAATCTCGAAAAAACAAATCCAATGTTAATTTCTAGATTGAACATACAGTTGTTATTATTATCTCTCCCATGAAGTATTTTCAGTATATCATGGAGACCTATGAAGGGTCTTCAATGTATATTTGAGATCCATAAAGGATCTTTGATGGTTATCAATGTGTAAAAGCTGTTTCCTGTTTTATATGGTAGACCATATATCGGAGTGACCTCTGAAGTATATAAAAGTGTGTAAAAGATACCTCGAAAAAGCCTTCAATATATCCAAAAGTCCTCCCAAAGGTCTTATAAACAGAAGAGGCCTCTGAATGTTAAAAAAGTGACCATTTTGATTCAGATGTCTCTTCGATACAGCGAAAGGTTTTCCATATACAGAAGGGCCACTGAAGAGTCTTTAAATTATATAAGGGACATTTTAAGGGACTTCAAATGTATAAAATACATCTTAAGAGCTCTAAACGTGTTGTGGAGAACATTAAAGTGTATCGTATGCATTGAAGATCTACTACAGAATCTTTATTGTACTAATGGACAAAATTGTACGGTAGCGGTGATGGCTTAGCACGTGTTCTTTTTTCCTCAGTCATTTTTCAATATAGTCTCTCACTTACGCTCTCCCACATTACTCTCAATTTAGTTTTGTTCAACAGTGCTTTAATGGATCGAAAAGTCCTATGAAGGGTCTTATATTTATATAGAGCGGGATCTGAACAGTATTCTGTCTTTAGTAAAGACCCAGCAAGACCATTGAAGATCCTTCAATTTACAACAGGGACCCTCAAAAAATGTATTTGCGTTACAAAAGAATCTTCAGATGACACTTCGGTACTAAGAAGTGGGTTTCCATATTCAGGACATTCGAAGGGTCTTTAAAATATCGAATAGACATCTGAGGGGTATTTTATGTTTTGAACAGGGGTTTGTATATATTAAGGAAACCTCTGAAGATCCATAGTATATAGAAGATACCTCGGAATGGTAATAGACCTCTTAAGATTCGCCTATGAATCGAAATGTCATCTGAAGTGTATTATATACAGAAAAGGTCTAAATGGTATTTTATTTTTAGACGAGACACCTGAAGGGCCTCGAATATGTACAAAGGAAGTCTTGAATGTACAAAAATGTACAAAAAAAGTCCTACGGATATTTCCACAGAAGAGTCTGAAATATCGAAGAGGCTTCTGAAGAGTCTTTTAAGTACATGTGAGGCATTTTAAAGGTATATTATGTATTAAAGAGGCCTTTGAGGTTTTCTAGGTATTGAAGATACCTCTAAAGATATTATGTATATTTATATACCACAGAATTGACTTCTACGTATCACAGATACCTTTAAAGGGTGTTATATGTATCCAAAATACCTCTGAAGATCTGCTGTACGTAGAGGAGTCTTGAAAGGGTAGAAGGGACATTTAAAGGGTCTTTAAAATATCGATAAGACATACGAGGAGCCACAAACATATAGTAGGAACCTCCGAAGGGGTAACTGAAGAGGTTTTATGTATTTAAGGCGCCTTTGACGGGGTTTCTATGTATCAAAGAGGGTATCTGAGGATATTTTGTATATAGAACATGCCACAGAAGTGTCTTCTGCGTATCGAATAGATCTCTGAAGATCCACTGAATATTGAAAAGAGCTCTGAAGGGACTTCCATATACAGAAGGTTTTCAATGTAGAAAATATATCTAGTTGATGTATGTTCGACTCCTGAAAGGGTCTTCCACTTAACGGATGGTCTTTTCCGAGGGATATTTTATGTATTGAAGAGGCCTTTAAGGGATTTTCTATGTATTGAAGATGCCTCTAAGGATCTTCTGTGTATAAAATAGACAGCAGAAGCGTCTTCTACGTACATAGAATGGAGCTTTTTTATTTCTGGTATTATCTAAGATCGAAGTAAGCTCAGTAGTAGTAGACCAACAAACCACAAACAAATGAGAGTAAAGTTCGAATCATTCAGTGATATCATTTGATTCTTAGGTTATGGAGGCACTTCTAGTGGCTTTAATCGGCTTATTGTGGTCATGGTCGGGTCGGGTTGTATTTGTTGGCGCAGTTGCAGTTGTTGACCCCGATTGTAATAACAGCTCGGGTTGTAGTAGTCGTCTTTGTTTGTGATAACAGCTCTGGTTATAGTAGTCGTTTAGCTATATTAGTCGGCTAGGTTTATAGTAGTCCACTCCAATTGGAATCCTGGATCCACGCAAGTGCCCCGGACAGCCTGTAAACTAATTGTTTTTACTCAAATAATTTATTTTTACAATAGAAATTTTCATATTGAAACAGCGGACATCCTTCCCTCTAAATTAAGTCTTGTGTACGTGCTTGATTGGAATAGCAAATATGCCTATAGTAGTGGACTCGGGCTAATAGCCCACTCTGATTGTGGCAACAGCTTGGGTACCGTTCATGGGTACAAGTTACTACAACTGTGCACACTGACACAATTCAATTTCACTCGTACTCGGTCTAACTCGTTTACAGGGTCTACAAAGCGAATAAGGAAATCCTGAAGGGCATTTAAAGTAGTGAAGATTCTCGTGAAGGGTCTTCTATGCACCGAAGAGGTCTATGAAGTTTTTTTGATTAAAAATATACGACGATAGTTTCAAAATAATTTCGTATATTTCCTTAAGACATATTCATATGCTCCCACACGTTCGATGAAAAAATAATAAAACTGGTAATAATACAAGCAATAATGAATTACAAAAACATAAGCTTTTATTTTACCTCAACTCACATATAAGTTACCATTTTCCATATTGTTTTTTGGAATACGCAAGCGTTTTCCTCACTTTGATACATCAATTTATTCATAAACCATGTGGTTGGATTGGGTGTGCGACAATAATGGGTGTGTTGCCTTTAATAACATTCATATTGGAGGATTTAGTAACAAAGTCCAATAAATGACACATCAGTGTGGCAGGGAAATCGTCGTCGTCGTCATAATCATCGTCACCATCGTCAAAAGCGTGTTAGGTATTACAGCAAATAAATTAAAAATTCATCCATACCGATTGGGTCCAGCCAGGCAAACCAACCAGTAAGGTTTTTGTGTGTGCTACAAAGTAGAGCAGGGTGCAAATTGTGTGTTGTTACAATTTTTATGATTCATTTTCATAAAAACAAAATTTTAAACTTTAATATTTTTTTTGAATATGCATATGAAATCAAAAACGAAACGAAAAATTGGGTGAGGGTAACAAGTGCCAATGTGGGGATTATGTGGTTGGTGGCAGGAAGGCAGGGTAGTTACATTGTTGTTGTCGTCGTTTTGTTTAATAGATGTTAAAGAGGACATTTATGGTTTGTTATACTATTAAATAAATACCTAAAGGCTACTTCTTCTGCCCTGCGAGAATTGTGAACATTTGGCCAGAGGATTAGGGGAGGTTAGTTAAAAAACTTTGACAAGAAAATTTGCATAAATTGTATTTGTATCCGACAGACACACACTCACGGCCACCACACAAATGAATTGAAGATGGTGTGTAAAATAACATAAACACAACATAAAAGTAATTATTATTATTGTTATTATCTGCAGTAAATAACAACAACAACATCTGAAAGATTTTTTTGTTTGAGGAATAATGGGAAAATATACAAAAAAAAATGTAGCAAATGCGTATTGTCGGAAATAAGAAGGCATGTAATTAGAGCAATACAAAAATCTGCTTAAATGACCATCTCAAAGCGGGATTAAATTTAAGTATTATTGGCAGCTTATAAATGGACTTAAGACGAAGTCGTTAGCATATGGTCGATATGTGGATGATACTAAGAGTCAGTTTCATTTCACAAGCATTTGTAACTACCAAAAACGACGAAATATATCGATACCAAATATTGAAAATGGTTATCATTTGTATGTTACGTATTTTCTAATATGGACTTGACAAATGGTATATCGGCTTTAATTTTAGGGTCAGGTTTTTCTTATATGAGTGTGTAGCAGGAAGTTTACTCAAAATTTGAGCGATGCTCAATTCACGAGAAAGCCGTGGAATTTACTGATTTGGATCGTGTACTATGGACGCCTGAACGACAGAGATCTTCCCGACAGTTTGACCAATCCAAGGTTTATTTATAAGGTTAACCGGTAATGCCAACTGTCATCAAGAGAAGACTGAGGCATGAATTCGCCTCCTGGTAGACCTAATTAATAGGCCATGCACTAATCCATTGGCTGACTAGGACGGCAACATAAAACACCGAAAATATAGAAACTAAATGTTTTCATTCAATTTATTTTTCCTGTCAGCTGGGGCGAGAATTGCGGCAAAAAATCCGATTCCGAAACTGGGTACCATGTATTTATTATTTGTAGATTTGTCTTTAAAATATCAATTCAGTACGCTGTGCACAATTTCGTGCAAACCGAAAGAAATTTAGAGGGTTTGGTACTCCATTTAAATGAATTCGGATGAAAATACATATGGGAGCTATATCTAAATATGAACCAATATTCACGAAACTTAGCACACATCATTCTAGACTCAATTCAGTGCTAGCTATATCTAAAACTAAAGCGATTTTCACAAGTTTCAATAGGGTTCGTCCTTGGACTAAATAAATGAGCCCTAGCAAATTTCATCCAAATCGGATTATAAATGCGACGGACATGCATAAATCGACTCCGAAAGAGATTATATGCATATTCTCAAAAGGAACCATGGGTCTATTTCGTTTTCTTATGCCTGTTACAAACATATGCACAAAGATATAATACCCCGTACCACAGTGTGGTGAAGGGTATACAAACAAAGTAGCCTAACAAAACTCAATTTTTTTCGTCACCGATATAAAATTTCAATATGGGATTCAATAATAAACATGATAAGGAAAAAACAATAAGCGGACGGGTGCGAGCATATGATGCCCTGCACAACTTTTACGAAAATCTAACTTTGTGTGGTTCTATACTCTGAGCTTGGCCAATATTTCTCGATATTTGCACCCTCTAGAAGGACTAACGGTCAACAAATATTACTAATATACAATACAGCCCTTTTAATTACTTGTCCAGATTCCCTTCAACATGATGTTCGGCTTTCAATTGTGGCCTATAGATCGAAAGAACACAAAAAATTAAGTTTTCGGTCCACCGAAATTATTGGTGTTGTCCTTGACCATAAATTTTAAAGCGAGAAGTGCCCTCTGGTGTGGTAATGGGTTACTAAATAATATCTCAGTACGTAAGCACCTGCAAATATTTAAGTGTAACTCCCACATCTGAGTACATACGACAATATAATTTAAAGGTCAACTACTCCTCTTGGATATACTATCAACTTCTCGGATCTATGTCCTTCACTACAGAAAACACATTTTATAATTTTTCACACAAAAGTCAGGGTCCATTTGACCCGCTAAACACTGACCAATCTTTATCAAAATAGGTATGCTTATTCTTTAGCTCGATCCCGTTCTCCATGTAAAATTTCGCGATGTTCGGGCCATAATTGCGGCCTCTGGAGCGACCAGAAAAACCGACAAAAATTAGGTATTTGGTCCATTTCATCCCCCAAATATTAACCGATCTTTACCAAAAACAGTAGGGGTCTTCATTGGCCAGAACCCATCCTTCATCCAAAATTTCATGAAGATTGATCCATAACTGTGGCCTGTATCTTGTTTACAAATTATATTGGACAGACGGACGGACACACATGTTTAGATCAACTCAGCTAGTCGATATATGACGATCGGTATACTTAAAGGTGGGTCTATAAAAATCATACGACAAACTGTCAACTTGTATGAATCCTCGTTCGGTATTAAATGGCTTCAAGAGTTCCTTTCCGACTTCAACTGACAGGTAAAGTTATCCTGCATAGCCGTATTAATTTTGCCAGAATGTGAACGCAGATATGGCTTTAAATATCTCAGAACGAATAGGGCTGTCGAATGCGGCGAATAGGTGGAATGTGTCGATGTGTTTTTCGTGGGTCTTTTCCAGAAATTAGCACAAAGTGAATATCTGGTAAGTGGTGGATTTGTCATGCCTGAAGTACGCTGGATACCATTTTATATATGGGAAAGAGACTAATACCTCTATAGTTGACACATATCGTCTTGTCTCCTTTTTTGTGCACGGGGCACATGATGCTGAGGTTCCAATCATTGGACATGTATTCCTCTAGCCAATTGTACTAATCAGCTGGTGCATGCTCCTGACCAGCATCTGACCATCGGTCTTGAATAGTTCGTGAGTAAGTGAATGTGGAAAAGGAAAAATTTCTGGCTGAAGGCCT
Source organism: Musca vetustissima (assembly GCF_032173495.1). Classification (NCBI taxonomy): domain Eukaryota; kingdom Metazoa; phylum Arthropoda; class Insecta; order Diptera; family Muscidae; genus Musca; species Musca vetustissima. The sequence goes on from NW_026882399.1 coordinate 318,226, forward strand.
TTCATCTCCTAAAAACTCGAAATAATAAATGCGCGGCTCAAGCCATCAAAATGCCTGAAATTGTGCAGTAGTTTGGTATGGAGGTATTGTTCTGATTTTGTGTGAAGAAGCCGTTTATATTTCTAGTCTATTCTTCAATTGCGGAAAAAAGACGGTTAACACGGTTACCACATCGCTCCGAATGGACGGTGACAGTCGTTCCATACTCGTTTCGAAGATGTGACATGTAATCAAACCTTCAGATCAAAGATCCCACCAACCAGTTATCTTTTCTAGATGTTGTGGACTCTCTTTAATTACTTGGGAATTCTCAGAACCCCAAGCACCCATTCCACGGATCTTCGACGTTTTGATTGATCAGATTGGCGTTAACTGGACTTTATATGCATGTAGTTGTAGACCTAAATGCAAAATACAACATAATGTTCCTTAAGACTGCTAATTCCTAAGAACACTTTCTTTATAAATTAATTCTATTAATGCTATTGTTTCGCATAATGACTTTGTCAACGTTTTTAATGTAATTTCAGCTTGATCACGATATTTTAAGGAAGTTACAAAATTTTTATGGAAGCAAAATTTCAAAATTTTAATATTTATTCAGTCAACATTTGTGATAATATTAGGTTGGGAAAAAGAAATTCAGAAGAAATGAAGAGAAATGATCGAAGTTAGCAGTCGTAACATCGTCCAGGAGCTAAAAGTTGACCATAAAATTGTCTTAAACCATTTACACAAAGCTGCATTCAAATAGGAGCTCGATGTTTGGGTTCATCACCAATTAACAGAAAAAATAGGATTGATCGAATTTCCATCTGCGAAGCCTTGGCCAAACGGAATGAGATAGACCCATTTCTTAAACGGATGGTGACTGGAGATGAGAAATGGAGATGAGAACACGGCATTTGGTGGGACTTGAAGGGGATTATTTATTATGAGTTGCTTTCATATGACCAAATACTAAACTCTGATCTCTACTGTCAACAACTGGACCGTTCGAAGATAGCAATTGAGCAGAAACGACCAGAATTGGCCAAGAGGACAGGTGCCGTGTTCCACCAGGACAACATTATTCCACACACATCTGCGGTGACTCGCCAGAAACTTCGGAAGCTTGGTTGGAAAGTTTTAATGCATCCACCACACAGTACGGACTTGGCACCAAGCGATTATCATATTTTTCTTGCATTGCAAAATTTCTTTAATGATAAAAAATTTGTATCTAGGGAAGATTGTGAAAATCGACTACTAGACGTTTTTGTTATATATCTATATCTGAACCGATTTCAGGGAAAGTCGCCAGAGACTATTTTATATTACTTTAGTACGTTGTGTCAATCGGCCTAGCTATGGATATTTTCACGAAGTTTAGCAACATCATTCTAGACCAAAGATAAGAATTATACCAAAATTCGTGCAAATCGAAATATATATAAGGACTTTGGTGCACAATTTACATTAAATCGGACGATAATATGTATGGGAGTTATATTTCCATCTGAACCGATTTTCATGAAACTTAGAACACATTATTATAGACGCAATTCAGTACGCTATGCCAAATTTCGTGCAAATCGAAAGATATATAGGGTCTTTGGTGCATCAATTATCTTAAATCGGATGAAAATGTATATGGGAACTATATCTAAATCTGAACCGATTTTCACGAAACTTTTCATACATCATTCTAGAATTAATTCAGCAAGCTATGCCCAAATTCGTGCAATTCAAAATATTTCCAGGGACTTTATTGGACTATTTACCTAAAATCGGGCGAAGCTATATATGGGAGCTATATCAAAATCTGAACCGATTTTCACGAAACTCTGCACACATCATTGTAGACTTAATTTAGTACATTGTGCCAAATTTCGTGCAAATCGAAAGATATATAGGGACTTTGGTACACAATTTACCTTAAATCGGACGAAGATATATATGGCAGCTATATCTAAATTTGAACCGATTTTTCCCAATTTCAATAGGGTTCGTCCTTGAGCCAAACAAATGAACTGTGCCAAATTTCATCCAATTCGGATCATAAATGCGACCTTTACTTTGTTTACAATTTAACATGGACAGACGGACGGACGAACGGACATTCATAAATCGACTCAGATTCTATGATTCTATGCATTTTCTCAAAAGGAACCATGGGTCTACCTAGATTATTTTTGCCTGTTACAAACATATGCACAAAGACATAATACCGTGTACCCCAGTGTGGTGAAGGGTATAAAAATACCAACTAAGTTAGACAGATGTCGACTTCCAATCCCATATTTTTGAAACCACGAAAGGGATAACCCTTTATAAGTTCAACTCGATTGTTAAAAACCAGTACAAAAATCTGTTTTATTATTTGAAAATCCTGATAAAAAATATGTCAATCTGGATCTGTCTCCCACGAATAAATGTTATTAACGTGTTCGGCATAATGACCTTGTCAACATTTTAATATCATTTCAGCTTGACCACAATTTTTTTTAGGAAGTCACAATTACAACAACAATTCTAATATTTATCCAGTCAACATTTGGGAAAATATATTGTGCGGACTCAATGGTAGGTGTAACAATTGTCACTAGCGCCATACTGAAAACACAATTGAGTAATGTAAGCTATTTAATTTTTAATTTTCAGACCCACATTTGTAAATAATGACACAAATTGCAAAATTTCCATCATTAAATTCAAAACAATTGTGAACTGTAAAAATCTAAATTTTTATATATAAACACACAAAATAAAATACATTTTAATTAAAACCATGTGCTGCTGATGTTGTTCTTGGTGTAGTTGTTGTTGTCTTTATAAAACAAAACAATTTACGCTTCATTTCTTAATTTAAGTAATTCTATTGCATTTTAAATGAAACTGTCAGTAATTTATGGCCAGAGCTAGTAATGCACGCACACACACACGCTGACAACAAATGCAATTGGCTACCAATGTCTTCTTCCTTAAGGGTCAGACTCTGCCAGTCCGTCAGTCAGTCTCAAGAGAATTCATAACTAAATTGTGGATGGCCAGGCAGAAGTGCTAGCCATCCAGTTAGTCCATCCGCCCGTCCGTCCATCAGTTAGCCAGCCATGGCAACATATGTTAGAATAAGGGTTTAATGCATTCGTTCTTCTTCCTTTTCGCCTTTGTGTTGTTGTTGCTGGCTTTTCATTTGGTTTCTTTTCACGCAGTGTTGAAAAACAATTAAATTGCAAAAATAATAAAAATGCGAATACATTTGGCAATTGAATTTGCTGACCAGTTGTTGCTCATTTGCTGGCCGTCTGTTAGCTCTGAGTTGAGCGAGCATAACCAATTAACAAATTAAAATTGAACCGAAATAAAGGCTACAACAAACAAAAGGCGAGCTATATATCGCATTTATAGTATGAGGTCGAGAACTATCAAAGATGAATGTATTTCTTCCTTCTTAAACAATAGTTTTGCTCGCTTGAGAAACCACAAAATGCAAAGGTCACGAAAGGATAACATGTGATGATTGAATTGAACACAAAAATCCCAATAGGTTGCATGTATCGGCTTGTAAAAGTGTTGGGGAGTTTTAAACAAAATATAAATATTGTTTCAACACAACTAACACCCAAACAGTCTTCTGTTGTGATGATGATGATAATTTCCCTGACATTTTGGTATAGTGATCCCATTAAGCATTGCGTGCCGTACCCTTGAGAGGTGGACAAATGGTAAAATATCGAAAATAAAATAAATAATTAGTGAGTAATTATTGGTGGAGATGATGGCAAGAGTACCCGTAGCAACAGCAGAGCCAGCAGGTAAATTGAACAAAACTAGCATGTCCTTAATTCACACAATCGCCTAATAACTATTAGGATGGGAGAATACATTTCAATATGTGGTTTAATAGATATTGAATGTACACTCAAAGAAAAAACAAGTCGTAATTTCAATGGATCTTAAATATGGCTGGACATATTTCTCCTAGCCCATATCATACAAAAAAAAAATATATATATATATATATATATATATATATATATATATATAAGAAAAGTAGTATAATCTGAAGGCACCGACTGTCATGTCAAGATGAATATGATGGTACAATCCCATTATTTGCGGCATTTGGTAAGAAAATGGCAGTGCCAAAGTTGCTGAAGTCGGCCGAGTCGAAGAAAAAAAAAACGGATTTCCACACCGGACAGATATTTTCTGAAGAATCTGATAGTTCTTCCTTATCAACAGTTTATTCGAATTTTTTTAGTGTTGGTTGATATAAGATTTTCTAAGCAAGGTAAAGAGAAAAATTACGACTAAAACATACGATTATCGATTTGTTGTCTTTAAGGATCCTCTCCGATATCATACGAGCTACATTTTAGTAGAATATTTGGCCGTCAAAATATTCCATCCTGTAGTATTTATTTTACGGTCACAAGGACTTGACATAGAAGGAGGTTATATTTTACAAAAGCATTCTCATTCGATTTGACTTAAAACAAATCATCTTAAAAATAAATAACAAAGATATATAGAATCTTCTTCATGTTATATGCATCGGATTTTCAGCGAATATTTTGAGGTATGAGAAAGAATTTTTAAAACACCTAAAATATGAACCTATATTGAAAATTGTATCACGTGAGGTTTTTCACCATATGATAAGAACTGCCTAGTGTAATGGACATTTTTCTGAGAGGTTCATTAAAAGCCTACGTCTATTAAGAACGGCGTTGGGACTTCCAATATATAAAAAAATGTTTTTCTTACCGAATCGAACTTCAATAATTCCAAGTACTTCTCTTGAGGTTATCTATCTCTTCGCTTATGCATGTCGTAAGCTATATATATATTATCATATAAATCCAAACGTTGAACTCAGATCTAAATGGTACTTTAACATTGGTATTTCCATTTCCTAAGCCTTTCAGCCTGATTCGAATATATGAGGACCAGAAAGGATTACTTACTTGTATGTCATTATTTCTCATTGTGTTGAAGGACATCTTAATCGACAATAATAACTTATCCTGATCCTTTTCAAAATTAAATCAAGGTGTTTAGAACATTGCAAGTCGAACTCCGTAATAGTTCAGTATTTTGATATAGTGAGTATCTGAAGTTATTATTGGACCATACCACCTTTGACCAGATTTTCACACCAGATCCTGGAAAAGACCCATGAAAAACACATTCCGACACATTCCAACCATTCGTCGACTATAAAGCCGCATTCGACAACCCAATCCGTTTAGAGTTGTTTAAAGACATGCCTGCGTTTGACATTCCTGCAAAATACATACGGCTATGCAGGATAACTTTAACAGGCACAAGATCAGCAGATAAAGGACCTCTCGAAGCCCTTTTATACCGATCGAGGATTCAGACAAGGTGACAGTTGTCGTGTGACCTGTTAACAACCTGCTGGATATACGATATCCAAATGTAAACATAAATGGCACTATGTACACCGAACAGCATATGTTACTCGCCGACGACATCAACATAATGGATCGAACATTGCGAGCGGTAACAGTCACCTTTGAGCGAATTGAGAAGGATTCTGCCAAAGTGGGACTGGCAGTAAATGGCGAGAAGACCAATCTGATGGTAACAACGCGCAAGTCGTTCAGTAGACTCGGACCAACTATGGAACTTGAAAACTATAGCTTAGAGGTAGTGAACAATTTAAAACAACTCGGTACCGCCATAAACAAAACTAATAATATCAGCTTTGAAATCCGGAGAAGAATAGTGTTTGCCAACAGATGCTACTATGGTCTGAGTAAGCAATTTAGGAACACGGCCACCTCTCACCAGACCAAACTCACACTCTACAAGATGCTGATACTACCCGTGGTGTTTTATGGATCTGAAGCATGGGTACTTGCACAAGCAAATGGAGTGTTTGAGAGAAAATTTCTCCGGAAAATCTATGGGCCGATCTGCGTCGCTCATGAATATCGGCGTCGAATGATCCATGAGTTGTACCATTTATTATCGGACATCGACATATTCATTCGTATCAAGCTGCAGCGACTACGTTGGCTAGGCCATATTATTAGAATGGATGAAGATGCTCCAACAGAAAAGGCATATAAAAGTGAGCCAATAGATGGTTCACGCAGAAGGGGAGCTTCGTCTCAAGATCCAATTTGAGAGAACTTACTTCTGACGCCAGATGCGTGTTATTTTAACCGGTAGTTTATTGAGAACCCTGAGGTTCACAGAACGAAAAGGAGTGTGCTACAACGGATAAGAGCTCCCCCCGCCGAAAAGGTACCACCACAACATACAAAAGATCATTCGAGACGTTAGGCCCGGTCAGAATTTCCATAATAATGCTAAACTTGGAGTTGAGTACTTAACATCAACCCTTTAATTTTACGATAATCACCCACATATTTCTTGAAGCCTGCAAAGTAGACAGGTTGGTCCCGCTACTGAAGCCTGGCAAGGATGCCATCGGACACTAACCCTCAATTTTTCGATAATCACCCACATAATCACCAACCGGTCACTTGACCTTCGATCCCGTCAACCATGCCAAACTGTTCGAGGACATCGAGAAAACCTACCTTCGGTCGTGTTTGAATCGTTGTATAATCAACATATGTGAAATTCAGAAACATGAAGTCTAAGATCCGTGCAGTGAATCGGGGAGGTTCCCAAAGTGGAGTGATCTCCCACGAACTATTTAACCTCTACCTTTCTGATATTCCATAACCACCGGAAGGCATAGAGATCGTAATGTATGCGGACGATTGTACGATCATAGCTTCATGATTTATTACTGATGATTGTGAATCTCTTCATTCTGACGAATATAACAATAATCGGCAACAAATCTTCATGATCTAAAGAGATATATGTTCAAAGGTATAAACTTAAAACTCTAGATCAGGCTTATCTGGCAGGCCTGAAAAGCATTCACACAGATGAAGTCGCCCAGGCAGTAGAATCGTACATAACAGCAGGCTTATCTGGCAGGCCTGAAAAGCATTCACACAGATAAGTCGCCCAGGCAGTAGAATCGTACATAACAGCAGCTTAGACACGAGAAGTCTTAGTACTTGGTACTTGTCCACATGCCCAACATGTGGACAAGTACCACATGACACGTTGCAAGCATTCAACTGCCCAGATAACTCTATTTGTCTCCGTATTAACTATGGACGTTTCCTATACAGAGTGCAAACTTCTCGAGTTTGAATACAGAGAAGAAGTCTGAATCGGACAACACATAACGGATTCCCTTTCTTGTATTTCAGTTGCCAAAATAACCAGCTTGATTTGAGTAGCATTCAAGATATACACGAAAGTTCGGAAATATTCGCGTGTTTGGCTCGAATGTTGAATGTTTTTTATACGATGTTCTTCTCTTCAGGAGATATTATTCTATAAACCGTTTTCAGTGTAGTAGTGGGATTTTATAGAGATTCTTAGGATTAATCCTGCTTTTTTGTTTGCAGACTTTGGGACTTATCGAAACTTGCGGCTCAAAGTACACATATCCAGGATTTCAAGGTGAGGAGATTTTTGCTCATGATTACTGGCACACTACTCTGCTCGAGTTCGGACGTGGAATGACAGTCCATTGGACTGGAGCTGCCAGCATCGCTCTATGATAGTTGGGCGCCATTGCTAGTAGAGATTTGTTGTCTCCAATTACATCATTTTTATTATTTTGGATGTGTTCCGCTTATGAAGTTCGTATTAGTTTTGTTATTAACATTTAACATCGGAATGATATTAAGCATGACATGTTCAAGGTTTTAGTCGCATTTGACAACCTGTAATTTAACATTTTTTTCTCAGGGAGTAAAAACATTATTTTTCCGAAATATGTACATATATATTCGAACCAAATAGAACCCCCATGCCGATGGATTCTCCAAGAAATATTTAGAGATACGTCATTAAAAAACCGATTTTTTGAGATTCTCATGTTGAAGGGCACTAAAATTCTGTCTTTCCAAATAAAATGCCATTTTTACTTTTTTCTCTGAGTGTATATTCAATATTTCGTTTTGGAAAATCGTTGGTCAGTTTTGTTTTGACATTTGTGGTGTGAAAATTGGGATGTGTTCTCGCACAAAACAAAGACCCAAAAACCGAAAACGCAAATTGGTGTTATAAGAAAACTACCAAAACGTTCGCTCTTCAAACTCTTGTAATTACTTTGATGTGGTTGTGGAGTTCGATATCCGTTCGTTCGTTCGTTCGTGTTTCTATTTGTGGTTTTTCTTTGTTTTATTTCACATTGGTAAAAGATAATTTTCAACACTTCAACAGCTGTTGAAGATCACAGAATTTTCTCAAACATGTCAAACGGTGATGATGGGGTGGCCATTCAAGCGCATATAAGGAACGAGCTAATTGTCTTCGCCACCATCCTAACTTATTTTTTTTTTCCTAAATGTCCATCACGGTTCCGTTTGGAGTAATTTTCTGTATGCCAATGTTTTTGTTGCTTTTTGCTTTTTTTGGTTAAAATGTAATTAATTATAATTAGTGTAGGTGTTGGCCACTAAATTGTTTTTTAATCATTTTCCAAATTTGTTCGTTATTTCCCATTAAACGGAATGTTTTTTTGTGATCGGGGGGAGTAATTTTTGACCATGGATTTCCACCCGAAAAAATTCTGGTTCACATTAGGTGTTAATTATAAACTCATAAGTGTTTAGATGGTAGTATTAATTCATGCATTTGCCTGGTTTCATTATTGGGTGGCGTATTCTTGTGAATGGCAATTAAATAAATTTGTGTTTTTTTCCGCCATAAAAATCAGGAGGGGCGAATGGCTGGTGTCTGGTTGGTCTTAATTGCCTCTAATTTGGGGATTTAATAAATAATTTTCTGGTATTTTGTTGCGTTTTTTTTAGATTGTCAAGTGTAAATTAGTTGTAAATGGCATCAGGTGATTGGGTGGGAGGGATTTGGGTCCTTTAAATAAAAATATTCCTCCATGATGAGTTGGACATTAAAAATATAATGGCAAAGTGATAGCAGGAGGAAACAAGGTACCAACTACAGACATTGAAAAATTGTGCAAGGACATCGAACATACCGAAAATGACAAACCAACTCTAAAAAACACAAAATATACAATTCCAAGCAATGCGGGTATTTTAATATGGATGGTGCCCAAAATACGGGACATTCGAATGAGAATCCAAAATACCGATATCTGGGAAGTAGTGTTATATGGAGGCTATCTAAAAATTGCAATCCATATAAATCGACATAGAATTTTTTCTGATCACTAATACTTTATGGAACCTTCGGTGAATATTTCGAAATATATTTTAAATATTTCCAAAAGTTCGTTTGAAATAATTTCATCTTTGGAATATATTTCCTTTTATTATATCTACAATCATAATATGAAGAGAAAGCATTCCAAGTTGTTGTATATGAAGATTCCAATTCACACACAAATCCTTGGACTTTGTCCTCTTCCAAATACACACTTACATTTTTATATTTTTTTGGCCTTTAGTTTATATATATTTTATGCAACTCTATATGTGTTTCAACTACCCCCCACACACACACCCGGACAATGGTCCATTTATATTGCATCGCATCCATAGCAATTAAGGTTGTTACCCCAATTGACACTTTATCAATCATATTACACGCTCACATCGTTTAGTAGCAGCAAACAGCAGCAGCATTCTTTTAATTCTTTCATTTAATTACACTGCAAAATTTTCATACAAACAATTCTACAATTTGCAATCGTATGCCACGTAGTTACAGTTACAATTACATACATTTAATTTATTTCGAGTGGTTGTATGTGGGGTACTACACACTTTTTTAAACAAAATATATGACATACACTATAAAGTGTGGATGATACTTTGCATATCCTTTCCAAAAGTCCGTAGTCTTTAATTAATCAATAATTTTATAATTCTAGCCTAATCAGGACTAAGTGTTGCCTAGCGCCAACTGATATATTCATTAGAAAGTTTTAAAAATTACTTAGGAGGTATTAATGTGTTGTGTGTACGACAATGTGTTGTGTTGTTTACAGTGACTTGAAGAATTAAATAAAAAAAATCGTGACGACAAAAGTGAATCGATGAACCCAAATCTTTGTATGACGATGAATCACCATCCTTAGCACTGTGGAAAATCGGATTAATAAATTCGATGGTGGCTCATGTTGCCTTAAAGACGAAAGTCGGCCACAGAACATTGATGTTATCCGTGCAATATCGTAATGTGGCGTACCTAGAAATAGAGGCATCGTTGGATATTTGAACATCTGATCCGGTAAAAAAACCAGTAAGGAAAGTATAAAGCCGGACGGGGCCGACTATCTGATCCCCCTCACCACTTTGGGTATATTCAACAGATGAATCCTAAAAGACGTCGTATTTTTAGAGGACCAGTAAAATGAAATTGGATCCATAAACATGTCATTCTGCAACCGATACTAAGATTTTCATTTTGTCACATATAGAAGCTATATGTAAATCCGACCCGACTTCAGGAAACTTAACACACATCATCCTAGACCTAATTCATTACGCTGTGCCAAATTTCGTGCAAACCGAAAGATATTAAGAGACTTTGGTACACCATTTACCTTAAATCGGAGGAAAATATATATGGGAGCTATATCTAAATCTGAACCGATTTTCACGAAACTTAACACACATCATTCTAGACCTAATTTATTACGCTATGCCAAATTTCGTGCAAATCGAGAGATATATAGGGACTTTGGTGCACCATTTACATTAAATCGGACGAAAATATATATGGGAGCTATATCTAAATCTGAACCGATTTTCACGAAATTTAACACACATCATTCTAGACCTAATTCATTATGCTGTGCCAAATTTCGTGCAAATCGAGAGATATATAGGGACTTTGGTGCACCATTTACATTAAATCGGACGGACATGCGTAAATCGACTCAGAAAGTGATTCCATGCATATTCTCTCCCCCTACGTCCCTGATTGCTCCGCTTATGAAAGCATAGCATGGCAGAAAAGGCAAGAGAAGAAGAATTAAAACCAGGTGTCGTTTTGACCGGGCAATAAGTGGAATGGTTGGGTCATACAGCATACAGCCCTAACTTCGCATATCGTATTGAAAACGATGGAACCATTTTTCATTTTTTCAAATATTCACATTTTCATTGTTAGGCCTCGTATAACAGATTTTCACCAACAAGCACCAGTGTAATCCCTGGGCAAAAGATTTGAAACTTGCACATTGTTGTCAGGCTATTATACCTTTGTGTGGTCCCAAAAGTTTGTAACGGCGCTGAGTACATGATTGCCCGTCCGTCAGTTCATAATAATTTGTAAATACGATGCAGGCCATACACCAATCGTTACGAAATTTTGCATTTAGGATGGGTTCTAGTAATTGTATTCTATTGCGTATATATTTACTCCTGAATGACAAAGACCTGGGAAGTTTATAGTACATCCAAGAAGAGCGGTTGACCTTTAAATAATACCAATGATGAATTTATTGTTGTATGTACTCCGATGTGGGATTTTGAACACTCAAACTGATATTAAAGTATTGAAATAAATCGGTGATTAAACGATAAATAAGCTCGTCGAATCGAACAAGTAAACAAATTCGAAAATAGAAACTACCCGGACATTAATTAGTTCATATTATTGTTACAGGTGTCTACGTATCTTGATATTGTTTCGAGATATATTTCGATACATTTCGAGCTGATGGCTAGGGAAATTTGCATGAGGATTCGGTTATGGTCAAAGATGACGCCAACAATTTTCGATGGTGGAAACAATTTGGCCAACTAACAAATAATTATACCCTCCACCATAAATGGTGATTAAACCAGTAAGGAAAGTTCAAAAGTCGGATGGGGCCGACTATATGATACCCTTCACCACTTTGGGTACATACAAGAGATGCTCATATGTACAATATCCTGGAGATAGAATAGACATAGCATCTTTGAGGGATCATTAAAAGAGAATCTGACGAAATTAACTGTGTGAGGTACATTTATGAAAAATTGCGTGTTAATCTTTTGTTTGAAATCGAGCAATCCGGTTGCACCATTTGTATGTGACAGCTATATCTACATCTGAACAGATTTCAACAACAAAATATCGTGCAAATAGAACAGGATCTATCCATCCCATTTACATAAAATGGGACTAAAATATATAGGTGAGCTATATTATAATCTGAACCTATTTCAACAAAACTTCACATATATGGGAGCTATATCTTAATCTGAACAATTTCAATAAGGTTCGTCCTTGGGCCAATTAAGTGACCTGTGCCAAATTTCATCCAAATCGAATCATAAATGCGACCCGCACTTTGCCCACAAAAATACATGGATGGACAGAAATACAGACAGACGGACATACACAAATCGTCTCAGAAAGTCATTTTATGTATATTCTCAAAAGGAACTATGGGCCTATCTTGATTCGTGTTCCCTTTTACAAATATACACACAAAAAAAGACATAATACCCTGCACAACAGTGTGGTGAAGGGCATACAAACCTAACATCGTTCAGGAGCACCAGCTATTCAGCTAAAACCTTATGTTTACAGAGAAGGAAATGGATGGTTATGACTAAGCATGAACCAATACTAGTTTTTCCTGCGAACAATTTTTTCTCACCAAGAACTCGGAATTTCAGCCACTTCGGTTTGAAAATGCTTCTGCGACTATTAAAATTTCGAGTGGAAGCTTTAAATGTGGTCTGTGTCATTCATTGATTTAAATCGAAAATTTTCTTTAAAACCCCAAATTGCGAATTGCCGAAAATGAGCCGGAACCTTTATGTGGGGATTATCCTGGGAGTAATATCAATCTATGTGTCCAATTTCAATGCTCGGTCTTAAATATTCAGATCTCTATTCTGATATCCACAGATAGGCGGATATCGCCTATACAACATCTAATTTTATTGGAACTACGAAAAGATAATATATAGGGTCTGGAGCAATATTAGGAAGTGATGTAAGCGATTTGGTAGATTTAATATGGACTCACCTTATGGTACAAACACGAATATTTACCTGAAATCAGATAAGAAATAAATTATTTATTTGAAATAAATACGATTATTAAGTGATGATTGAAATTTTCCATGACATTCATCGTATTCATAATTAGAATTGTGAATTTCTTAAAAAATATATAAATCCGATATGTCCTTGTAAAAATCGCCATGTAAAGACCCATATATGTATATTGTATAAATAATATATGACCATTAAATATAAAAAATCCAGCACATGAAGAATCCAATTGAAAACAATAGAAAATCGCCGCAATAGTTGTTGAACATTCGTCGTTGTTGTCGGCTTCGTCGATGTTGAAATGAATGTGTGTGTGTGTGTTTGAATAATTTACAAAATGAAAATCTCACAATGTTTTATACGAATGAAATAAATGGACAGACGGACAACTAGTGGCCGATGGACAGACAGCGGTATGAATGAATGACTGAGTGAGCCAGTGAAGGAAAGAATGACGGACGACTGGCTCTGTGAATGACGAACTGGCGACATACAAACATTTTTCGCACATGCACAATGCACGGCTACGGCAACAGCTAAGAATAAAACTGATCAACACTTGTTAAACACACAATTCAGACCAGCTGGCCAGTCCAATTCGCAGTTCGTCAGTAGCATGGACAGTCATTCAAAGTTTGGACCAGATATCTGCCAGCAAGCAATGTAGTTAGATATGGAACATATTTAATTTTTCAGAATCTTTTCAATGGAATCAAATTCTGTTGTTGTTTTTTGTTACTCTTGCCTTTACGAAGCGTAAAACGAGCCTAGGCTATATAGCATTTGACCAACAAACACACACACTCACAGAGAGAAACACGCAAGACTATACACAAAGTGTGAATTCCAGCGGTACGAGAATTCTGAAATCAACAAAACAAAAACCTATGAAAAAAGTTGCAAGGCCACAGTCCACGACAACGCGGACAACAATGACGACGGCTATGGCGGCTTCACACACACACAACCTCTGGATTGACAATTTAAGATTAAATGCTGGTAGTTTGTCTCACAAAACGGCAAATAGCAACAACAACAACAAGAACCGCAACAAAATATTCCATATATATTGTCAATGCCTCACTCTTGACCGCTAAGCTACCACGATATCCCCCAATAGCAACTTAGCCATCCAAAACGGTTGACATTTTTGCTCCTCCATAGATTTAGCAAACGACCGGTTAAATCGACGTTGTTGTTGCTGTTGTTTTGAAACAACAATTGTCAACATTTTCATCCATCCATCGATCCATACGTTTTATTTTATTTCATTGAGGCCTTTCAAATAGTCGTAAGACCAGAACCAGCAGCAGCAGTAACAAAAGTGATACCTGCATACTAGGTTTTGGAAGAGAGAAGAGGGGAAAGTGAGGAAGGAGGTAGTAAGAACATTCATACTAATGTCGCATTTATGGATTTACATAATTGAATTTGTTATATTGTCACATTTCAAATGTTGATTATTTTTTCTGTTTTGTTCAGCTTGTGCTGAATTCTTTATTATATCGAATGACGCCGCTATTTTCTTTCGATACATCATCTTTTGCGGTTTTGTAGATCCGTCAGCATGAGTTTTACATTTAAGTGGTTATTTTTGTATTTTACAATGATGAGAAAATAGCTAATAATTTCAAATTTGTTTTTAGTGAACGTTTGTAAAATGCAGAAGGGAACAAGGAAGGCATTTAAAATGTATTGGTTTCGAAATTTTTAATGTGACTATATATTTCATTCTCGGTGGGTACTTAATAATAAATAATGACAATATCAACCTCATAACCAAATCGGAATCTCAAAGGAAGGTGTCGATATAATGCCCATCAGCATATCTCGACAGCTTATTTAAGAGATGATACGGTCGGGAAACCATGGTGGAATTGGCCTCGCCATTCCGAATAAATGTGAAAGACACGACGTGTTAGTGATCGAAAACTGCCTCAATAAGATATTTGTTTTAGATCAGAAGTGTTCTTGAAGCAGATCCGTTTGAGGCAATGGGAGTCGATTTACGACAGTTTTGCTGGCTTGTGCGCACCACTATTCTCCAAAACTTTGGATATAGTAATATTTCTTCAAAACATAAATTAATTTCGAAGCTATGGAATATCGGTCCACTCCATATGTTACCCTCCCAACCAAATGGTTAAAATGGTGTTTACCGTATATTCAATTTATCATGAAAACTACGTATTCCATTTGAACTAAACTTCGCACAACCTAATAATACCTAACCTGTGTAATGTTTGAAGATGGGACATATCAGTGCCTCTTCTAATACCGCCCCCACAAAGGATTAACATTTTGAAATTTGTTTGTTATGAACACATCATTCCCCTCCTTCAAGTTCCTACACAAAGTCGCAAAATTAAAAAAAAAATTATTTTATTTTTGCAAAATACTCAGGCTGAATCCCAGTTTGTTGTTTTTATAAAAAAAAAACTATTTATTAGTGGGAAATGTATAGCATTGTTTGCCGAGGGGTAAGGCAGGAAAGACCATAGTTCCCTTAGTTTTTGTTGGGATATTCTCCCCAGAAGCTATTGCTTCTATACAAAAAACCATTCATACGCAAATGTCTCTTGTAACAAAGCGAAGTACTTAGCTGACCAACGACATAAACTGCATGAGAATTTCGCTGGTGCCTCACTTCGAGGTTAACTAGGCATTTACAAACAATTCCATACCTTTCCCACTGTTGTGTGTTGTCACATCACGACAAATGCACACAACGACTTTGTTGGTGTTGCTAGTATACAGCAACAAACCAAACAGTTTAACCGTGCCTGCGTCTATATAGCGAATAGAATATCCGGTTTGAACCATACTATTCAAATCGTAATACTTTTACCAAACCTAGATCAAATTCGAAGATATGAGCCATCGATGTTTCTTGTTTCTCTCCCACAAAGTGTCGACACATTTTAAATCTTGTAAATTTCTCTTGAAGCAAATGAAGTGGCCGATCTGCTTCATTGATTTCACATGGTAGTATATTAAATACGATGATGGGGTCTACGGACCTTTTTCTCGCACCTCTCTATAGATGGTAAAATCCTTTGTACTTTGAAAATGCCCCACCTTAACATTTATACTAAATATAAATTTAGCGCATTATCGGATATATATCTCCATAATTTCTAGTCACTTTCATTATTGGACGTTCTGCATATAATATTGGCCTCTAGAGCGTCTAAAAAATTTGGCAAAATAACGTTTTCGAATAATTGCACCCCCTAAGTATCATTTCAACATCACCAAAAATTATAGGCGTCTTGCATATACTATCAACTTCTCGGGTCTATGTCCTTCGGGAGTAAATATATACGCTATATAATCGAAATAGCACAAATAAATTTTTTGGTCCATTTCCTTCGGATCTTTACCAATTTTGGTGCACCAAAGTTAGGCCGATTGGTACACAATTTTCCACAGCGTACTGAACTTACTATAGTATAACATGTGTAAAGTTTTGTTGAAATCGTTTCAGATATACATATAGCTCCTATATATATATAATTCCGTCCGATTTTAGGTAAATGGTGCACCAAAGAACCAAAGTTATGTCGATTGGCACACAATTTTGCACAACGTACTGAAGATAGGGTAGTCTAACGTTTGTCAAGTTTTCAGATTTAGATATAGCTCACATATATATTTTCGTCTGATTTTAAGTAAATGATGCACCGAAGTCAGCATAACCTGACTTGTTACAAGTTTCGTTCAAAATGTTATATGTTTGGATATAGTCTTCATATATATTTTCACCCGATTTTTATACACTTCGTGGTACAGGGTATTATGTATTTGTGCATATGTTTTGTAACAGGAATATGCATAGAATCATTTTCTGAGTCCATTTATGCATGGTCGTCCGTCTTCCCGTCTGTCTGCCCATGTTAAATTGTAAACAAAGTACAGGTCGCATTTATGATCCGAATTGGATGAAATTTGGCACAGCACATATATTTGGCCT
Source organism: Musca vetustissima (assembly GCF_032173495.1). Taxonomy (NCBI): domain Eukaryota; kingdom Metazoa; phylum Arthropoda; class Insecta; order Diptera; family Muscidae; genus Musca; species Musca vetustissima. The sequence goes on from NW_026882399.1 coordinate 335,240, forward strand.
AAGGACGAACCCTATTGAAATTGGAGGAAATCGGCTCAGATTTAGATATAGCTCTCATATATATTTTCGTACGACTTAAGGTAAATGGTGCACCAAAGTACCTATATATCATTCGATTTGTCATAGCGTACTGAATTAAGTATAGAATGATGTGTGTTAAGTTTCGTGAAAATCGGTTCAGATTGGGATATAGCTATCATATATATTTTCGTCCGATTTTATGTAAATAGTGTACGCAAGCCCCTACATTTGTTTCGATTTGCACGAAATTGGGCATAGTGTACTGAATTGAGTCCAATTCAAGTGCCAAGTTTCGTGAAAATCGATTCAGATTTAGATATAGCTCCATTATACATATTTCGCCCGATTTTATGTTAATGGAGCACCAGAGCCCCTATATTTCTTGAAATTTGTTCGAAATTTGGCATATATTTGTATATACCCAAAGTGGTGAAGGGCATCATATAGTTGGGCCCGTCCGACTTTTGGAATTTCCTCCCTAGTTCATAATCAATTCACGTATCTATATGAGACGTTCAATTCTGAGTAGCACACACCAGAGAAAAACGAAGAAGACGAATCATTGACCACCACCACGACAATGTGAGCTTAGACACATCAGCTCTTACTTGTGACTTGATGAAACGTGGACTTGATGGGTTATCCGCAATACACCTCTAAATTGGCGCCCAATACTAACCGTTTACTAAAAAAAGTGCGGTCAACGTTTTCCCATTTTCTAAAAAAAGAGATTTGGCTTCTCAAATGGCAAAATAATTCCTCACAGAAAATTGTCGTTATACGTCCATGCTTGCGTCCATGCTTATACGTCCCCATATAAAGGATCCGCTTCATTTTAGGTAAGATCAAATGCGACTCATTCTAATGTCGATTTCAGACCAAATCAGATTCAGACATTTTGTAGTCTGTTTGACAATGGCCGGTTGTCTCTTGAGGAGCATACGGATTAATCAACTTCGAAATCAACGTCACTCCTTATGGTAGCTCTCATGTAAGTAAATGCAGATTTACATCATATGAATATGTTCACCTGACATAGATCAATAACGAAAATGTAACTTTTGGTACCTCCTCTACCAAAGGCCAAAATTTTGATAAAAACAGCGAACGAAAAATACGATTTATTCAAAACGACAAAAATACGTCATAGCTAACGGTTGCCAATTTAATTTTTAATCATATATGTCGCAATTCACAACAAAAATGGTTATAATTTACCATTCCGGGTTTACGGAGCAAAACATAACTTATCGAAGAAAATGTTCAAAATAGGCCCATGATTGAACATAGGAATTACTGGTAAACATCAATCAAAAGGTCAGGTGTTTTATTATTAGTCTTTGAGGTCCTGTCCCTTTGCTATTTTCAAGTTTACCTTGCGTTTGGAGCTATATAGTATGGCCTGGTAAAGTCTGAATTCGACATGTAGCAATTGTATCTAGCTGGCATGTCTTCGAAGATGTTCCAACGAGTATTCATTGGAATAAATTAAAGTATAATATTAAATGCACAGACACGAAAAAAATACAGTGAGAAGGTCAAATAAAGGCTCAAGCTTTAGTATTGCGAGGCTACTGGGAAGCATGGAGGTGGGTCAATAATAGTAATGGTCTATTTTTCTTTTTATGGAATTTGATCTTTTTACGAGATTTGTGAAGAAATGTATCGGATACAAATATGTTGGAAAACGCTTTGGTTCCCTCCGCTTAAGAAAATATACCACTTGTTAAGTTGTTTCAGCTTGACAATAACCTCAAGCCTATACAATACAACTATCAGATCTTCACCCTATGTAAAAAATCTTTGTAGTATCAAAGATAGCAAAATCAAAACCAATTCAGAAACTGACAAACATATCCTCTTTCCAGTGGTAGGATATGTTTGTGCGAGGTATAATATATCCATGGATCAAATTGATCTTTTTATTGATTCAATGCTTTGTATGTGTGCTGCCATAATATAAAAAATAATAGTTGTGCTGCTTTAGTTTTGACCATGCAAAGTATGGGTCAATTTAGTTTTCCATAGAATATTATTTTATTTCAAAATAATGTTTTCATTAATATTTTTTGTGTTTTTTTAATGAATAAATTACCTATGTCGTTTTCGGCAATGTCGTTTTCCATATGAAGCCATCATTGTACATCATTAGCTCTGATCCATAGGTATCGAAATTTAAAATAAATAAATTTTGCAAAATTTTGAGACGCTTAATAAAACTAAATATAATCTTAAAAGGGATTTGAATTCCATCCAGACTGATATCAATGTTATTTACCAGGCTATGCCGTATGTGGTCCATCAAATGCCGGGTAGTGACACCTTCGGCGAATTTCATTTTTTTTTACAAATATGTAAAAATATTTAACTAATACGAGTTTATCATATGTTTTTGGTACTTGTTGTAATAATTAAATAACCAGCCATAAAGTTTATAGAATAAGTACTCAGATATAGAGCTCTCAATAAAAAGTGCCGAAGCTGCCCCAGTCTCCCCTATATTTTTTCTTGACTTCAGATCACTCAATTATGGTAAGAACACTCTTAGATTGAGAGCATCCTCAATTTGCTTGGCAATAGAAAATTACACATCTTTGGTAAGTGGTGATATATTTTCTTGAGTAGAATACTTCAATAACAATTGATAGTTCCGGCGCGTTAATCATTATTCTTCAACAAAGTGTGTCATCATCCCCAACATCCCCAAACAACATCGACAGCATCACCGTACTCAGCTTGCAACCAATTACGCATTTCTACGTAATTCAAATATTCTTTCTTAGCATATAAACATACATTTTATTCAACAATGACAACAAACATACAACGAACTCACGTGTCCACACAAACACATTTTCAGATATCCACAGAGTCCACCATTACTACCACTACTCCACATTTCCATGTTTGCAACCTGCTGTTGGCATCCATGAGGGAACCAGCAGCAGCCATCGAGTCATACACTCAGCAATCAATCCATTCGTCCAGAAAAAAATGAAAAGTAACCATTCCATGCCATCACCACCGTCACCAACATAACCCCGCTGCTGGACTGGATTGGCATTCGCATAAAAAGTGAGTTTCGAGCATAAAAGTGAGTGATTATCATAATTTGTTGTGTTGATTTGGTTAGACGACAATGTCGATGACGACCGAAGCTGACGCTGATGACAACATCACCATTACATATTCCAGGGCTGGTACACTTGTACATTCTCGAGAAAAAAAAACAAACATTTTCCCCTGATTTCATTTTATGTGTGTTGTCGGTGGGACAGCTAGCCGGTTATAGTATAAACGAAAATGTTTGATTGCAATTGTCGAATGGGTTCATTTATTTGCGGACAGTCAGGGGTCAAGGAATGATAACAATCACCGAAAAAATATAAATTGTCCATAGGTCTACTTCGATAGGTCTAGAAGAAACAGGCCTATGGACATATAGAAGAGGTCTTCTATAGACCTATAGAAGAGGTCTTCTATAGATCTATAGAAGAGGTCTTCTATAGACCTATAGAAGAGGTCTTCTATAGACCTATAGAAGAGGTCTTCTATAGACCTATAGAAGAGGTCTTCTATAGACCTATAGAAGAGGTCTTCTATAGACCTATAGAAGAGGTCTTCTATAGACCTATAGAAGAGGTCTTCTATAGAGCTATAGAAGAGGTATTCTATAGACCTATAGAAGAGGTCTTCTATGGACCTATAGAAGAGGTCTTCTATAGACCTATAGAAGAGGTCTTCTATAGACCTATAGAAGAGGTCTTCTATAGACCTATAGAAGAGGTCTTCTATAGACCTATAGAAGAGGTCTTCTATAGACCTATAGAAGAGGTCTTCTATAGACCTATAGAAGAGGTCTTCTATAGACCTATAGAAGAGGTCTTCTATAGACCTATAGAAGAGGTCTTCTATAGACCTATAGAAGAGGTCTTCTATAGACCTATAGAAGAGGTCTTCTATAGACCTATAGAAGAGGTCTTCTATAGACCTATAGAAGAGGTCTTCTATAGACCTATAGAAGAGGTCTTCTATAGACCTATAGAAGAGGTCTTATATAGACCTATAGAAGAGGTCTTCTATAGACCAATAGGAGAGGTCTTCTATAGACCTATAGAAGAGGTCTTCTATAGAAGAGGTCTTCTATAGACCTATAGAAGAGGTCTTCTATAGACCTATAGAAGAGGTCTTCTATAGACCTATAGAAGAGGTCTTCTATAGACCTATAGAAGAGGTCTTCTATAGACCTATAGAAGAGGTCTTCTATAGACCTATAGAAGAGGTCTTCTATAGACCTATAGAAGAGGTCTTCTATAGACCTATAGAAGAGGTCTTCTATAGACCTATAGAAGAGGTCTTCTATAGACCTATAGAAGAGGTCTTCTATAGACCTATAGAAGAGGTCTTCTATAGACCTATAGAAGAGGTCTTCTATAGACCTATAGGATAGGTCTTCTATAAACCTTAGAAGAGGTCTTCTAACTTCGAACTTTCGTAATTAATTTTCAGAAGCCACAGAGAATTCCAATTCCCTTCTATAGACTTATAGAGGTCTTTTATAGACCTATAGAAGAGGTCTTCTATAGACCTATAGAAGAGGTCTTCTATAGAGGTCTTCTATCCTATAGAAGAGGTCTTAGACCTATAGACCTATAGAAGAGGTCTTCTATAGACCTATAGAAGAGGTCTTCTATAGACCTATAGAAGAGGTCTTCTATAGACCTATAGAAGAGGTCTTCTATAGACCTATAGAAGAGGTCTTCTATAGACCTATAGAAGAGGTCTTATATAGACCTATAGAAGAGGTCTTCTATAGACCTATAGAAGAGGTCTTCTATAGACCTATAGAAGAGGTCTTCTATAGACCTATAGAAGAGGTCTTCTATAGACCTATAGTAGAGGTCTTCTATAGACCTATAGAAGAGGTCTTCTATAGACCTATAGAAGAGGTCTTCTATAGACCTATAGAAGAGGTCTTCTGTAGACCTATAGAAGAGGTCTTCTATAGACCTATAGAAGAGGTCTTCTATAGACCTATAGAAGAGGTCTTCTATAGACCTATAGAAGAGGTCTTCTATAGAGGTCTTCTATAGACCTATAGAAGAGGTCTTCTATAGACCTATAGAAGAGGTCTTCTATAGACCTATAGAAGAGGTCTTCTATAGAGCTATAGAAGAGGTCTTCTATAGAGCTATAGAAGAGGTCTTCTATAGAGCTATAGAAGAGGTCTTCTATAGAGCTATAGAAGAGGTCTTCTATAGAGCTATAGAAGAGGTCTTCTATAGAGCTATAGAAGAGGTCTTCTATAGAGCTATAGAAGAGGTCTTCTATAGAGCTATAGAAGAGGTCTTCTATAGAGCTATAGAAGAGGTCTTCTATAGAGCTATAGAAGAGGTCTTCTAGCTATGGAAGAGAGCTATAGAAGAGGTCTTCTATAGAGCTATAGAAGAGGTCTTCTATAGAGCTATAGAATAGGTCTTCTATAGAGCTATAGAATAGGTCTTCTAGAGAGCTATAGAAGAGGTCTTCTATAGAGCTATAGAAGAGGTCTTCTATAGAGCTATTGAAGAGGTCTTCTATAGAGCTATAGAAGAGATCTTCTATAGAGCTATAGAAGAGGTCTTCTATAGAGCTATAGAAGAGGTATTCTATAGACCTATAGAAGAGGTCTTCTATAGACCTATAGAAGAGGTCTTCAAACTCCGAACTTTCGTAATTAATTTTCTGAAGCCACAAAAAATTCCAATTCCCTTCCCAGCTACTGTACAAATTGAAAAACACAAATGTTAAAACTATACCCCATGCCCTGATGCCCCACTGTGCTTGTTTTGCCTTTTAGTTGGTGGTGACGTTATAATGTTGCATGCCACAAAAATCACCACAATTTGTCAATAAATCCCGAAAAACATTGAGGAAAAAATATACAACGGCGAATTGTATGCCACCGCCACCAGAAGAAGTCGCCAGTAACATATAGAAATTCTACAACAATTGATGATGGTGGTATGTGTGTGTTGTTGTTGGCGTTCTCTGGTTGCACTTTGCTATACTAAAATGGAAATTTGTTGTTTTGAGATTTCAGATGCTGATTTTTGCTGTTACCGCCGTTGTTAAAACTTTGAGAGACTGACGCTGGGCACACTACCATTTGCCCCTTGATGGGCTGGCTGCATACTCACATACACATATGATGATTTCTGTTGATGGCCCAACGGTATGGATGGATGGACGGACGACCTGGCACAGCGGATCTGGTGGTGTTGGGATGTTAAGTGAAATAATAAATACTGCTGGTACTACGATTGACATAATAACCAAACTGAACCAAACCAAAGCGAATGAGCGAACCAAGCCAAACCATCACAATTCGACGTTCATGGAATTCACTTACGGTTCATGTTGTTGTTCCATGACCGTGTGGTTGTTGTTGTTACTGCTATTTCCATTATTATTATTGTTATTATTGTAGTTGTATTATAGAGGTCGTTGTTTTGTAGTTTTTGTTCTGCTTTTTCCGCGTGGGTTGACAGTTATATGACACTTAATGACACATTATTGAGTTGTTACTTTTTTAAATGAATGATTTTGTGATAACAGACATCTCTTTTCTTATTTTTCCTGACTGGCACTGTGCCGGCGACGACTATGTGTTCTGTAGCGGAGGAATACTCTGTTGTTGTTTGGAAAAATAAATAGAATTTATCTAAATCGCAAATCTGTGTTAATTTGATGCAACGCAAAAATTGTCTAGTGAAGGGTTTTATAATGCAAAAGAAACAAATAAATAAAGACACTAGGGCATTGCGGGACATATATTTATGATGCTGGTTGGCAAATAAAGTAATGCGACCAAATATGACTAAGGAACCGAACAACTTTGAAAATTGAAGTCCGAACTTGAAGGTCAGAACCGTCAATATATATATATGGAAAACATTTTGCAAATTTTAAGAGGCTAGAGAAGGGCCTTGTGTGGCATATTTACGATGGTGGTTGGCAAATAGAGTAATGTGACCAAATATGACCAAGGAACCGAACAATGGAAAGTAAACATTGAAAATTAAAGTCCGAACTGGGGATAGTTATAACTTCAAAGGTCAGATCTGTCATTTTATATTACAAACATTTTGAAATTATTATAAATGTCATGTCATGCCACCAGAAGTCGATAAATGAAACCTCTATGGTATTATTTGGGTATATCCAATCCTACGTAGGCTTAATTGTCCAATATATGATGGCAGGCTGATTGTCAAGGTGGCAGACTGGGAAGCATGTTCAAAGAATGGTAGAAAGGACATATAACAAAATATCTCCCAACTACATACTTTTTATTTCCCTCAATGTATTATATGTTTGTATGGCCGAATATTCTGTAATAGCTCGAAATATGGGACCTACATAGGGGAATCAATCTGCTTATGTGTATATATCTGTCAGCACGGAGCGATCTTCACATAATAAAATAGGTCTATGGAATACATATTCAATATATCTATAGTGGACCTCTTGTATAGGTCTATCTATTCTATATTAGCACAAAACGTCAAGGGAATATAGTAGCAGTAAACACTTCGTCGGCAAAATGGAACCAAGAACCATAAGGAGTTGAAGGAGGAAAGATGCGGTCAACAATTAGATCTTATAGAGCCTACTGCAAGGGGGCGATCCAATTGGTCTAGACATCTGAATGTTTAATGGGGAGTATCTAATGCTATAGTTTGAGTCATCAAAGAGCCCTTCGATTTGGTAAACTAAAAAGGGAGAACCATAAAGAGGTGGAGGAGGAAAGCCGCAGTCAACAATAGTTAGAGAGCCTACTACAAGGAGTGATCCCATTGATGTGGACAGCTGAAGGTTTAAGGGGGAGCATAAACTTAAGCTGTTGAGGAAAGGGACCTTCCTCAATTACAGTAGGCAACGGTCTTAGTCTGAGGTTGGGACAGCCAGTTGACTATAGAACGCAAACGCGACAGAGACGAACTCTGCTATGCAGTGATCGACGAAAACAGTGGGTCTGGAAAACTAAAAAGGGACCCAAAGGGAGGTAAAAGATGCGGTGAATAAAATCTAGGAGAGCCTACTGCAAGGGGGGCTATCCCATTGATTTGGACAGCTTCATTTTCATGGCTTCATGGGTCAGTTGAAGTCATAAAAGAGCTTAAACCTAAGCTCGTGAGGAAAAGGTACCTTCCTCAATTACAAAAGGCAACGGTCTTCGTCAGAGGTTGGAGCAGCGGGTTCACGACGGAACACATGCTCGAAGTCTTTGGTCGACAAAACCACACACTTCTGGTAAAGAAATGGGGAATCTTCCCCAGGGAGGAGAAAGAACACTCTAATTGTGGTGAGCCTAGACAGATCTTCATTGTCAAGCCTAGGGCAATGCGCACTAGGTGTCTAAAGTAGTCTTCTTCAAGTTTGGAAGAGCAATGATTGGAGGAAAAAACAACCAGCAACAAGAATGGGGTAACCGAGATAGAGTATATGACCTACTCCCAAGAGAATTGTTTATTTGACGCCAATTGACAGACGTTATCTAGGTAAAGCATCATCGGAGTGAAACTGCAACACTGGGTCTGATGGAAATTTACATTTCAGGTTAATGCAAAAACCTTGCATCCCCCTTATAAAGGTAACTCCTAATATTCGGTATTTTCGGCATGATGGATTCGACTGTAACTTGGTATTTTGGATTCTCCTAGTATATCAGATACTCGCACCATTATAAATATAGATAGTTTTGGGTTAGCCCATATAAAAGGGTTCTTCCAAAATTTCGGAATTTGAGTGCGTATTACAAAGAAAATTTACAGTAATTTTATATTTTGATTTCTAATTGTATGTCAACTCTTCCTAATAAAATCAATTTCGGTCCCATTTTTGGTATAGATTCAATATATCGGTAAACTCACTATTCGGCATTTGAGACATATTTTATTAACCGACATGGTTTTTTTTTCGTATGTGCAATGTCCTACCCATGTTCGGGTCGGTAACATCAATAGATTGAAAACTTTAGGATGTGGTCTTTGGTGACTTGATTGGAATGAATGAATGAATGGGTTCAGGGGGCAATTAATCTTTGACCAAACTTACCCACACCGATCATAATGGTCCAACATTACATATGTTGTTTGTTTTCTATAACTGCTGTCCATAGCCTCGAGAGTTACTTCATTGAAACTGGAATAGACGTGATTGCTCTGACGAAGCTCATCGATGTAGTTTTGTACTCCTCATACTTCTGTTAATTTGTTAAATATTACTTTAGGTATTTGACCAACGTTTCTGATGGTTATTAATTGATTTCAAAGATTCTGATGATTGGCGATTTTTCAGAATTTGTTCAAAGGTAAGGTAATGGTTGTGTGCTGATTAGAAACGATAATATAGTGCAGACTTTACCTAAACAAACTGTGATTTTATACACCACACGTTTCAGATACTTTGGAGTGGATTTGGAAATGTCCGTCCGAGTGTCTACCTGGTGTGCACGATAACTCTCGAAAAGTTGACAGAAATTTGGGTTGACAGAAATTGGACGAGTAAAAGGAGAGGAGATTGGTCAACCAATTAAAAAGTAAAAATCGTCTTTGAACTATCACAATTTGGGAAGTTATATGGGGCATACCCCGAAATTTAAGTCAATATTGATCGTTTTTGTAGTAATTAAAAATACTGAAATTTGGCGGGTACTCTTACATTGGCGGGTACCCTTACATGTGTATAAGAAATATTTATACACTCCTTCTGGTAGCCCCCGCGCAAAATAGTAAACCTTTTTCTGAAAAATAATTTTATAATATAATGGTAACGAAGTCTCCAATTAGAGTCAAAGTTTACAAAGTCTGTATAAATTTTGAGTCTAGGGCTTAACGGTACCTCTAAAGAATAGATAGAATTTATGAAACACTTCCACACAAAGTTTCAAAATTTGGAAAATTTGTAAATATTGTATGAAGCGAACGAAATATCAAATTTAATCCAATCTTATCATATCATAATATTTTTATCAGATCTAGATCAATTCTGAATATGAGATCAATCTATCCCTCCTTCAACCTAACCCACAAAGTGTCAAGTGTCGAAATTTGTCTATGAACATAATGGAGTAGCCGATTTCAAACGCATCGTATATATATATATATCTACCGTTTTCTGTTTTATTAAAATTTAAAAATTCCGAAGCCTCTGAATATTTATCGTTGGTATTCCCAGGTTATTTTTCATAAAAATAAATTTCAGTCCAATCAAATGAAAAATATTTTTGTAAAACATATCCTCCTTTATTATGAAGAACTGTTTGATTCGTCTGAAGTATTTACCATAAATATAACTCATTATAATATATGGTGCGAATTCCTTGTTTTCAAATCGTTTTGTAGTATTAAACAGCCCATATGATCTATGTTCTAACGCCTAAATCTCTCTATGATAAATATGACATTCAAATATCAACAATAATCGTCAAGTCCTAATTTTTTCTTGTTCGTCTGTCTTCAAACACCATCAATTTAAATACAAATTATAAAATGAAAAAAAAAAACTAATATTCCTTAGCTTTTGTAAATGTGTTAAAAAAATGTAATGCAAATTAATAGAAATTCCACTTGAAAGCTATTAACAAGTACGTCGGAGATAATCTACGAAGACAAGACAGATTTCTCCATTGGAAGATGAGCTTAGTATTTATTTGTATGCTTTGAATGTGACTACAATTCTGTTGTCGTTGTTGTCATTGCTTGCCACTGATTCCAATGATTCCGCCGCTGACAATGACAATAATGACGATTATGGTTTTTGAATGGTGACTGCAAACAATGACTTTGAGTGCGTCGTCGGTCTACGAGTGCGATGTGGACTGGGATGTGTGTGGTGCGCTAAAGCATTTTGTCGTCGATTGAACTTAATTAAATTTGTAAGTGAATCTAAAGTGCGGGCCTGAACGACAACACCGACGACGAGGACGACGTCACTGACTAAGTATAACGAGTGACAATGCAAGTGTGAGTAAATATATAATATCTCCACACTTAAGTATTTAAACAACAACGAGATGGAGAATGGGACATTAATGTAATATAGTATAGTGGCAGGGTAGACAAAATTGGAAATATTTTTGGAGAAGTTACATGGGCAATTGCAGAAAAACGCTAGGTCTTATAAAGATCCAGTCCAGTCTTCTATAGAAGAAGACCTCTTGGTCTCCTATGGAAGAAGACCTCTTGGTCTCCTATGGAAGAAGACCTCTTGGTCTTCTATGGAAGAAGACCTCTTGGTCTTCTATGGAAGAAGACCTCTTGGTCTTCTATGGAAGAAGACCTCTTGGTCTTCTATGGAAGAAGACCTCTTGGTCTTCTATGGAAGAAGACCTCTTGGTCTTCTTTGGAAGAAGACCTCTTGGACTCCTGTAGAAGAAGACCTCATTGTCTTCTATAGAAGAAGACCTTTTGGTTTCCTATAGAACAAAACCTCTTGGTCTTCTATAGAACAAGACCTCTTGGTCTTCTATAGAACAAGACCTCTTGGTCTTCTATGGAAGAAGACCTCTTGGTCTTCTATGGAAGAAGACCTCTTGGTCTTCTATGGAAGAAGACCTCTTGGTCTTCTATGGAAGAAGACCTCTTGGTCTTCTATGGAAGAAGACCTCTTGGTCTTCTATGGAAGAAGACCTCTTGGTCTTCTATGGAAGAAGACCTCTTGGTCTTCTATGGAAGAAGACCTCTTGGTCTTCTATGGAAGAAGACCTCTTGGTCTTTAATGGAAGAAGACCTCTTGGTCTTCTATGGAAGAAGACCTCTTGGTCTTCTATGGAAGAAGACCTCTTGGTCTTCTATGGAAGAAGACCTCTTAGTCTGCTATGGAAGAAGACCTCTTGGTCTTCTATGGAAGAAGACCTCTTGGTCTTTTAGGGAACAAGGTCTCTTAGTATTCTATAGAAGAAGACTTTTTGGTCTTCTATGGAAGAAGACTTCACCGTCTTCTGTATAAGGATACCTCTTGGTCTTGGTCTCTTTGGTAATGGAAGAAAAACCCGTTGTCTTCTTTGGAAGAAGACCTCTTGGTCTTCTATGGGAGAAGACCTCTTGGTATTTTAGGGAACAAGGTCTCTTAGTATTCTATAGAAGAAGACCTCTTCGTCTTCTATGGGGGAAGACCTTTTAGTCTTCTATGGGGGAAGACCTCTTAGTCTTCTATGGGGGAAGACCTCTTAGTCTTCTATGGAAGAATACCTCTTGATCTTCTATGGAAGAAGACCTCTTGGTTTTCTATAGAAGAAGGCCTCTTGGCCTTATATGGAAGAACGCCTCTTGGTCTTTTTTGGAACAAGACCTTTTCGGTATTCTATGGAAGAACACCTCTTGGTAATCTATGGAACAAGAGCTCTTGGTCTTCTATGGAACAAGACATTGTGGTCTCCTATGGAACAAGAGATCGTGGTCTCCTATGGAAGAAGACCTCGTGGTCTTTTATGTAAAAAGACCTCTTGGTCTTCTCTGGAAGAAAACTTCGTGGTCCTATACGGAAGAAGACCGCTTGGTCTTGGAAGAAAACTTTTAGATCTTGTAAAGAACCTTCCGATCATCTGTAGTCCGTTTCTTTAGAGGAAGACCTTCAGGACCTCCTCCATAAAGATCTACCTTTTGATACTATTCTATACAGGAAGATCCCTTGGCCTCTTAGACCCTGTTTTTCGATTTCCATCATCGGAATCCCTTACCTTCCTAAAAAACCAACCCGCAATTGTGGTTACTGTAATGCATGCCCAAACGCTCAACGACGACATGAATGAACTAATAAATATTTGACGGATTCACTAAAAAAAGCGAATGAATGTTTGCCACATGCTAAATGAATAAATTTCAAGATATTTAATAGCCAACAAGGAGAGAGAGTGTGAGGAGGAGCTGTGTTGTGTGGAGGAGGACAAGCTAATATCTATGAAAGAAGACAACAAAAAAAAAAAACTCCTCTCTAGTAACGTGCATTATAAAACAGACAATAAAGGCAATTAATGGCTGTTGTGCGTTTGTCCATTCATTCGCCTTGTTGTTCGTTCGTTGATTCGCCAATCTGTCTGTCTGCCGATCCGCTCATCCATTCATTCCGCCCGTCTATCCCACCAAGTATTCAAATAATACAAAACATAAAGAATCTGTTAACCACATGATGGAACTGATGTGACGACTAAGATGTTTGTTGCTGTGCTGTTGTATGCTAAGGCTGCTGCTGCTCCAACCATGTCTGCGGGATTGAATGATGAAAAAGCAACAACAAAATATATCAACGCCCGCACTTTTTTCACTTAATGTCATAACAAGAAGAAGAACATACATATCTTTTGCTGGGCTTAGGAATGGTTCTTAGTTTGCATTTTTTAACTAATAACGAGGCTGGATAAAGAAGTGATGTGCCAGAGGGTTGGAAGTTCCACAGAAATACAACTGACTTTGAAAGGTTTATCCTGAAACTAGTTGGGAGGATATTTTTGGGTCGAAGAGCGAATATGATCTTCTCAAGGTATAGTTCTGGCAAATCAGAATTTCCTGCCTATTAATTACATGAGCATTAAAAATTGCATTTTTACCACTGACCGGATTATTGCTTTTTAAAATATCTAAAGGAATTTTTCTTATGAACACGACTTGGTGGTCGAAAATCGACAAGTTTGCCGATGTATAGAAAACCCTGAAGTAGACAATTGCGTCTTCTATGGAAGTAAATCACGGAGTTTTCTACAAAAGAAGACCACCAGGTCTTCTCTAGATTTTTTAAAAGGTCTCTTTTAAGAATGCCCGTTGGTTACATATTTGCTTGCTATGGAAAAATACCTCTTGGTCTTCAATGGAAGATCACTTGGTCTTCAATGGAAGACGACCTCTTGTGCAGAAGAACACCTATTGGTCTACTATAGAAAAAAATACCTCGTTTTCCGATGCTTTTGTACGTACTTACATTCTTGCGGGCCAACCTTCCTACTTTCTAGGTTGCAGGAACTATGTGGGTGGCTAAGGTAAACGAGTCGACGTATTTCTTTGGCCTAGTCGATTCTTCAAGATTTTCAAGTTACTAGCAAATTGCTTTCATATGGGGATATATCAACACACAAACCTATATTGCAAATTTTCTTTAAAAAAGGTGTTTACAGACCAAGAACACAATCAGAATATTTAAACCGATACGTGGTGTTTATATTTGGATCATGGAGCTGTATTGAAATTTTTCGGCGTGTGTGTATTTTAGTAACCAAAAATCCGGAATAGCAAATTATAGCCCATTCAATGCGGAATGGGCCAAAGGCCATTAAAATACGTATAACAGGCGGGGCGGGACGCATTTGAGGGGCCATATCGGTCTACGTTCTAAGATAGCTCCCAAATACTTAGAACGATAAAGAGGAATATTTTCGAACCAATAGAAATTGCCGACTGATATATACCCTCATTCTATATCTTGTACAAAGTTTCGTTAAAATCGGATAGTCCGTTAGAATGTTATTATAAAATTAATTTGTAGCACAATTTTGACCATTTTGTGAGGGAGGTATCAGAAGGAGTGGGCCAATATTCCCCATCTTTGAACTTAAACTAAGTTTGGAAGAAATATTAAGATTTCCAAAGTTTGGATGAAATCGATTACTACCTTCGAGAGTTATCGTACGCACCAGCCAGACAGACGGACAACAAATGGACGGACATGTGTGAATCGAATCAAAATTTTCTGAAACCGTTTTGGTCCAAAGAAACATGGCGTCTAAAACCAATATTTCGATGAGGCACGTTTTCATCGTATCATTAGCCATAAGGTTGAGGGTATAAATATAAAATTCGAGCTAAATCGGTTGAAACCTGTTTCTATTCCATTTTCAATACTAAAACCTGGCGAAATTTTAAAGCTATATTTAAAATATTGCGATCTCAATATGCGGACTTTCATTCTTAAATCAACATCATTTTTTGTCGGATCAAGATTTCGATTTGTAGCAACCGGAATGGCAAAATAAATATCCACTAGACATTATGGTCGAGGGAACCCTGTTAGCATTTTATTATCGAAGGATACATCGGTGCCGATATTCCCCATCTCTGAACTTGACCTACTTTCAACAAAAAATACTATGAGTGAAGTATCGATAAAATCGGTTACTCCATTCGAGTTTTACTATAATATCGATGAAATGCCCAATGACACCTTTATCTCACGGCATGTACCAATTCACGTATTGGCACAACGACCATTTGTACGAAATCGATCTTTGAATGAGCGTCGCCCATGATTCAATAAAAAAAAATCCAAAAATATATCTCATCGTAATATTGATTTTAAACCTTTTGTTTATTTGAACCATATCCGTGTCAGACAACTTGGGGTCGACTTATAAATGTCCGTCCGTATTCTCTCCTAATTCAATCGAAAGGTGTAACCGGGTGAACTGTTTGAACTTTGAACATTATAATATTTCTTCAAAACTTAAATCAAGTTCGAAGAAGGAGTAATTAGGAAATATTTAATAATGTATTAACATATTTTTTTTTTTTATTTTTAGATAAAACTGCATATGTCTGAAAAAACAATCCACACATTAATATCGACCATAAATTAAATTTGAGTACCATTTAGTACCAAATTTCATGATTCGAGCTCTAAAGGTTCACCCAAATCCAAATTTTAACAAATTTTCCATTTAGCACACATTATTTTAAGGTTCACCCAAATCTAAATTTTAACAAATTTTCCTAGCACACATTAAATCAACCAATGATTCCAAATTCAAATTTCAGGATTCCAACTCTATTAATTCACCCACAATTGAAATTGTACCGAATTTAGTAGTAGAATTTCCAAAACTTCCTACTTAACCCAAACCTACACCCCGACAGTGATTTTAAATCCAAGTTTCAGGATTCCAACTCCATAGGTTCACCCACAATTCAAATTGTACCAAATTTAGTACACAGTAGTATGAATTTCCAAAAACCTCTTACTTACCCCAAACCTACACCACCACAGTGATCCAAAATATAAGTTTCAGGATTCCAATTCTATCGGTCCACCCACAATTCAAATTATACCAAATTTTGTACACAGCAGTGCCAAAATTCACCCACCTACTATTGGTTCACCCATAATTCAAATTCTACCAAATTTAATACACAGTTATACCAATTTCCAAAAATTCCTACATACCCCAATCCTGCACCCCCACAGTGATCCTAAATCGAAGTTTCAGGATTCCAACTTTATCGGTTGACCCACAATCCAAATTGTACCACATTTAGTACACAGTAGTACGAATTTCCAAAATTTCCTACTTAACCCAAACCAACACCCCACAGTGATCCTAAATCTAAGTTTAGTACGAATTTCAAAAACTTCCAACTTAACCCAAACCAACACCCCCACAGTGATCCTAAATCCATTTTTTAGGATTGAAACTCTATCAGTTCACTGACAATTTAAATTGTACCAAATTTAGTACACTTAGTACAAATTTCTAAAACTTCCTACATACCCCAACCCTACATCCCCACAGTGATCCCAAATCCAAGTTGGAACAGGATTCCAACTCTATCGGTTCACTCACAATTCAAATTGTACCAAATTTAGTACACATTAGTACAAAATTTCTGAAACTTCATACATATCTCAATCTTACACCTCAACAGTGATCCTGGCTCCAAATTTCATGATTCTAGCTCTATTGTTTCACCTAAAATTCAAATTGTACCAAATCTAGTACCAATTACTACCTATAAGTATTATTTTCGTAAACTGAAACCTGACCCCAATCCCACAACACTACAGTGATCCTGACTCCAAATTTCATTGTTCCAGCTCTATAGGATCACCCAAATCCAAACTGTACCGATTATAGTACGATTTAGTACTTTTCGTACACATAAGTAACAAATTTCCAAAACTACGTTCACATCCCAATCCTACACTCCGACGGTAATTTTAATTTCAAATTCCAGGATTCCATCTCGATTTGTACCTCTAAAACAAATTTGTAACAAATATAGTACCATATAGTACTTTTCGTACACATGAGTACACGCTTTCCAAACTCTCCTCATATCGACCCTAATTCTCAACCTTAATTTGCATTCCAAATTTCAAGTTTTTAGCTCAATCCATTTACATGCTACCAAATTGTACCAAATTTAGTACATTTCAGTACTTTTCCGATACTTATAGTTCGAATTTCCAAAAAGTTTGCTACACTCCATCAGTGACCCTCAATCCCAATTTCAGAGTTCTAGCTCCACCGGTTGGCCAAACACAAATGGTATCACATTTAGTACTTTTCGTACCGTTCTAGTACGAATTTCCAAAAACCCAGCCTTATCTGTCACCTTTGGACCAAGGGTGACCCTCACCAAAAATTTCAAGATTCTAGCTTCAGCCGTTTCGTCTGGGCGTTGATGAATTGTTATATCAGTCAGTCAGTCAATCACTTTACTTTTTTATTAGTATAGATAAGTTATGTTTGCCAATCGAATAAGAACCATATGAAGTTCAAATGTAGTTACGCCATCTGCATATCAGGTCGGAGACTTTTCAAATGGTATATTAATATGAAATACTATAGACTATGACTACACATATCACAATCATTTTCCAAACGACCCTCATATACCGTATAAAACTATTTCGCATTATTTATACAAGTTTCGCCTTGCTACAATTGTAGATTGTCCGCGCAATGCCTTTCACGCTTCCGTCTACTCTGTGACAATTTACATAATTTACATTAAAAACGTGTTATTTTTTATTCTATTTGGTGTTGGTGGTGTTTTGTTTTGTTTTCAGTTTCATTCATTCATTTATTTATTTATTTCTGTTCTGGTACATCTAGACGAAGGTCTGGAATCTGCACATAGCTGCGAGGAGACTGGGATAACAAAATTTTTAATTTCTCCCGCAACACAAAATAAAAAAAAAAATTAAACCAACAAACGAACTAAACCAAAGTACAGCCATTACGGGCGATGTACCCACCATATTCTCCCCCCTAAATTTTGAAGAAAATTTTTATGTCACATCCCATTGTGTTCAGTTGGACAAAGACGACGATGATGATGATACGGCTGCTGCTTGCTCTGGATGGAAGCTGAAGCTGATGAAGAAGAAACAGACAATGGAATGGATCCCTGGTTTGTTGTTTTGGGTGTAAAGTGTTTTATTGTTTGAAAGATGTTTTCGTTAATTTGTTTTATTTTTTGTATTTTCGACTCCGACTCCCAAGTATGGTTGTATTCCAGGGTTTTAATGTCGTCTGTTTACTTATTATGTTAATATTGTTTTTGTTGTTGTTCTTATTGTTGTAATGGATGTTAATGATATTCTTATTTGAAATGTAATTACAATTATGCAAAGCTGCAGCTCTCGTTTCTTATTTGGTTCATACTTGTTGCCTTCGGCATGAGCTCCTAATAAAATGATTTAGCTGGCAGTAGCTATTATCAAGCGGATTTCATTGGTAACTGTGGTGGACCAGTCGAACCGCAGCTTATTTAATTATGTTAACAATACGAAGGTATCGCATTACATTACATCATTACATTATTTATTAGATTTGTTTGAAATGTTAGAGATGTAAATCATATTGAGCGGAAAGATTTGCAATTGATTTAATGACTATTTCTTTTGTTTGAATTGAGAGTTGGTATTTTCAAAAATATAAAGGATCCAGGAATGAAAGTTTGATAAAAATTTATTTTTGATATAAAGGGTGAAGAAATTAAAAACGTGCCATTCGGAGTGGCCGAGTGATATATACCCTCAAAGTGTGAGATATGTCGAAATCGTTTATAACGACACCAATTATAACGAAATTTAGGTTATAACGACTGTATCCAAAGTCAGAGAAAAGTGCTGCTCTTTATTGGATATCGTTTATAATAACATATCTCTTATAGAGACCAATTAGCCGCCGTTAAAGGCGATTTCAACTATACATCTATCCTGACAACAATGTTTCAACCCTACCCCAGTATGTTGTGAGGGCATTATATGTTTGGGGAGCCTAACAAGTTTGTAACACCACGAAATATTGGTCTTACGTCCTTTATTACTTTTAAACAAAGTACAGACCATACCAATCGTCCTGGAGTTCCGACTCTGGCAAAGCCGACATAAACTGTTGTTGGTATTGATCGGTTACAATAAGGGAATGAAACGGCACAAAAACTTTATTTAATTTTCTCTGTCTTTCTTGTCGCTCAAGAGGTCACAAATTTGATCTCAACATTTACAGGGGAAGGGAGATCTGGTCTGGTCATATTTAGAACACACTGGATTCGCCATTCTCTTTTTATAATTTATATTATTGTACCCCCAATATTCGGTATTTGGGTTGTGGCATGGTAGTAAATCTTCCTACTAAAATTATAAATATTGGTCTACCATTTAGGAGAGCCCATATATCACTACAACCCAAAGATCGTTATTTTGGGGAGCTTAATCACGTGTTTAATATTAACCCCCCATTATTCGGTATTTTGAGGGTTTTGGGTACATTTTTTAACCGAATTGGCACTAACTTGATTTTTCAGGTTCTCCTGGTTTTCTTTTATTGGAATCCCCCATATAACGCTACATCCCAAATTTCGGTACTTTGGGGAGCTTGGACACGTGCTACAATCTAATTTGTTGTAATTTTATATTTTGGATTTTCATTAAGAAGAAAATCTCCCTATCAAAAATTATAAATATTGGCGGTAGTTTGATATTTTATATTCACTTTGGCAATCAGATGACAATTGCATTATGCTTCGGGATAGCCCACCAAGATTTAGGTTAGCTCCCATATAATTATGCACCTATTATTTGCTATTTTGTGGGTTTGGGCATATTTCTCAAACGAATTCGCTCTAATTTGATTTATGAAATTCTTATTGGGTTTCAAATCTTCCTACCAAAAATTAAGAATGGGTGTGTATGGTTTAGTATGGCTACCATAGAATGGTTTCATTCCATTTTCGGTTTTTTCGCATTTTTCAATGTAATTGGGTTCACCGTAAATTTGTGCAGTATATATATAGGTCCAAACATCTCGATATACATAAGGCCACCTGGATTTCTCCTGACCAAGCAACGAGAAATCAAATTGATCATGTTGTGATAGACGGAACACATTCATCCAGTGTTTTAGACGTTCGATCGATACGATGTGCGACTCGGACCATTATCTTGTGGCAACCACGGTTTGCACACGTTTTAATGTAGCAGCAAAGGTGCAATCTAACACAATACTCCCCACAAACTGCAAAACAGCAAAAGCAACACTTGGGTACAAAAAACCACCATCAAGAAACCCGTGGTACGATCAGGAGTGTAGTAATGCTACTGATGCGAAAAACGCAGTGTATAGGACAATCCTGCAGACAGTAGCAACACGTAATGCGATGGAGAATTATCGGGAGAAAAGAAGAGAGGAGAAACGTATTTGCAGAAAAAAGAAGAAAGAGCTAGAAAACCGTGAACGTGACCAAATCGAGAAATTTTACAAACTAGTAAAATACCAAACCGAAGTCTTTGGTACAGGCACATCCTCCTGTAGAGATGAAGATGGAAACCTGGTGACATATACATATAGTGTGTAGAGTATCTGGATGGAGCATTTCTGGTATCAAATAATGGCTGTGAAGAATATGCCCCAGAACCAAAAAGAGAAGACGGTATAAAGCAGTAGGTGCCGATGTATTACCAAACGAACTATTCAAGGCCGGTGGTCAGATGCTGATCAGGAGCATGCGCCAACTGATAAGTACAATTTGTCTAGAAGAATGCATGCCCAATGATTGGAACCTCAGCATCCTGTGTCCCGCGCACTAAAAAAGAGACAAGACATGTGTCAACTATAGGGGAATTAGTCTCCTTCACATCTCATATAAAGTGCTATCCAGCGTGCTATGTGAACAACTATTGCCTAGGGTCAATGACATTATTGGACCATACTAATGCGCCTTCAGACCTGGCAAATCCACCATAGACCAGATTTTCACACTGCGCAAAATCCTGGAAAAAACGCACGAAAAAATACATCCACACATTCGACCCATTCGTCGACTACAAAGCCGGATTCGGCAGCCCTATCCGTTCAGAGGTGTTTAAAGCCATGTCTTCGTTTGTCATTCCTGCAAAATTAATACGGCTATGCAGGATAACTTTAACTGGCACAATGTTAGCAGTTAAAGTCGGAAAGGGCCTATCGGAGCCCTTCAATATCGAACGAGGATTCAGACAAAGTGACAGTTTGTCGTGTGATCTTGTAAACATCCTACTGAAAAAGGTCACACGAGATGCAAAGATGAACAGAAATGACACTCTGTACACCAAACAACACATGTTACTCGCCTACGCCGAAGACATCGACATAATGGGTCGAACATTAAGAGCGGTAACAGCCACCTTTGAACAAATTGAGAAGGAGTCTGCCAAAGTGGGACTGACAGTAAATGGCGCGAAGACCAAGGTGAGGGTATCAATGCACAAGACGTCTAGTAAACTCGGATCAACTGTGGAACTTCAAAACTACAGCTTCGAGGTAGTGAACGATTTTATATACATCGGTACTGCCATACATGTACCGTGCTGTTGTATGGATCTGAAGACGTACTTGCCAGTAGACTCGGATCACCTCTGTGGAACTTGAAGAAAAGCTTAGAAGTATGAGTAAACGGTACTTCCACACACATACCGTGCTGTTGTATGGATCTGACGCATGGGTACTTGCGCAGGTGTATTGGGCCGGTGTATTGTGGTATAACTGAACATCAGTTGTAACATCTATTCCCGGACATCTAGGTCACGTTGTCAGAATGGATGAGGATGCCCCAGCTCAAAAGGCATATAAAAGCGAGCCAACTGTTGGTTCACGCAGATGGGGAAGGCCACGAATTCGATGGAAAGATCAAGTGAAAGACAACGTCTCGGAATATGGAAATATTTTTAAGCTCGACTTATAGAACAAGTGTTTTGTCACAAGCCAGCTATGTAGATTTAACGATGTTCGCCTGTTAAAATCACGATAGAGCTTTGAAATAGCCCACATGACAGGATATCCCCATATTCGGTATTTTGGGTACGTTTTCCAACCGAATTGGCTGTAATTTGTTTCGTATTCTAAGCTCTTAATGGGTAGCAAATCTTCCTACTAAAAGGTATATATTTTTTTTTAGATTTTTAAGTATGGATTTTAGATTCTCGTTGGGTAGAAAATCGCCCTAGCAAAAACTATCAATATCGGTATTTTGGGGATCTTTTACACAAATTGGCGGTAAGTAGATTTTTTGAGTTTTTTTTTTTTTTAATGTCAAATGTTCCTATCAAAAATGATCAATATGGAAACAATTGTCGTGTGGTATTTTGTTCTTCTAATACCAAATTACCCCTTTAATAAATCCCGACCGTTTATGGAGTTTTCAATGTCCACCTAATGATGAAGGGTATATACATATTTAAGGCGCTTTACCTTGTTTTTTATTTGATTACACATTCGTGAGAGATCTACCAGGAGAAATGGGCCTTTATTTATTAAACCGATTCAATAGGAATATCTGGTGATTTTTTGTAAATGTCTTACGGCCGAAAGAATGTTCTATACGGATTTATACAGATTTCCTAAAACAATCATCTATATATCACAACTATAATATCATTGCACTTTATATAATTTTAAATTATGTTAGTCGAAAAAAAAATCTAGAATCGAAAAATATAGATCCGCTTTATCGATGAATCTGTATATTACGTACGTCCATGCCAAATCGGTTCTGCAATGTGCTTCCAATTTTGTGGTGGAGGAAACTAACATACAATCGCATTAAAAATCCTCCGCATTAACATTGCCAATAATAATTCACTTCAATTCAAGTAACAATTCTTGCAATCGAATTGAAACATATTTAAAATATAATTATGGAAATTTAAATTTACACTTGAATAAAAACATAAAAATTTGCATAATAGCAAAACTTAAATACGACTCAAAGATTTTACGCTTGAATAAAAATGCAACTGTAGGCTTAACATAATTTCTATCTATAACTGACATCATCAGCATCACTCGCATTGTAGACAAAATCATCGCAAACATCATCATTGCCATCTTTATGAAATTGAAATAACCATTGCAAATGACTTCATTAGCATAAGCAGAGTAACTGGAAGGGAAACTGAGCTAAAAAAGTATAAAAAAATAAAAAACCTCGTAATGAAATCAAATTCAATTGAATTTTTGCACAGCCTAAGGGTAAAAATCACCACTTGAGGCTACACGTTTTTTTAATGTGTTTTCTCCATCGGTCTACACCAAATAGTTACATTGTGTATGGGGGACGATGTGCAAAGTCGAAAATTAAAGAAACACAAGTGGGTGTTAAATGCGGTTAACGAAAACGATGCAAAAATAAAGTGATTAAATCAGTCCATTGGATTGTTGCTGTAGTTGTTATAGCTGTGCATGCTAATATAATTTCGTTATCAAAGTCTGGAGTAATGGACGAAATTCAATTTGTAGCGAAATAAAAAAAGAAATCTGCATGAAATTCAATTGAAATGGTCATATTCGCATGGGATGTTGAAAGCAGTAAGATTGAATGGTTTTTTTTATTTTTTGTAGCCACAGAAATTCGAGAGTCCTTCAAAAACAATTGATAGTAACAGGAACAGTATATATCAGTTGTATTAACATTAATAAGTGAATATTATAATTTAAAAAAAAAAGTGTTGATATGAAAATGTTCTATAGAAGACCTAAAATCACTTAAGAGGAGCTTTAACAATAACTTAAACAAGTAAACTCGTGTTAGGTTCGGGAGAAATTTTTTACCCTCCACTATGAGATGGACATTCCAAATTTCTGAAATCGATCGAAACTTTTATATAAGGGCTATTCCATGGTAAAAACTGTAAGAAAAAGAAATACCAAACTACAGATACAGGACCTTGAGCATACCACAAAGACCCCGAAATGTCAAACAATGGGCCAGGAATCCGATTTTTTTGACAAAAAGTTCACTTCTTGTAGAGTCGATAAAATGTTATATATTTCAAATCTTAAGACTTTGTGCTTTACACCAGTAACGGTTTATAACGTTGTGAGTGACGGTTTTCAAATTTCATATTTTTGTGAATTTAAATTATATTTGAAAAATGTTACAGAACATTGACATGTGCCAAAATATTAATACGAAATTAGGTCATTAAGCAAGTGGAACTTATAAAAACAACAAAGCCTGACTATTTTGCAAAACCGGAAGTGAAAACCAGTAACAAAAGTAGTAAAGTCGCACGGGGCCGACTATATGATACACTTCACCACTTCGTAATATTCAACAAATGAATCCTAACAGGCGTCGAATTTTTGAAGGATCATAAAATGAAAATGGATCCATAAACATGTCATTTGCCACCTATACTAAATTTTTCATTTGGTAACTTCAGTAACTTCATTACGTAGTGCAATATTTTGTGCCGATTGGACCCACCTTGTTGAAACAACCTCTAGGTTATACTAACTTCAGTACGTTGTGCAAAATTTGTGTCAATTTGGCGTAAAATCGGACGAAAATATATATGTAGAAGCTATATCAAAATCTCAACCGATTTCAATGAGACTTGCAATCGGACACACAAGTGCACAATTTGCATAAAATCGGAAGAAAATATATTTGGGAGCTATATCTAAAACTGGGCCGATTTTCAGGAAACTTAACACACATCATTCTAGATTTAATTCATTACGCTATGCCAAATTTCGTGCAAATCGAAAGATATATAGGGACTTTGGTGCATCATTTACATTATCGGAAGAAAATGTATATATGGGAGCTATATCTAAATCTGGACCGATTTTCAGGAATCTTAACACACCTCATTCTAGACTTAAAATATTTTGTGCGAATCGAAAGATATATAGGGACTTTGGTACACCATTTACATTAAATCGGAGGAAAATATATAAGGGGGCTATACCTAATCTGGACCGATTTTCAGGAAATTTTACACACATCATTCTAGACCTAATTCATCACCGTATGCCAAATTTCGTACAAATCGGATGATATATAGGAACTTTGGTATACCATTTACATTAAATCGGACGAATATTTATATGGGAGCTATATCTAAATCTGAACCGATTTTCACGAAAATTTGCACACATCATTCTAGACTTAATTCAGTACGCTATGCCAAATTTCGTGCAAATCGAAAGATATACAGGGACTTTGGACCACCATTTACCTTAAATCGGACGAATATATATGGGAGCTATATCTAAATCAGAACCGATTTTTCCCAATTTCAATTGGATTCGTCCTTGGGCTAAACAAATGAGATGTGCCAAATTTCATCCATTTCGGATCATAAATGTGAACTGTACTTTGTTTACAATTTACCATGGACAGATGGACGGACATAAATCGACTCAGAAAGTGATTCTATGCATATTCTCTAAAGAAACCATGGGTCTATCTCGATTATTTTTGGTGTTACAAACATATGCACAAAGTCATAATACCCTGTACCACAGTGTAGGGAAGGGTATAAAAAGAACAGTTTCAGAGGACATTTTAATGTTTATAGCACCAACCGACGGCTTGATATGTTCTCTGTCCAGGATTTTGCGACGGTCTTTGATCGTCAATAAAGTTATTTCGAGATATCTGTACACTCTTGACCGAATAGAGGACAACAGCTATACATTCCTACCCTGGCATCTTTTTAGAATCACGTGTTCCCAACAGATTAAAATTTTAATATTTAACAGACAAAAGTCTTTGTTCATTTGACCCATTATTTGACATTTTCATTATTTGGTCAGATCCCCTTCCTCATGGAAAATTTGTGAAGTTCCGCGTCTAGAGCCTTTAGGAAACCAGACAAAAATTAAATTTTCGGTCCGTGTTATCCAATAGGTATCACCTGATCATCATGCGTCGTCCTTGACCATAACAGGAAACTCCAGGAAAATTTCCTTGCCATCAGCGCTACATATCCGTCTTGTTGTGTGGCAATGGTAATACTAAACAATATCAGCATAGGTAGACCTCTGTAAATGTTAACGTGTAACTCCCACATCCAAGTAGATACAACAATAAAATCGGTATAAATTTAAAGGTCAACCATTCCTTGACTTATGTCCTTCTGGTGTACATATATACGCCATAGAATGCAAAGTTTGCCACTTTTCACACAAAAGCCATGGTCCATTTGACCCGCTAAATATAGGCCGATGTTTATCATAATACTTGCGGCATCTGGAGCGACCAGAAAAAAGGACAAAAATTAAGTTATAGGTCCATTTCATCCTATAAACATTAAAGGATAATTTCCAAATACAAAAGAGGTCTTCTCTTGCCAAAACCGGTCCTATATTCAAAATTTCATGAAAATTGGTATATAACTGTGGCCTTTATTGTACTTATAAATTATAACGGACAGGCGGACGGAGGAAAGACCCATATATCTAGACTAACTCAGCATGTCGAGATATGACGATCGGCAAAAAGTGAGTCTAAGACAAATATTTCACGGTGTTACAAAACCTTTAATTTTTTTATAAAAAAAAACTAAATTGACCTTTACTAAGGTATCTAACTGATGATAAAATTGGAAGATATTGTATCACTTCAATCTTTTAAAAATATGACCGCCGCTTGCATAATCGTAATCAGCATCAGCGAAACACTTACATGTTATATTTATTTCATAAATACTCATAGTGAACTACTTCGTAATGGTTATGTATATTTACGTCCGCCTACAATGGAATTAAAGATCAACCGATATTAATTACAGTCAATTCGAATGAAAATCGACTTAAATCTTCAAAAAACCGAAGATTTGGGGTACTGATATATAGCGGCTATACCGAAATTAGGAAGATTTAATACCAACGAAAACCAACAATATTAAATTGGAGCCAATTCGTGCTCAATATACTCAAAATCCTGAATAATTTAGGATATCCTCATCTATCCCGGTCTATCCCGAAACATATGTTAATCCTTATAATTTATGATAGAAAGATTATCTAGGAATGAAAAATATAAAATAATACATTACGGACAATTTTGTTGAAAAATATTAAAATTTGGAAAATGGCCGTTATATGGGGGCTACACCAAAACGTGGAACTATATATCCCATTTTCTACACCAAACATCTCAGGAAAAGAATAAGAGCAAATATTTGAATGTTCCACTTCGAACCTAATATGTAAATTTATATAAAATTTCCGACTTAATAATGAGCATTCGAATGTCATCTTCACAGTACGGCGGACGAACCATCAATTACATATTGAGGTCAGGCAAACGAAATGGTGGTATATCACTTACAACTAACTCTCTATGTTGCTCAAGCGAAACAGTTGTTACATGATCACTATTGTCGAAAAAAAAACACTTGACCCTTTTACCTGGTTCTGCAATATCCCCTATATAAAGTTCCTGATCCATTATCTGTATTTGTATAAGGTTTTTTAGAACATTCCGGGTTCTTGAAGAGTAAGCGAAACTTTGTAGAATATAGGCACTTATTTTGACCTAACTTTATATATAGGTCCCCCGCTACAATTTCGCATTGTTTAAGGATTCATCGAAGTGGTTTAAATTTGACATTCATGTTTCTTGGATGGTGAAAAAGATATCTGCTTAAAATAGTCTATGTAGAGCAACGCTTTGGTGTAACCCGATGCTTTGAAAGCAAATTCTTTAAATTTTATAATTTTTTTTTTAAAATTGTGATTGTTTGTGGGCGAGGTTCCAAAGATTATGGGTCTCTATAACCGATAATTACACTAAATCTATGTTAAATATAATAATTAAGGTCTGCCATGTTTAGACCACACAGGTCAAAAAGAGTTTTTATCGAAGACCATCTGTGGGGAGGTACAAAAATAAGTTGTCTTACAGAGCCCCCATCTTCGTAATTAATGTAGGTTAGGTAAAATATGAGGTATCTAATCGGCTACAACATTCGCTTTAAATTAAATTTAGATGTTTTTAAGATGTTGACCATATGGGGGGATGTTCCAGAAGGATATAAACTTGGAAGAAATATTTGTTTTCTGTTACTCTTCTTGGGAGCATAGGGCTTCCACAAATCACCGCCATATTGAATTATTATTCGGTGTTTCTTGGTCGACCTTGATTTCTTGATTCCTGGGGATTCCATTCATGCTATGGACAATTTTTTCTTAAAGTTTTTGTATGGGTTACTGGTTCGTTAGGTTCCACAGCTCTACGTTACTTACGGTGTTGGGCCAGAATATTCTACATATGACCCTGAGACATATGTTTATGAAGCCAGGTTTCACTGCCGTATAACAGAATTGACTTTATGCATGATTCGAATAGCCTATTAATAATATTACAATGTTCAAAATCAACCAGCCAGACAGATTGTCTAAACATTTTTGTCTAAAACAAATTTGATTGAAAGAAACATGTAGTCTTTAACCTATATTTCAATGAGGAACATTTTTACCGTACCTAAGAGTATATATCCCCATTTGACATAGGTCTGAGGTTATAATAAATGGTGATTCAAGTCAGTGTTTACCTATAATCTTAAGCTTTTATATGGTAATTGACATATAAGTTTACGAAAATTATTCAGTGACTAAAATTTATATAATTGGCGTTTGCTGGACGATGAATACGATTGAAAGTTTTTTAAATTATGAATTTTTCTATTTCAAACAAATTTAATTTAATTTGAATAGTCTAAAATTTGAAATAATGCTACAATTATTCGTCTACAATATAAATATTCTTTATAGTTTTTGTAATATTACTGCAGTATTTTTTTTTTTTTTTTTTTTTTTTTTTTTTTGGAAAATTTACAATTTACATAAAAAATAAAATTTAACATATGTTATGGTTCTTTGAATACTGCTGCAATATTTACCACAATATAAAAATAGTAATAAATAAAATTTCCTGTTTTTTGTTTGACTTTCGTATTTGAATATGTTTTTCGGACACACATTGACAATTTGTTGAACAAATCAAATGTTTTGAAGAAAACATGACAAGAATCTATAGCATCAAAAAGACAGAGTGTTGCAGTTTCAATGTAATTACTTTTTATATGGAAAATTGTATAGAAGGAAGACAGTGTTTCAAAACAAGAAAAACAAGGTCACTTAGCGTTCTAAACCATCGACAGAAGTGTATACCGTGGAAGAAATTGTAGGTAGGTGGACAAAAGGACTGCTTCTGGATTAAAGCAAAGTGAAAAAACATTGATAAATTTGAATTTAATTCGCAGATGCAATTTCGGAATTATATACGGTATAAATACAAGATATCAACGTGGATGGTGGATGTAAAATCGCACTCTGGCTTTCCTTTCCATTGCAAAACTTCGATCATATAGCTCAACTCGAAAGAGAAACCCCAAATAAAAAAATCCAACAATCAGTTAATAGCAGGGAAAAGCTAAATAACAATAAAAACTTCGACATTTGAAATATTCTGAAAAATATATCAAATATTCTTTTAATTTCCAAGAAATTAAATCCGCTTAAAATTTCATAACTTCTTAATATAGAAATATTGTGTTTCTACATCCCTGTTTGCATGTAGACCTTGGTATGTATGATGTTATGTTCGACAGTTCCATCATGTCACCCAGCCATTAACCTCACTTTCATCTTCATCAGCTTTGTTTTGTTTTATTTTTTTATTGTGGTCATATCACAATGACAAGTAAACAACAAACAAAACCAAGTAAAAGGTATTAAAATATTAGCAAAACAAAAGTTTTGCAGATTTGCCTTTAAGGCAAAAAAATATTTAAGATTTCCTTTTGAAGAACAATTACCAAGGAATAAAGGAAATCTGACGAAGCTGTAGACACATGGTCACATCTTACGCATATAAGGCTCGGCATCTATAGAGTTTTAATATTTGTGCACGTTGCATTCTTTTCTATTTTTTCTTTCAATTTATTTTATGACTACTTCCGTTTGTGTTGCATCAGTATGTATAGAAGAAAATGGAGTTGAGTATACGCACCGTGGTCTGCACACAATCAAAACGAAATCCAAGTAAAACAACTGAAGCTTTAATCTTGAAGTTTTCATAGCCCTATTCTTTTTTATATTTAGCTTATAATTATTTTAGTTGTAAGTTAAAGTTACAATAAATAAATATAATCTTGTAATTTGGCACGTTGGTCAGTTTTGGTGCCATACATTATGATTAGCTTGAATTTCATGGAATACGATTGTATATGGTATGAGGAGAAGTAGAATTAGATATCTGAAATTTGGAAAGTGTTACATCCACTTTCCAAAAAAGGCTATTGAACAAATAAAATAGAAACGAGAATGATTTCGAAGAAATCAGAATAGAATAAGAAAAAAGTAACAAAGCAGCTGAAGAACATGGTTTGCCCGCGGATGTTCTAATAGAAAGGCATTGTTGTGAAGTTAACAACTGGAAGCCCTGTTCTACACTATATGCAAACTGAAATAATGCTTTCACAGAAGACGCATAACTTAGAGTCTCTCTCGACAGCTCGAAGAGGAAAATTATGAGGATGATATCTTCTCATTCACAAGATCCAACATTCAGTCAAAATTAGAAGGCCTGAAGAGACTGCCTCCCAATGTTGAACTTCAAATTAATATCAAGAAAACAAAAGCAATGAATACCAGTGAGCGGAGCTGAGTATTCGGTTGAGCCTCTATTCTACTCTAACTTGCACCCTCCTGACCGATTTGAGGTCAACAACTCCTCTTTCTGCTCGGGCATATTTTCCGAATCTTGTTTTCCGGGATAACCATTTACGCCATAACATGCAAATTTTGTAATTTTACACCGGAAGTTATTGTTTATGACCGATCATTATCAAAACAGCCCTTCCAATTAGTTGGCAAGATTCCCTTCGTCGTGTGATGTGCGACTTATAACTGTACGACTATTGAGCGACTTCAAAAAATAAAACAACAAAATTAGGTTTTCTGTACATATTATGCTATAAATCATCCCCGAAAATTACACTGTGGAATGCAAAAACAATAATTATCGGGAAATTAAAAATATATATATATATATATATATGAAAGAAGGATTAAAAATAGATGACATGTGTATCGGCATTTTGAAAGTTTACGACGAGAGGTAGCCTAAAAATTCTGAAACTTGCAGAACATAATTTTATGTTTAATATTTGTATAGAATATTCTGACCTCCTTTAAACCGGATATCGTCGGACTTGATCTAGACGTGATAAAGATAACAACAGATTGTGACAGACTTGGTTAAAATCGGGCATTCTATTCGGCTGATATTGGATTTATAAATATTTACAATTTTGAACCAATGGGTCCCATGTTCAATCTTGATATATTCTTGGTTCAGATAATACGTTGTGCAAAGTTTGGTTCAAATCGGGCATTTCATTCGGGTGATATTGGATTTATAAATATTAAAATGTTCGATCATTTGTGGGGGAGGTGACAGAAGAAGGGGACGAATGGGTCCCATTTTTCCGCTTGATCTGGGTTTGGTAAAAATAATAAATTGTGCAAAATTGAAATTGGACATTCCATTCGTCTGATATTGGATGCATAAATATTAAAAAATTTTGACCCTTTGTGGGGAAAGTACCAGAAGGAGTGGAGCGATGAGTCCCATATTCTAACTTGATTAAGTGTGGTTAACAGTATAGTTTGTACAAGATTGCGTTCAAATCGGACATTCCTAATATTGGATTTATAAATATTGAAAATGTTTACCATGTTGTGGGGGAGGTAGGAGTTGACCAATGGGCCCCAATTTCAAACTTGATCTAGGTTTGGTAATTATAATAGCTTGTGCACCTTTTAAAAAACAAAAACAAATTCATTTTGAAAAAACAAATAATAATGTATAGAAAAATGTAATTGACTCAATTGTTGCTTGCACAAAACTAAAGCAACTATACTGTACAAACAGGTGAGCTCTGAAAATTGTTTTTTCCGTTATAATTACGCCTACTTTGAATCTTAAAGACCAAAAATTGCTAGAAACAAATACTGTTCAACTATACAACAGCAAATTATTAGGAATTATGAACTGGTTCAAATCGGACATTCCATTTGCCTCATATTGGATTTTTAAATATTGCAAATTTTAACCCTCTGTGGGAAGGTACCAGATGGAGTGGACCAATGAATGGGTCCCATCCTCCTACTTGATCTAGGCTTAGTAGAGATAATATGTTGTACAACGTTTCGTTAACATCTGATAGTCCCTTTGCGCATTATTATAAAATTAATTTTTAGCACAATTTTGACCATTTTGTGGGGGAGGTACCAGAAGGAGTGGAACGATATTTCCCATCTTCGAACTTAAACTAAGTTCGTAAGAAATATTAAAATGTGCACAGTTTGGTTGAAATCGATTATTCCATTCGAGAGATATCGTGCGCATTGTGAATCGACTCCTAATTTTCTGAAACGGTCCAATAAACATGGTCCAAATAAATATGGGGTCTAAAACAATATTTCGATGGGCCACATTTTCACCGTATCAAATTGTATATAACCTCAAAAGGTTTATCTTTTGACTTTGACTCAACACAAAGGTCCAATCCAATTTTCTGTATTTTAGGCACATTTTCTAACCAAATGGACTATAAGTTGTCAAAATGTTTACTTTCGTAGGGCCACATTTAGACATTGCCTGCATATAATGGTCCCATCTCATTTCTTTTATTTTTAAGATCTTAGGCACGTTTTCCATTCAAAAGGGCTGAAAGGCAGCATTCAGGGGTTTTGGAAAGCAAAAAGTTTTCTGTTAGGAAATTTTTAATATCAGTCCATTTTTTTGAAATAGAGCGCATATAAATGTCCGGCATCTTGTAAATTACGTGTATAGCCTCATTTCATGTTGCAAATCTATAAGTATACATTTCGAAGTTCCGGAGAATGAACGACCCCTTGGCAGACAAATTTTTGAACATAAGCCTCAAAAAAGGTGCAATATAATTTTCCTAATTTTGTAATCATAATTTCGGAATTGTGATATTTCAATTTCGGTAAGGGTACATAAGATGAAATACCTCTTGATAATCAAATGTTTTACGCATTTTCCAAACTGTTTAATCTAAATTTCGTTTTATGAGAGGAGACAAAAAGTTCGCATCAAATATTAAGTACTTTAAATGTATACTTCAGGGTCTTTGTTTTAAAATTTATTGATGAATCTATCAATTCTCTGATAAACATATTGCATTCATTTTCTAATCAAAATATGCTCCACTGTTCGACTATTGTTCAACTTCGGTGATCATTAATTTTAATGCAACAACAGTTTCGAAGAAAAATTCAATGAAACTTTTCTATAAAATTTCAAATATACATGTGTATGTGTGCATATATGCATTACCACGTTTACGCACACACACATACCCACACACGATATTAACAATACAATGCCTTTTAGTTTTCGTATTCCTGTTTCGACTTCAAGTCAGGAAGGCAACAACAACGTTACGTATTGCAGGCGGCAGTTAGCTACTGTTGCAGTTGTAGTGTTCGTATGTCCTTTTTTATAATAAAAAATATTAAAGAATGACATCAACATCATTATCAACGTCTTTGTTGTCAATGATTCTATGAGTGTGTGCGTGTGTGTGAGTGTTAGCCGAACTGCTTGCACTTGGTTGTTATTCTATCACAGGGTTTCCTATGTTTAGATGTCCTTGTTTTTCTTTTTATTTTTTGCAGGATTTTTCCGGTAGTTTTCTTTTATTTTGAAGTCAAGACGTAAAAACAAGAGAAGGTGGTTTTAGAAATTTCTACAGTTATTGTGACTGCTCGGACTGTTGTTGTTCTTATTGCATTTGTTTTCAGGAGGTTATTGTAAAGCATATAAAGAAGCGGGAGGACAGACGGAAGACTACATGAGGATTGTGTCACATCCTTGTGATATTTTAGTTAAATAAATGAACTACGTTTCGTACGAGTTTTGTTGCTGCTGTTGCGGCAATAGCTTTTGTTATTATTACCAATGCTATGATGGCACAACGCTAAGATATTACATCCTGCAGAGTGGGTTCGAAAATGTGTGTGTGTGTGTTTGTAGTATTTTTTGTGAGAATGCTAAGTAGAGGGGCGAGAAGAGAGAATTGGTAAGGGCGATAGTGCATTCACACATATATTATTGCACTTAACATTTTGCCCCAGAGTTCATATATTTCCACTTATTGTCGTCTGTGTTGCAATAATTGCACAGTGGTTTGAAGGACAAAAGAAAAGAATTTTTGGTTCATATTTTACAAGGACCATCACAAGAGGCGTGGATTTTTTAAAGAATATTTTTTTCAAGGACCATCACAAGAGGCGTGGATTTTTTAAAGAATATTTTTTCAAGGACCATCACAAGAGGCGTGGATTTTTTAAAGAATATTTTTTCAAGGACCATCACAAGAGGCGTGGATTTTTTAAAGAATATTTTTTCAAGGACCATCACAAGAGGCGTGGATTTTTTAAAGAATATTTTTCAAGGACCATCACAAGAGGCGTGGATTTTTTAAAGAATATTTTTTCAAGGACCATCACAAGAGGCGTGGATTTTTTAAAGAATATTTTTTCAAGGATTTTTCAAGGAGGATTTTTTAAAGAATATTTTTTCAAGGACCATCACAAGAGGCGTGGATTTTTTAAAGAATATTTTTTCAAGGACCATCAAAAGGGCGTGGATTTGTTAACAATATTTTTTCAAGGACCATCAAAAGGGCGTGGATTTGTTAAAGAATATTTTTTCAAGGACCATCAAAAGGGCGTGGATTTGTTAAAGAATATTTTTTCAAGGACCATCACAAGAGGCTACAGGGTATTATGTCTTTGTGCATATGTTTGTAACAGGCAAAAGGAAACGAGATAGGCACATGGTTCCTTTTGAGAATATGCATAGAATCACTTTCTGAGTCGATTTACGCATGTCCGTCTGTCCGTCCGTCTGTCCGTCCATGTATTTTTGTGAACAAAGTACAGGTCGCCTTTTTGATCCGATTTGGATGAAATTTGGCATAGGTCACTAATTTGGCCCAAGGACGAACCCTATTGAAATTGGGAAAAATCGGTTCAGATTTAGATATAGCTCCCATATATATTTTCACCCGATATAGGCACCAAAGTACCTATATATCATTCGATTTGCACGAAATTTGGCATAGCGTACTGAATGAGGTCCAAAATGATGTGTGCTGAGTTTCGTGAAAATCGGGTCAGATTTAGATATAGCTCCCATATATATTTTCGCCCGATATAGGCACCAAAGTACCTATATATCATTCGATTTGCACGAAATTTGGCATAGTGTACTGAATTAGGTCCATAATGGTGTGTGCTGAGTTTCGTGAAAATCGGTTCAGATTTAGATATAGCTCCCATATATATTTTCGTCCGATTTAAGGTAAACGTGGCACCAAAGTACCTATATATCTTTCGATTTCCACGAAATTTGGCATAGCGTACTGAATTAGGTATAGAATGATGTGTGTTAAGTTTCCTGAAAATCGGTTCAGATTTAGATATAGCTCCCATATATATTTTCGTCCGATTTAATTTAAATGGTGCACCAAAGTCCCTATATATCTTTCGATTTGCACGAAAGTTGGCATATCGTAATCAATTAGGAATATAATGGTGTGTGTTAAGTTTCCTGAAAATCGGTCCAGATTTAGATATAGCTCCCATATATATTTTCATCCGATTTAATCTGAATGGTGCACCAATGTCCCTATATATCTTTCGATTTGCACCAAAGTTGGCACAGCGTAATGAATTAGTTATAGAATGGTGTGTGTTAAGTTTCCTGAAAATCGGTTCAGATTTAGATATAGCTCCTATATATCTTTTCGTCCGATTTAATGTAAATGGTCTACCAAAGTCCCTATATATCTTTCGATTTGCACGAAATTTGGCACTGCGTTATGGATGAGGTCTGGAATGATGTGTGTTAAGTTTCCTGAAATCGATGAAATCGGTTCAGATTTAGATATAGCTTCTATTTCATCTGTTGAATATGCTCAAAGTGGTGAAGGGTATCATATAGTCGGCCCCGTCCGACTTTACTACTTTCCTTACTGGTTTAAAGAATATTTTTTCAAGGACCATCACAAGAGGCGTGGATTTTTTAAAGAATATTTTTTTCAAGGACCATCACAAGAGGCTTGGATTTTTTAAAGAATATTTGTTTATGGTCTATAAGATGCGTGGATTTTTTAAAGAATATTTTTTTAAGGTCTATAAGAGGCGTGGACTTTTTAAATATTTTTTAAGGTCTATAAGATTCGTGGATTTTTTAAAGAATATTTCTTTAAGGTCTATAAGAGGCGTGGATTTTTTATAGAATATTTTTTTTGAGGTCTATAAGAGGCGTGGATTTTTAAAAGAATATTTTTTTAGGTCTATAAGAGGCGTGGATTTTTATAAGATTTTTTTTTTGAGGTCTATAAGAGGCGTGGATTTTTAAAAGATTTTTTTTTTGAGGTCTATAAGAGGCGTGGATTTTTAAAAGATTTTTTTTTTGAGGTCTATAAGAGGCGTGGATTTTTTAAAGAATATATATTCAAGGTCTATAAGAGGCGTGGATTTTTTAAAGAATATTTTTTCAAGGTCTATAAGAGGCGTGGATTTTTTAAAGTTTTTTTTCAAGGTTTATAAGAGGCGTGGATTTTTTAAAGTTTTTTTTTCAAGGTTTATAAGAGGCGTGGATTTTTTAAAGAATATTTTTTTTGAGGGCTATAAGAGGCGTGGATTTTTTAAAGAATATTTTTTTTTTGAGGTCTATAAGAGGCGGGGATTTTTTAAAGAATATTTTTTAAGGTCTAAAACAAGGTGAGAATTTTTTAAAGAATTTTTTTTAAGGCCTAACACAAGGCGTGGATTTTTTAAAGAATATTTTTTAAGGCCTATAAGAGGCGTGGATTTTTTAAAGAATATTTTTTCAAGGTCTATACAAGGCGTGGATTTTTTAAAGAATATTTTTTCAAGGTCTATACAAGGCGTGGATTTTTTAAAGAATATTTTTTTAAGGTCTATAAGAGGCGTGGATTTTTTAAAGAATATTTTTTAAGGCCTATAAGAGGCGTGGATTTTTTAAGAGGCGTGGATTTTTTAAAGAATATTTTTTTCAAGGTCTATAAGAGGCGTGGTTTTTTTAAAGAATATTTGTTTATGGTCTTTAAGAGGCGTGGATTTTTTAAAGAATATTTTTTAAGGTCTATAAGAGGCGTGGATTTTTTAAAGAATATTTTTTTAAGGTCTATAAGAGGCGTGGATTTTTTAAAGAATATTTTTTTAAGGTCTATAAGAGGCGTGGATTTTTTAAAGATTATTTTTTTAAGGTCTATAAGAGGCGTGGATTTTTTAAAGATTATTTTTTTAAGGTCTATAAGAGGCGTGGATTTTTTAAAGAATATTTTTTTTTGAGGTCTATAAGAGGCCTGGATTTTTTAAAGAATATTTTTTTTTGAGGTCTACAAGAGGCGTGGATTTTTTATAGAATATTTTTTTTTGAGGTCTATAAGAGGCGTGGATCTTTTAAAGAATATTTTTTTAAGGTCTATAAGAGGCGTGGATTTTTTAAAGAATATTTTTTTAAGGTCTATAAGAGGCGTGGATTTTTTATAGAATATTTTTTTTTGAGGTCTATAAGAGGCGTGGATTTTTTAAAGTTTTTTTTTCAAGGTTTATAAGAGGCGTGGATTTTTTAAAGTTTTTTTTTTTTTGAGGTCTATAAGATGCGTGGATTTTTTAAAGAATATTTTTTAAGGTCTATAAGAGGCGTGGACTTTTTAAATAATATTTTTTTAAGTTCTATAAGAGGCGTGGATTTTTTAAAGAATATTTTTTAAGGCCTATAAGAGGCGTGGATTCTTTAAAGAACATTTTTTAAGGCCTATAAGAGGCGTGGATTTTTTAAAGATTATTTTTTCAAGGTTTATGAGACGCGTGGATTTTTTAAAGATTATTTTTTTAAGGTCTATAAGAGGCGTGGATTTTTTAAAGAATATTTTTTTAAGTTCTATAAGAGGCGTGGATTTTTTAAAGAATATTTTTTTAAGGTCTATAAGAGGCGTGATTTTTTAAAGAATATTTTTTTAAGGTCTATAAGAGGCGTGATTTTTTAAAGAATATTTTTTTCAAGGACCATCACAAGAGGCGTGGATTTTTTAAAGAATATTTTTTTCAAGGTCTATAAGAGGCGTGGATTTTTTAAAGAATATTTTTTTCAAGGTCTATAAGAGGCGTGGATTTTTTAAAGAATATTTTTTTCAAGGTCTATAAGAGGCGTGGATTTTTTAAAGAATATTTTTTTCAAGGTCTATAAGAGGCGTGGATTTTTTAAAGAATATTTTTTTCAAGGTCTATAAGAGGCGTGGATTTTTTAAAGAATATTTTTTTCAAGGTCTATAAGAGGCGTGGATTTTTTAAAGAATATTTTTTTCAAGGTCTATAAGAGGCGTGGATTTTTTAAAGAATATTTTTTTCAAGGTCTATAAGAGGCGTGGATTTTTTAAAGAATATTTTTTTCAAGGTCTATAAGAGGCGTGGATTTTTTAAAGAATATTTTTTTCAAGGTCTATAAGAGGCGTGGATTTTTTAAAGAATATTTTTTTCAAGGTCTATAAGAGGCGTGGATTTTTTAAAGAATATTTTTTCAAGGTCTATAAGAGGCGTGGATTTTTTAAAGAATATTTTTTAAAGGTCTATAAGAGGCGTGGATTTTTTAAAGAATATTTTTTTCAAGGTCTATAAGAGGCGTGGATTTTTTAAAGAATATTTTTTTCAAGGTCTATAAGAGGCGTGGATTTTTTAAAGAATATTTTTTTCAAGGTCTATAAGAGGCGTGGATTTTTTAAAGAATATTTTTTTCAATGTCTATAATATGCGTGGATTTTTTAAAGAATATTTTTTTCAAGGTCTATAAGAGGCGTGGATTTTTTAAAGAATATTTTTTTCAAGGTCTATAAGAGGCGTGGATTTTTTAAAGAATATTTTTTTAAGGTCTATAAGAGGCGTGGATTTTTTAAAGAATATTTTTTTAAGGTCTATAAGAGGCGTGGATTTTTTAAAGAATATTGTTTTAAGGTCTATAAGAGGATTGGTTTTTTAAGAATATTTTTATAAGGTCTGTAAGAGGCGTGGATTTTTTAAAGAATATTTATTCGAGGTCTGTAAGAGGCGTGGATTTGTTAAAGAATATTTTTTAAGGTCTGTAAGAGGCGTGGATTTGTTAAAGAATATTTTTTTAAGGTCTGTAAGAGGCGTGGATTTGTTAAAGAATATTTTTTAAGGTCTGTAAGAGGCGTGGATTTGTTAAAGAATATTTTTTTAAGGACAATAATTTTTCCACCCCAATACCACAGTCTATTGTAAACTGTCTTACCATGACATCCCCCTATTGTATTGTAGTGTTAGTTCGGCTGCTTGCTTTGTTGATAATTTTCCTTGAGTTTTCTTCTTCTTCTTTACATCTTTTCATATGTCATTCCTTAAAACTATGACAATGGATGCATACTGGTGGATGTCTTGTTCTTCTTCTTGTTCTCAGTTTGTGACCGTGATAGTGGGTCTGCTGATATCTTTGCTCCACTTGAATGAAGAGTTTATTATTAACATAGTACCATACCTATACGTATATTTGTTTGAGTATGTTAGTTAGAGACTCTCATCACAGATGGAGGAATTGTTTGCCGGGTTCATTCATTTCTTTAGAGTGTTAGAAATGATTACGTTTTCAGCATACAATTATTTTTTAATGCATCTTGAAAGTTGAGGTTTAAGTCGAAACAAAGAATAGGGCATATTAATTCAAGTAGAATGTGGTCGTAGTAGTCGAAGTAGTTGTGCTCTTGAGAAATTGTCTGGATTTAATTTAAAATTACTAAATAATTTATGGCATTGGTAGTGTGTGGTAGATAATGAAAGTGGTTGGGAAAAATATTATTACTATTAAATACAAAAATATATTTAAATAAAGAGCAAGTAAACACGTCATTAATATTATATTGGTCAGCCGAATTTTGTATACCCTCCACCATGTGGTGAGCTTTCAACGAGCATTATTGATTGGTATTGTGATAGTAAATACCCAATTACAGATTGGAAAATCTGCACTATGAAATATAACATACAAAAATGTACGTAAAGATGTATCTTATTAACAATTTTCCGAGAAGATGTTTTTATTCGCCAAAAATACGGAAACCCAATTTATAGATATTTCGGTAGGAAAAGGTTCAAAAACCAGAAAATATCGACAAACCATGGTTTTAGATATAGACATTTTTCATGTTTTCCATCTGCCAACAATCCTGGATGTCAATTTACAGGTATGGTGTGTTGTAAATAAAAGATTTCTCCAAATAATGTCAAGAAAATAACCATCGAAACCGTACAAAGTACGGCCTTGTCTCTTGACGACAGTTTAATAACCAGGAAGACCATATTCGAATCAATTCGGTGGGAAAATGTATCCAGAACCTACAAAAATATGACGATGTGTGAGTACATCCATCAAAAGTTGAAATTAAAATCAAATGGAAACGCCGTTGATTTCGATCGTAATGAAATAGAAAACTACAGACCATCAGATTGGAAAATTGGACTAGGAACATGAACATACCGAAAACGATTGAAATGCTATTGAAAATGTTCTATCAAGAAGTTTTTTACTCAAGAAGGTACCGAAATGTCAAATTACGTAATCTTCGTAGTATTAAAATATAGTCACTTCCGTTGAAAACTTAGCCTAGGACAATTAAAAACCCTATAAAAGGGCTGGAGATTTATATGGGGGCTATTTCCCAAGATAGACCGATATTTACACAAACGAGCAAACTCTGTAGAAAACCGTGCCTCAAAATCCGTAAAATACGAAAATTTGCAGGTACTGTTATATGGATGCTATACCATAACATGCACTGATATTGATATCAATTTGGAACCAATCCGGAAAAATGTGTCCAAAATCCCGTTGACAGGAATTGTTGCTTCCCAATGAGAACGCAAAGTACATAATTACGCTTATTCATTTGTAGCTTTATCTAAATCTGAACCAATTTCATTCAAACTTAGCAGACGTTATTGTAGACCCATTTCGATACGTTGCGCATAATGTTGTGTCAATCGGATACACTTTAATTCGTTGATGCGTCATATATGGGAGCTATATCTAAATTTTCATCGATTTCAATCGTGCAAAATGTCATGCTAATCGGCCTTAATTTGTCTCTTTGGTGCACAATTTACTAAAAATCGGACGAAAATATATATGGGAACTATATCTAAATACGAACTTCAGTACGTTGTGCAAAATTTCGTGCAAATCGGTCTAAATTCGACTCTTTGGTGCACTATTTGCTAAAAATCGGACGAATATATATATATATATATATATATATATATATGGGAACTATATTATATACTAGGATACGAGTTTAAAAAAAGTCATGATCTTAATATACATTATTTATCATTCGAAGTTGGAATGTATAAGAAGAAAGGGAAGTCGGACGGTAAAAACAACATTCTGTGGGACTAACTTCCGAGCCTTTGCAACATTTCTCGAAATATAAACTCTTTTGGGGACTTTTATAATAGCATCACAAAACATTTTTCAGGAGAAGGTGAAGTTTTGATCTTACTACTCTTACCTCAAGAGATAATTTAGTATGGATGGCGTAATTACTATTCCTATTTTGATCACATAAAATTCACAAGTCCTTTGAATCATCAAAATTGGTGAAGACGTCCTTGAGTTGTGAAAGGTGTAAATAACAAAACATTCACAATTTTCTTTGGTAAAACTCTTTCTACTGCAATTAAAAACAACCGTAGGAAACTGTGATTCAAATTTGTGCAGTCGTTCTCAATGGAAACATTTATCACATCATGAAAAATATATATTTGAGGAACAATAAAGGCATGTATAAGTTAAACACCTAGTGCATCTAATGCTCAATTTTCTCCATGTAGGATTCAAATTTATATATATATATACTTCCCTCCTCCTTATCTTTGGTCCATATTTTGCATAGTTTAATTTTAGGTACCGTATAAATTGCATTTAATTCGGTATTTAATGTAGAGTAAGGAACTTCTCTGTAAATTGTGGGTATGGTATCACTTTTTGGTATATGTCCCACATAATGGTAGGCAAATCACCGCTCCTTCGAAATATGTTTTTCAAGATTTTCGCGTATTTGTCTCAAAATGTTCTTTCATAAAATTCTTCCCACTTCAATTGAAATTAATGAGATACTATAAGTTTTTTACATAAGAAATACTCCTCGCGCCGAGCATATACATAAAGTTTGGTCAAAATCGGTTCAGTGGTTCTTGAGTTACGGTGCAAAAACACAAAAAATAACTAAATGTTGCGCCATCTGTCGGTGAAGTAGTTTTTGAGTTTAGCCATCACGAACATACACGTAATTTTTATATATATAGAGATATTTGAAAATGTAAAAATGTTGTATATTTTAAAAACTTAACACTAAGAAGGAATTAGTCCTAATATGGATGGAGCAATATTTATTTGTTTTATGTTTGCAATAAATATATGTATAGTATGAACTATGTTAAGAAACTTCGCCAAATAACTAAACACAGAGGCAAGTCTTCATAAAATTGACAAACCATTGGGAATAACTAAGAATAAAACACAGGAAGACAGACCGATTTTTGATGCTGTTTAAGAATTCGAAATTTTGCAGACGAAATTCTTTATTATTAATTATACATTGTTACGAAATGAAAAATAATAATCAATAAATTTAGATAAATTAAAAAAAAATAGTACAAAGAATGTCCCATCTAAACGTTTAAGTATACAATCATTACCGAAAGGGAGAAGATCCGTCACCGCCTTCTAATATATATTTAAAAAATCAGTAGTGTTGACTATTTTGCAATAATATTTAAAAAATCTATAATTTTTGTATTGTGGTTCTGAATTAAAATTCTATATTTTATTTATTGGTTTATATCATTAGTTAACAATGGCGTTGAAATGATATAGAGTAATAAAAAAAGGATCAAAGTTTGTCAATTAAAATGATATTGTGATACAATTTTTATTATGTTTCTACGTTTCGTTTGTAACTCCTCGAATGTTTTTCCTGCTATAAGGAAGGACATGGCTTTGAATTTAACTGCATTCCGAATTATTACACTTACATAAGCTGTTTTCATGGTTGAGAGATTTCAAAGATGAGTTAAATTTACTCATTATTTCCTCTGCTTTGTTTGGAAACAAATTCTGAATAAGTTAAATACAAAAACAATTTTTCTCAAAATCTATAAAGTAAATCTATATTGTCATGATTTATTTTATAGATTTTGAGAAAATGAAAAGAAAAAAATGCAGTTTTCCCTCAATCACTAATGCACAAAATAGTTCGATGTCCTAATGATGATCTCTCAGTTACGCTCTTACACATCTACACAAGATTTAGTTCAGTTCAATACTGCCCTTAGTAAATAATACAACTTGGTAAAATATAAAGTTCACCGAATAATGTAAACAATGTGGGAACACCAAAAAACTATCAAAATAAATATGTATGTATGTCAGGCATGCTTACCCATATACGCTACCGTAACTGAGGGTCGATGGGTAAACACATTTTCTCTTTCTTTCTTCTTACGCCAGTCGTTTTTAATGGTGAATTCTCAGTTACGCTCGCACACACTTACTCTCAATTAATTTTGCCCAACACTGATGTATGTCAATATTAAAAACTTACCCAATCCCCTCTCAGCAATTTCACGAAAGCTCTATTGAGAGAAAAAACGAAGGAGTACACAGCGAAAGCCAGAGAGCGCGCGAGAGATACAAACACCAACGTGGACGACGGCAGAGAAATCAAAACAAAAGCAAATAGCAAAACTCAAAAACATATCAAAAAATGGCGCAGCAAATTTCAACACAAAAAACACTAATTTATTCTTATAAATAACACAAAATATGATTTAATTTCATTGACATTTCACTTTTCCTTGAATATTTATCATAGATTTGCACTTTTTTCCATCAAAAACTTTGTTAAAACTTCCGAAATTACCGAAACGCGAACCCGAACGAAAACCACAACCGATCACAATG
Source organism: Musca vetustissima (assembly GCF_032173495.1). Taxonomy (NCBI): domain Eukaryota; kingdom Metazoa; phylum Arthropoda; class Insecta; order Diptera; family Muscidae; genus Musca; species Musca vetustissima. Next base: position 379,396 of record NW_026882399.1, read on the forward strand.
AAAAGAAGGAAGAACTGAAGAATAATTGTTGACCAGAGTTACCAATGGTGATTTTTTTAGGTCATCTGTAGGGATTTTAGGTGTCAACGAAACTCATTGATTTTTGGCGGAAAATTTTTTTTGAGAATTTTTCGAAGTAATAGGTGTAAATTTTTGTAGAATATGTCCTGATTTAGATTAGGCGAGTTTACTTGCGGCAATTATTATCGCTTCATGCGTCTATACAAGGCAATTCGGTTTCAAAAAAATATTTTTTTTTACATTTTGTGACAATGTTCTGGATTGGTATTTCAAATTACTGACACTACAAACAAAATACACAAAACGAATTGCCAGAAAATTGCCGGTAAGAGTAATTTTTTCAAATTCTATTCCCCTTGCCCCTCTCTCCAGCAAACACAGACTTGCCGCAAGTAAACTCGCCCAATCTAAATTGAGACTATGTTTTGAGGAATTGTATGAACAATAGCTGTGGACTTATAACCACATTTTATTGATATATTATAATTGGTGTGATGATTCGTAAAAGGATGGTAAACATATTTTTTGGGGAATTATGAGACCAATAGGCGTGGATTTTTTTTAAGAAATTTTTTTGAGGAATTATCAGGCCAATAAGCTTGTATTTTTTTATACCCTCCACCATAGTATGGAGGGTATATTAGTTTTGTCATTCCGTTTGTAACACATCGAAATATTCATTTTCGACCCTATAAAGTATATATATTCTTGATCAGGGTAAAATTCTAAGACGATCTAGCCATGTCCGTCCGTCTGCCCGTCTGTTGTAATCACGCTATCTTCTGAAGGAATTGAGATAGGGTGCTGAAATTTTGCATAGGGTTGTCTTTTGTCTGCAGGCAGGTCAAGTTCGAAGATGGGATATATCGGTCCACGTTTGGGCATAGCTCCCATATAACAGTACCCCCAATTTTCGGTATTTTGGGGTTCTTGGGCGCGTATTTCAACCGAATACGCTGAAATTTGGTACATTGTGTTTTTATTGGGTACTAAATGTTCCCACAAAAAATTATAAATATAGGTCTACTTTTTCTGGTAGCCCCCATATAACGGTACCTCCTAATATTCCGAATTTTGAGGGTTTTGGTCGTACTTTTCCACCGAATTGGCTGTAATTTAGTATTTTGAGTTCTTAATAGGTACCAAATATCTCCACCAAAAATTATAAATATAGGTAAATTTTTTCGGATAGCTCCCATATAAGGGTACCCCCAATTATCGGAATTTTGGGGTTTTTGAGCGCGTTTTTCAGCCGAATTCGCTTAAATTTGCTACATTGGGTTCTTATTGGGTCCTAAATGTCTCCACAAAGTATTATAAATATAGGTCCACTTTTTCTGGTAGCCCCCATATAACGGTACCTTCCAATTTTCAGTATTTTGGGTTTTTTTCGTATTTTTCCGCCGAATTAGCTGTAATTTAGTATTTTGAGTTCTTAATAGGTACCAAATCTCTCCACAAAAAATTATGAATATAGATCCATTTTTTCGGATAGCCCCCATATAAGGGTACCCCCAATTTTCGATATTTTGGGGTTCTTGAGCGCGTTTTTCAACCGAATACGCTGAAATTTGGTACATTGGGTTCTTATTGGGTACCAACTTCAGTATTTAACCTGTACCACAGTGCTATGGTTAGCAACAAACGATTGGTAGAATTGTCGTCATAGGTCCACTTTTTGGTATGTTCCCTATATTTTAGTTTCACGCAAATGTCAGTATTCCTAGGGTCGAGGGTATCCAAAGTTCGGCCCGGACGAACTTAACGATTTTTTTCACGTGTTATTCTTAATTGTATACCTTATTGGATACACTAATAGAAGACAAATAGAAATATATAACGAAATTTTCGATCTTGCCAATATAAGTACAGCATATGGTTATAAACGTAACGTAGCACGTGATCCCCACAAAATACAAATATTGGTTTTTAACACCATACTATTCCCAACGTATCAAGGGTATCACTTTTTGGGGCAATCCCCAGTATTGGCAACGCTGATTCAGTTTGTCGAAGTCTGCTCTCCATTTTATACTCTCTCTCTCTCACTTCCACTAACTCTTTACCAATGAGTGTTTGTTTACCATTTTGATGAAGTCTCCCATTTTCGACGAGTTTTGTTAATCTGCGCTCCGATCCAGAGATGGAAGTTCCAATTGCTTATGATTAATCCCACTTTAATTTTATCGACTCTACTGCAACATTTGATGACAAAAAAGGGGGTTTTCTACAGAAGAATACCAGAAGATATTCATTTGAAGTATTCTGAGCGTCAAGTCAAAAATATCGTCTAAAGAAGAGTACCAAGAGAAAAGACTATCCAAAATACAAGTCAGAAGAAAACTAGAAATTCGCCATTCTTATGGAGAAGAGGACCCTCTATAGAGGAGGATCAAGAAAATTTCTTATATACTAGACGAAATGGCTGAAGCTAGAATCTTCAAATTTTGGGTGAGGGTCACTCTTAGTGTCTGATGAGGCTGAGTTTTTGGAAATTCGTACTAGAACGGAACGAAAAATACTAAATGTGGTACAATTAGTATTTGGCGAACCGGTGGAGCTAGAGCTTGTAATGAGAGTCACTAATGGAAAATGGAAAAGATGTACCAAAAGATTTTTGGATTTAAAAGTATCCGAAAAGTACTAAAACTTACTAAATTTGGTACAATTTCGAAGCATGTGAACGGATAGAGATATAAATTTGAATTTTGAAATTTGAAGTAAGGATCACTGTTGCGGTGGGGGATTGGGCTTTGCAGGAAGTTTTTGTAACAAATTTGGATTTGGGCATATGGATTGCTGGAATCTTTATATTTGGGGTTAGGATCACTGTTGGGGTGTAGAATTTAGATATGTAGGAAGACTTGAAATTTGTACTGATGTGTACTAAATGGTACCAAATGTGTATTTGGGTGAACCGATAGAGCTGGACTGGGATTTGGAAATACGGTTACTGTTGCAGTGTAGGATTAGGTATGGATGTAGTAAATTGGGTATAACTTGAATTTTGGTTTAACCGATAGAGCTGAAATCTTCAAATTAGAAGTAAGGATCACTGTTGGGGTGTAGGAAGTTTTGGAAATTCATATTAATGTGTTGTAAATGGGTGAAGCGATAGGACTGGAATGCTAAAATTAAAAAAATATGATTTCTATTGGAAAAATAATAAATGTGTACTAAATTGTACTAAAATTGGTCAAATTAAGATTTGGGTGAACCTATAGATCTCGAATCATGAAATTTGGAATTAGTTTTCGAAATAAGTACTACAAGAGTACAAAAGGTAGGAAGGCAGAGATGATGGACCTATATAGTCGATAATTCAACTAAATCTATGGTTAATACAAATATTAAGATACGCTTTATATAATGCGGAGGAATAAGTCTCCTTCCCATCGCATATAAAGTGCTATCCACCGTGCTGTGAGAATGACTGAATCCAATGGTCCATGACATTATTAGACCATATCAATGCGGCTTCAGGCCTGGCAAATCCACAATTGACCAGATTTTCATTCTGCGCCAGATCCCGAAAAAGACCCGTTCAGAGGTGGTTAAAGCCATGTCTGTGTTTGGCATTCCTGCAAAATTAATACGGCTATGCAGGATAACTTGAACTGGCACAAGGTCAGCAGTTAAAGTCGGAAAGGACCTATCGGAACCCTTCAATACCGAACGAGGATTCAGACAAGGTGACAGTTTGTCGTGTGACCTGCTTAACATCCTGCTGGAAAAGGTCATACGAGATGCAAATGTAACCAGAAATGACACTCTGTACACAAAAAACGCGTAAGACGTCTAGCAGACTCGGATCAACAGTGGAACTTGAAACATACAGCTTCGAGGTAATGAACGCAAGCAGATGAGTCTGCTCTTGAAGAGTTTGAGAGAAAAATTGTCCGGAGGATCTATGGGCCGATCTGATCTCATATATTCTGGGGCATCGACATATTCAGACGTATCTAGCTGCAGCCACTACGTTGAGATAACGGATGAATATGTCCCAGCTCAAAAAGCATATAAAAGGGAGCCAAGTGATGGCTCACTCAGAAGGGGAAGGTATTACGATGTTACAACAATGGACAAATCGGATAATCCATTCATATGAAATTTAATATTTCATAGATTTAAGTTGAAATCTCCAGCCTGCCAGATGTATGACTTCAAATAGTCTAACATCGATATTTCAATTAAGTATATTATTTCGTAGCGAAATATATACACACTCATTAGTCTCATGATATAAATATTGAGAGCTCTATCAGATCAGACCATCTTGTGGTAAATATAACCATTTTGATTGACTCCATTCCACTTCTGAGTTCTGTGTGACTCATAGTGATTTCGACCTTGTCGTGATTAATTACCTATATTAATTTCTGAGACCCTGAAGATGGATTTGTTGCGACATGCACGTGTTCACATACAAATCAGTCTTTGCAACACATCGTATTGTGGCACCAGTTACACTACAACATCATAGACCACAAATCACCACCACCTTTATCACAGATAGTCAGGATGAAAAAAAAAAATCGCACACTCACACACCCACCCCCTCCATTCAGCCAATAACAACAACAAACATCATCGACATGTTTTTGCTTGACTTTGGGGTTTTCGGTCATTCAGATGGTGGTGTCATTGATGTTTTTGTTGCTGTAACTTTTTTTTGAATTCGTAACCGAATAAATGTTAAGCCGCCAATGGAAAATTGCTGTTGACATGATTTTGCACTTTCGCATTGACTGCATTCTGCAATTAGAATGTCATATAAAATTGCAATAACAATAACAAGAACAACAACAACATCAGCAGCAATGCCGACACCATCGACCATAACACATGGATGGAGTCGAGTAACGAAACTCAATCGTAAAACAAGAAAAAATTGATAAAAACAATAATAACAAAAACAATAACAACGGCGAAACAACCTAGAAATCTGCCAAACCAAAATAGTAACCATCAGACACAACTGGAGCACCAGCAGGCAGAGTTATTGAATTCCGAATACCGAACGCGAAGAAATTACTTAAATTGCACTTTATATGCTCGTGTTGTACAATCGACGGTCAGACGGACGGAGGATATATCGGAAAGCCCATTTGTAGCGCCACCTTGTACAAGTTTTTACATTTTTTTTGTAACTGCCACACCGCAAATGCAACAGCCTTTTTGTGTCAGATTTTGGCCTTAGACAAAAGGGGGCCAAGATTTTAGAGTCTTTGATTGTTGCTGCAAAACTTTGTTACACAAAGAAACAAAATGGTGTAAAGATTTCAGATTTCGACTTTAAATAAAATGTTATGAACTCAATGTCAGTAAGCTGAGTAATTTATATTTTATGTAATGTCAAAGTTTAGAAATTTGTTGTTGTTGTAAAATAGGTTTGAGGTATTTTACGGAGATCATAATCAGCTTTACTATAGGTGTCGAATTTTTAAAGAATATTTTTTCAAGGACCATCACAAGAGGCGTGGATTTTTTAAAGAATATTTTTTCAAGGACCATCACAAGAGGCGTGGATTTTTTAAAGAATATTTTTTCAAGGACCATCACAAGAGGCGTGGATTTTTTAAAGAATATTTTTTTCAAGGACCATCACAAGAGGCGTGGATTTTTTAAAGAATATTTTTTTCAAGGACCATCACAAGAGGCGTGGATTTTTTAACGAATATTTTTTCAAGGACCATCACAAGAGGCGTGGATTTTTTAAAGAATATTTTTTCAAGGACCATCACAAGAGGCGTGGATTTTTTAAAGAATATTTTTTCAAGGACCATCACAAGAGGCGTGGATTTTTTAAAGAATATTTTTTCAAGGACCATCACAAGAGGCGTGGATTTTTTAAAGAATATTTTTTCAAGGATTATCACAAGGCGTAGGGATGATAGATACCAAGCTCTGATTGGCTTTAACATGGCGAAGTCCAGGCTTATCTTGGTCCCTCTTTTTTAAAGAATATTTTTTAAAGAATATTTAATCTCAATTATGGATATCACCTGGGGTAGCTTTTTTCATCACCCGTTGAAATAGTTAGCTAATATGTACCGCGAATTCACCCATAAGAACTATAAAAAACAGCATATGACCATTGCCCTGACCATGACATTAAAATTCTGCTAGGAGATTTGAATGCAAAAATTGGAAGGGAAAATATCTTTGGCCCCACCGTCGGAAAATTCAGCCTCCATGAAGAAACATCAGACAACGTCATAAGGTTGATTGACTTCACGGCAGCAAAAAGATGGTAGTTAGCTGGAACATATTCAAGCATTTCGATATACATAAGGTCACTTGGATTTGTCTCGATCGAACAACGAGAAATCAAATCGATCATGTTGTGTTTTAGACGTACGATCGATCTGAGAGGCGAATATCGATTGTGGCAGCCAGGGCATCCAAGGTACGCACCCGTCTTAATGCAGCAGCAAAGGTGCGATCTTATGTAACACAGAAATTTGACGTCGAAAAGATGCAAACACAACAGATAGCAGAAGCCTACTCCGCTGAACTTACCCTGCTGCTTGACGAAAGCACCCCTTGTCCCGGTGATAATATAGAAGAAATACAACAAATTGCAGCAATAGCAACACTTGGGTACCAAAGACCACCGTCAAGAAATTCGTGGTACGATCAGGGGTGTCATAATGCTACTGATATGAAAAACGCAGCGTATATGGTAACCCTGCGGACAGTAGCAACACGTAATGCGATGGAGAACTATCGGGAGAAAAGGAGAGAGGAGAAACGTATTTTCAGAAAAAAGAAGATAGAACAAGAAAAACGTGAGAGTGAGCAAATCGAGATGTATAGGAGTCAGAATGAAGTCCGGGTAAAACACCAAACCGAAGGCTTTGGTGCAGGCACATCTTCCTGTAGAGATGAAGAAGGAAACCTGGTGACAGATACAGACAGCGTGCTGAGGATCTGGAGCATTTTGAAAAACTTCTGGTATCAAATAGTAGCGGTGAAGAGGATACCCCAGAACCAATAATAGATGACGGTAGAGAGTGTATACCACCTAGCCAAGATGAGGTCAAAATAGCAAGCAATCGGCTGAAGAATAATAAAGCAGCAGCTGCCGATGGGTTACAAGCCGAACTATTCAAGACTAGTGGTCAGATGCTGGTAAGCAGCATGCACCAGCTGATTAGTACAATTTGGCTAGAAGAATGCATGTCCAATGATTGGAACCTCAGCATCCTGTGTCCCGTGCACAAAAAAGGAGACAAGACGATATGTACCAACTATGGAGGAATAAGTCTCCTTCCCATCGCATATAAAGTGATATCCAGCATGCTGTGTGAACAACTGAAGCCAATGGTCCAGAATTTCACTCTGCGCCAAATCCCGGAAAAAAACCACGAAAAACAAATCAACACATTCCACCTATTCGTCGACTATAAAGCCTCATTCAACAGCCCTATCCGTTCAGATGTATATAAAGCCATATCTGCGTTTGGTATTCCTGCAAAATTAATACGGCTATGCATGATAACTTTAACTGGCACAATATCAGCAGTTAAAGTAGGAAAGGACCTTTCGGAACCATTTAATACCGAACGAGGATTTAGACAAGGTGACAGTTTGTCGTCTGACCTTTTAAACATCCTGCTGGAAAAGGTCATACTAGAGGCAAAAGTAAACAGAAATGACAATCTGTATACCAAACAACACATGTTACTCGCCTACGTCGATGACATCGACATAATGGGTCGAACACTTAGAGCGGTAAAAGCCACCTTTTGACAAATTGAGAAAGAGTCTGCCAAAGTGGGTCTGGCAGTCAACGGCGAGAAGACCAAGCTGATGGTATCAAAGCGCTAGACGTCCAGTAGACTCTGACCACCTGTGGAACTTGAGAACTACAGCTTCGAGGTAGTCAAAGATTTTATAGGTAAGCAAAAATGTTTGAAATTCGGAGAAGGATAATGATGGCCAACAGATCCTACTATGGTCTGAGCAAACAACTCAAAACAAGGCCACCTCCCGCCAAACCAAACTCACACTCTACAAGACGCTGATACTACCCCTGCTGTTGTTATATGGATCTGAAGCATGGGTACTTGTAGTAGACTCGGACCAACTGTGGAACTTGAGAACTACAGCTTCGAGGTAGTCAAAGATTTTTGAAATTCGGAGAAGGATAGTGATGGCCAACAGATGCTACTATGGTCTGAACAAACATCTCAAAAGGAAGGCCACCTCCCGCCAGACCAAACTCACACCCTACCAAACGCTGATACTATCCGTGCTGTTATATGGATCTGAAGCATGAGTACTTGCGCAAGCAGATGAGGTAGCTCTTATAGTGTTTGAGAGAAAAATTATCCAAAAGATCTGCGTTGACAGTGAATATCTCCGTCGAATGAACCATGAGTTGTACCAGCTTTTCTCGGACATCGACATTGTTAGACGTTTTGAGCTGCAGCGACTACGTTGGTCATGTTGTGAGAATGGACGAAGATGCCCCAGCCCAGAAGGCATATGAAAGCGAACCATCTGATGGTTCACGCAGCAGTGGAAAGTTACGAACAAGATGGAAAGATCAAGTGGAAGATAACATTGCCGAATATGGTCTTTCAAATTGGAAAAACTGCGCAAAAGACCGACGCGCCTGAAATCTTTTTATACCCAACACAACTATGTTGTCAGGGCATTATAGCTTTGTGCAGCCCCAAAAGTTTGTAACGCCGCGAAATATTGGTCCTAGACCCACCTTTAAGTATACCGATCGTCATATCTCGACTGGCTGAGTCGATCTAGGCATGTGTGTCCGTCCGTCCGTCTGTCCATTATAATTTTTATACACAATGCCGGTCACAGTTATGGACCAATCTTCACGAAATTTTGCATGAAGGACGGTTTATGGCCAATGAAAACCCCTATTGTTTTTGGTAAAGATCGGTTAATATTTAGGGGATGAAATTGACCAAATACTAAATTTTTGTCGATTTTTTCTGTTCGCTTCAGAGGCTGCAATTATGATCCGAACATCGTGAAATTTTACATGGAGAAGGGGTTCGGGCCAAAGAATAAGCATGCATGTTTTGATAAAGATCTGTCAGAATTGCGCGAGTTAAATGGACCCTGACTTTTGTGTGAAAAATTACAAAATTTTATTCTAGGGCGTATATACTTACTCCTGAAGGACATATACCCGAGAAGTTGGTAGCATATACAAGAGGAGTTGTTGACCTTTAAATTGATGCCAATTATATTGTCGTATGTACTCGAATGTGGGAATTGCACTTAAATATTTACGGGCGCTTACATATTCAGACATTATTTAGTAACCCATTACTCTACTAGAGGGCGGAAATATAGCGCTGATCGCTTTGAAATTTTCCATGAGGATCCAGGCATGGTCAAGGACAACGCCTATAATTTTCAATTATGATCAGACAATAATTTTGGGATGAATTGGACCGAAAACTTAATTTGTTTATGTTTTTCGAGTCGATTGAAAGCCGAACATCACAATACAACCAACGGTGAAAGGAATCTGGACAAGTAATTAGAAGGGCTGTACTGAATATTAGTAACATTTGTTAACCTCTAGTCGGTCAAGAGGGTGCAAATACCGCAAATACTTGCTCCTGAAGGACATATGCCCGAGAAGTCGATGGTATATCCAAGAGGAGTAGTTGACCATTAACTGATACCAATTATATTGTCGAATGTACTCGGATGTGGGAGTTACACTTAAATATTTACAGGTGCTTACGTATTCAGATATTATTTAGAAACACACACTAGAGAGCGGAAATATAGCGCTGATCGCTTTGAAATTTTCCATGAGGATCCAGGTATGGTCAAGGACAACGTCTATAGTTTTCGGTGATGATCAGATAACAATTTCGGGATGAAGTGGACCGAAACTTATTTTTCTTGTGTTTTTTTTTTCGATTCGATCTATAGGCCAAAATTAAAAGCCGAACATCACAACACAACCCACGGTGAAGGGAATATAGACAAGTAATTAGTCCGTGTAAGGAAGAGGTGCTGTTGACCTCTTAACGGCAAGAAGGTAAAACTACCAGGAAATATTACCCAGGCTCGGCTTATGGAACGAAAGTTCTGTCACAAGCCAGCTAAGTAAGTAAGTAAGTATCGCAAGGCGTGGCTTGTTTAATCTATATTTTTAAGGACTATCACAAGGCGTGGATCAATGCCTCAAATACTTGTGCATGAATCACTTTGTGTGAAATTTGTCTCTTCTTCCAATTTCCTGCTTCTTTATCGAACAATCACAAAGGAATGATACGCGAATACCACTTCCATTTTCTATAGCCAATTACTCAGCGAATACGATTTCTTTTATTTTTTAAGCTCCGTTTTTCAATGAAAAAATAGATCTTAATTTTACATTAAATAACAAAAGAAAAACAACACTCATCTTTATTGAATGTATATTTGTCATTTCCTTTCCAATCGATAAGTGTCCTTACGAAGGACTCTCGGTTTATTAGGAAAAACAACAACCAGGAATTCACAAAAACAATTGAAAATACGCTGCTTAAAGCAAAGCAAAAGAAAACAACAACAAAATCCCTGATTTCAAAAAAAAAAAAAAAAAAAAATTAAAACGCAAACAGAAGAAGAAGGGGGAAAAACTGATCATTGGAACGGTGGGTTACGATGACGGAGAAGTGGAATACACAAATTGAAAAGAACTTCAATTTGAAGAGCACGCGAAAACTGTCAGCAACAGCCAATGCTGCATTTGATATGAGCATTGTTTCCGAGCTGGCTGCCTGGATTGTTCCGCGGTTGTTGCTTCAATCCAAAACGCTTTCTATTGTTGTTGGGTGTAAGCGAATCCTTCCGTCTGTCCGTACGTACGTCGGTTGGTTCATTCATTCAGTCATCTGTATTTTGCCGCAAAACAATTGGCAATGCGCAACAGGAACAGGACGACGACGTGGATGATGATGATGAAAAGACACACTGCCACCAAACAAACAGGCAATAAATGAAGGATATAATATGCGAAGCAAACAAACAGACAAACAAACACACAAATAAACAAACATAAGTACAAAGCATAACCACAAGCGCAAACCGAAATTACAACAAGTAATGAGAACGGATAAGCCATAGCTTAGCCGAATTCATTATCCCCTTCGATGATGTTTGATTGACAGCTCGGGGTAAAAAGCGGTGTGTGAGAAATTCAATGGTATATATAATTTGAAATGGGAAAACGCATAGTTTAATTGTTTTTATGATTTGAAGAAAAAAATGGTTATGGGAAAATATCATGACATAGTTATTTGCGGGAAATATTCTGGAATGAAAATGAAAAATGTTTTCGCCAACTTTATATTATCGATTGGATGTTTATTGACAATTTATTACAAAAATGTAAAGAAATATATTTTGATCATCCAGAAAGCGAATCTGTATTTTCGGAGGGTGAAGACCATGTGATAACCTACACAACTACTACACTAAAATTTTCTGCGGAGCTAATGGCCTTGTCTGGGCAAAATTTTTGCGAGATATACACTCTCTGGGAGACCGTAAGTGGGATATAATCATCAAAAATTACTGACACAGAAAGAAAAAAGAGAATACCTGTTTAGCCATCACTGCTATTGTACTATTTTGTGCATTAGTGGAGTAGATACATCGTTATAATTGATATCAATTTAAAGGTCGGTGAGGTTGACCTAAAAATTTATATTGGGGAATATTCGCAACGCGTTTCAAAAAATAAATAAATAAAATGCAAAATTGTGACCATTTGTAAAAGAGGTACCAGAGCGGACCTCTAATAAATTTTGACCTCTAATAAATTTCGTATGAATTATAAAAGAACTGCCGGAATCATCTGAAATATTTTCCTTAAGGGGACCCCCCCCATTCTCGGGGTCAAAAATTTTGTTGATATAATTCGAACCTACACTGATTAAAGAATGTCCCTACAAAATTTCAAGTGAAAATCTCAAGAACTCTTGAAGATATAGCCGATTTATTGTGTCAGCATCAAGTGACGGCTGAAGGGCTTCTCAAACTTTAAACGCGTTTTTCTCTACAAATTTTTTTGCGAATGGCGGGCACGATAACTCAAAAACTAATAATCCAATCGGTTCCAAATTTTGCAACGTTTCTCTGGGAGTATATAGCTCTCGTATGAACTAGGATAAAGCCAATCGGTGAAGATCTTCCTTATTTTTTAACTTTGTTTTTGGTAAAAAATCGGCGATTTTCCAAAAATATTTTTTCAAAGGTCCGCCATTTTGTTAATTTTAGAGCGAAGTCAATAATCCTAGTTCATACGAGAGCCAGACATGTACTCTTTCTAACACCGTTGAAATTTTCGGATTCCGATGTTCCAGTGAGGAGTTATCATGCCCGCCATCAAAAATAAGGACTTTTTTTAATTACAAAAAACAACAACAAAGCACTATTTTTTTGTAAATTATTTTTCTTCTTTTTTAAATCTTCAAATATATACATATGTGCAAAGTTACAAACCTTAACAAGCATTGGTATTGATTTACCAGTCCATTGAAAATCTTGAAAAATTAAAATCGAGAATGGGTGGGGTTCCCTTAAAAATATCTGATTATGCCAATCATATGAATAAAATGTTGTCGCAGCAGGCCGATCAATTTGCGCCTATATACTCAACGAGGACTTCCGTTGTCCTCGTTTTGAGAAAAAGGTACCAGAATGTATGGACCGATGTTACTCATCTTCCGCCATGATCTATGTTCCAAAGTATGGATAACATGAATCGATATTCTCTATCTTCGAATTCGATTTAATTTGGAAGAAATATTCCGACATGAACAATTTCAATCGAACAAATCATGCGATTACTCCCTTCGAGAATTATTCGACGAACTAACCTGAATAGGTCGTACATTTGGAAAAGACTTTAAACGTCCTGAGCCATAACGACGTTTTTACACATATATTACTGCTATTCCTTGGATGTTGGCTATTAACCCATATAACTATACCCTTCTATTTCGAAACAGATTCTTAGAGGGTAACACATTTAATTGCAGACAAACGTCAACGTAGCTACATGTTTGGAAAAAGTCCCGCCCAATTTAAGTATTTATACCCTTCACCACACTGTGGTACAGGGTATTATGTCTTTGTGCATATGTTTGTAACAGGCAAAAATAATCGAAATAGACCCATGGTCCCTTTTGAGAATATGCATAGAATCACTTTCTGAGTCGATTTATGCATGTCCGTCTGTCCGTCCCTCCATGTATTTTTGTTAACAAAGTACAGGTCGCATTTATGATCCGATTTGGATGAAATTTGGCACAGGTCACTTAATTGGCCCACGGACGAACCCTATTGAAATTGGAGAAAATCGGTCCACGTTTAGGCATAGCTCCCATATAAGAGTACCCCAAAATTTTCGGTATTTTGAGGTTCTTGAGCGCGTTTTTCAACTGAATTCGTTGAAATTTGGTACTTTGAGTTCTTATTGGGTAGCAAATATCTCTACCAAAAATTATAAATAAAGGTCAATTTTTTCGGATAGCCCCCATATAAGATTACCCCCAATTTTCGGTATTTTGGGGGTTTTGATCGCATTTTTCGACCGAATTCGCTGAAATTTTGTACTTTGAGTTCTTATTGGGTAGCAAATCTCCCTACCAAAAAATATAAATAAAGGTCCATTTTTTCGGATAGCCCCCATATAAGATTACCCCCAATTTTCGGTATTTTGGGAGTTTTGATCGCTTTTTTCGACCGAATTCGCTGAAATTTGGTACTTTGTGTTCTTATTGGGTAGCAAATCTCCCTACCAAAAATTATAAATAAAGGTCAATTTTTTCGGAAAGCCCCCATATAAGGGTACCACCAATTTTCGGTATTTTCGGGTTCTTGGGCTCGTTTTATAACTGAAATCTCTGAAATTTTGTACATTGGGTTCTTATCCACTAAAAATTATAAATATAGGTCCAGTTTTTCTGGTAGTCCCCATATAACGGTACCCCCAAATTTTTGGTATTTTGGGGTTCTGATCGTATTTTTTGACCAAATTGACTGTAATTTAGTACCTCGAGTTCTTATTAGGTAGCACATCTCTACACTATAAATTATAAATATTAGTCAATTTTAGCCCCCAGGTTTTGAGGTTCCTGAACCAAATTCTTTTTTCTGGTACAGGGTATTATGTTTTTGTGCATATGTTTGTAACAGGCAAAAGGAAACGAGACAGACACACGAAATTTGGCACAGCGTAACAAATTAGGTCTAGAATGATGTGTGTTAAGTTTCCTGAAAATCGGTTCAGATTTAGATATAGCTCCCATATATTTTTTCGTCCGATTTAAGGTAAATGGTGCACCAAAGTACCTATATATCTTTCGATTTGCACGAAATTTGGCACAGCGTAACAAATTAGGTCTAGAATGATGTGTGTTAAGTTTCCTGAAATCGGTTCAGATTTAGATATAGCTTCTATATCTGACCAAATGAACAATTTAGTATCGGTTGCAGAATGACGTGTTTATGGTTCCAATTTCATGTTACTGGTCCTTTAAAAATGCGACTTCTGTTAGGATTCATCTGTTGAATATACCCAAAGTGGTGAATGGTATCATATAGTCGGCCCCGTCCGACTTTACTACTTTCCTTACTGGTTTTATTTTGTGAAAGACCCAATCAATTCGTTATGTTTAAACACTTAGGCGTACTTGTTAATTAGTATTTCCTTTTCCAAATCTCCTTGCTGACAATGGCGCCATATTAGAGTCTCTACCCGGATAATTGTTTGGGGATTAGATTTTGAAATATTGGTTTCAGTTGTTCACACAGTGCGCTGTATAGCACTTTATATGCGATGGGAAGTAGACTTATTCCTCTATAGTTGGCACATATCGTCTTGTTTCCTTTTGTGTGCACGGGACCCAGGATGCTGAGGTTCCAATCATTGGGCATGCATTCTTCTAGCCAAATTGTACTAATCAGCTGGTACATGCTCGTCTTGAATAGTTAGGCTTGAAACCCATCGGCTCCTGCTGCTTTATTATTCTTCAGCCGATTAATTGCTAATCTGACTTCATCTTGGCTAGGTGGTAAACACTCTATAACGTCATCTATTATTGGTTCTGGGGTATCCTTTTCAACTTCTGGTATCACTATTTGAGTTTTTCAAAATACTCCTAAGACTTGACATATAATGTGAGCGAGTTTGGTTAAAAGCGTGCCAAAAATTATAAAAATACAGAACAAAAAATGCAAACCAATATTGACAAGTTTTGGTATGGAGATATGGTACCCAATGGGGACTAAAAGTAGAAAATTACACGCAATCTGGTTCAAAAATGTGCCAAACTCCCCAAAAAAACTAATAATGGGGATTACGGTATCCTCAAAAGCGGACCGATATCGATAATTTGGATGCAATATCGATAAATTGTGGTAAGTAATTGAAATTCAAAATTCAACATTTTATTTAATTTAATTCAAAAACGTTCTCAATTAGGGTATTTGCTCCCAAAGAAATTTCAAAATATCAAACCCAAAAGTATCGCACAATGGAAAGCACCGTTACATCCTAAAAAATTCTAATGTATTGGTCATTTTTGGTAGTGACATTTGCTACCTAATGTGAACTCCAAATTAAAGTTAAAAACGTGCTAAAAAAGCAAATATTTAGGGGTACCATTAAATGGGGGTAATACCAAAACGTCTACCGATACATCTCATTTTTAACCCTCTCAGACCCAGCATGACAATTTCTAAGATAAGGTATTATAAACATGTACCTGTTAATTATTTTTTATTGGTTTTGTTACCGAACGAACTTAACATGTGGCTCATATATCAATTTATCAGAAGAATTATTAATGTCTTTGGGTTTTAAAGGGTTAAAAATTACAAGCTCTTCCGTGATTTCAACAGAAGGACAGACAGACATGCATAATTCGTTGGATGATAAATTATCGAGTCCCGCTCTTGGGCGTATCAGATAGGTACCAAGCAACAGATTTAACATGGCAAAGACAAGGCTTATCTTGGCATCTCTTTCATCTCAATTGTGGACACTGACCGTCCCGCCATGCCACATGGGTATGTTGCCCACACTCGGAAGACCCGACCTACTATGTGAATGTAACGAAAAAGAAAACCAAACCCCTCTAATAACGACGAGATTAAAATATCTCGTCTCCAGATTCACTCCAGTGGATGAGCGAATTGATATAATCTGTATAAAATCGACGTTTTTCTACATCAGTCTCATTTATTCCGACAGAAGACAAAGATGAGCCGATCAAAGACATATTCTATGAGCGCCTAAGTCAACTGACCTGTCCATGTTATTACAATTCTGGTAGGGGGTTTTAATGCAAAAATCGTAATGGAAAATATTTTTGGCCCCACCGTCATAAATTTCAGCCTCCATACTGAAACATCCGACAATGGCATGTGAGTGATTGACTTCGGGGCGGTAGTTAGCAGCACCAGATTCAAGTATCTTGATATACACAAGGCAACCTAGATTTCTCCCGATCAAACAAAGAGAAACCACATGGAACATGTTGTGATAGAAGGAAGGCATTCATCCAGTGTATTAGACGATCGTTCCGAAGAGCGAAAATCGTAGCAGCCAAGGTTTGCACTCGTCTCAATGTAGCAACAAAGGTGCTATTTTATATAATACGGAAACTCATAATCGAAAAGCTGCAAACACAACAGATAGCAGAAGCCTACACCTCAACTTACCCACCTACTAGACGAAAACACTCCTTGTCCCTATAATAATATAGAAGCACAATGGCGATGAATTACCCACACCATACATACTGCAGCAAAAGCAACACCGGAGACCACCACCCAGAAACCCATGGTATGAACTGCAGCGTATGGATTTCACGCAATGCGAGAAATGAATATCGAGAGAAACGGAGAGAGTAGATACGTATTTGCTGAAAAAAGAAGAACGAAGAAGAAAAACGTGAGCGTGAGCAAATTGAGATGTACAGTCCAGATCTACAGGATTCTAAATGAAGTCCACAAACGAGTAAAATTCCAAAACCGAAGGCTTTGATGTTATCACATTCTCCTGCAGAGATGAAGATGGAAACCTGTTGACAGATACAGATAGTGTGTTAAGGATCTGGAAGGAGCATTTTGAAAAGCTTCTGGTATCAAATAGTGGCGGTGAAGAAAACACCCCAGAACTTATAACAGATAACGGATAACGGTTTAGCCAAGATAACGTCAGAATAGCAATTGGTCGGTTGAAGAATAATAAAGCAGCAGGTGCCGAACTATTCAAGACCAGTGGTCAGATGCTAATCAGGAGCATGCCAACTATAGATGAATTAGTGTAATTCCCATTGCATATAAAGTGCTATCCAGCGTGATGTTTGGACGAGTGAAGCCAATGGTCAATAACATTATTGAACCATACCAATGCGGCTTCATACCAGGATTTTCAGATTTTCACTCTGCGCCAAATTCTGGAAGAGACCCATGAAAACCACATCGACACATTCCACCTATTCGTCGACTATAAAGCAGCATTCGACAGCCCTATCTGACAAAATTAATACGGCTATGCAGGATAACTTTAAATGGCACAAGGTCAGCAGTTAAATTCGGAAAGGGGCTCTCGGAGTCCTTCACTACCGAACGAGTAATCAGAAAAGTTTATCGTGTGACCTTGTTAACATAGTGCTGAAAAAGGTCATACGAGATGAAAAGGTGAGCAAAAATGACTCTCTGTACAGCGAACAGCACATGTTACACGTCTACGCCGATGACATCGATATAAAGGGGCGAACATTGCGAGAGGTAACAACCATAAATCTTGGTAACTCTTTCATCTCAATTGTGGAGACTGACCTCACCGCGATGCCGCATGAGGGAGCCCAGTTCATCTATAAGAACTATAAAAATGGCTTGAGGCATCGGGTTAGTTGCCCACACTCGGAAGATCGAACCGATGACATCGATATAAAGGGGCGAACATTGCGAGAGGTAACAACCATAAATTGCATAAATTGAGAAAGAGTCTACCTTAGTGGGACTGGCAGTAAACGGCGTGAAGTCCAAGCTGATGGTATCAACGCGCAAGACGTCCAGTAAACTCGG
Source organism: Musca vetustissima (assembly GCF_032173495.1). Taxonomy (NCBI): domain Eukaryota; kingdom Metazoa; phylum Arthropoda; class Insecta; order Diptera; family Muscidae; genus Musca; species Musca vetustissima. The sequence goes on from NW_026882399.1 coordinate 397,507, forward strand.
ATCAACAGTGGAACTTGAGAACTATGGCTTTGAGGTAGTCAACGATATTTTATTCCTCGGCATTACCATAAATAAAAATAAAATTAATGAAATTAGTTTTAAAATTCGGTGGAGAATAGTTTTGGGAAACAGATGTTGCAAGGTCTAAGTAAGCAATTTAGGTACAAGGTCACACCTCGCCATACCAACAATACCCGTGCTGGTATATGAATCTGAAGCATGGAGTGTTTGAGAGAAAAATTCTCCGAAAGATCTATGGACCGATCAGCCTCGACGGTAAATACCGCCGTCGAATGACATATATTCTCCGTCATCGACATAATCGGCGACTACGTTGGTCATGTTGTGTGAATGGGTGAGGATGTTCCAACTCAAATGGCATACAAAAGCGAGCCAACTGATGGTTCACGCCGAAGGGCAAAGCCCCTAATTGGATGAAAGATCAAGAGGAATATAGCACATCGAAACAGCGTATTTCAAGTTGGAAAAACTGCGCACAAGACCGACGCACCTGAAAATTGTATTCAAGCTTGACTTATTGAACAAATGTTCTGTCTCGAGCCAGCTAAGTAAGTAAGCAAACTGTATACACAATTGTCTACATATAAAATTTATATATTATCAAAATGTGGACACTTTGTGGAGAAAGGTATTAGAGGGCTCCAACTTAGGACCTGATCTAGGATTGACATCAGAGGTCGGTTGTTGTCTCCATTTTCGAACTAAACTATATCTCCAAAGTTTGGATCAAAACGGTTATTTGCATCAGCTTACATCGATTTGAGTATTAAAATATCGACTCAGATCAACCAGAACCTAGTTTAGAGTTTTCATTAATTTTTGGACCTTTGGGAATAATTTTAGGATCTTTGATAATTCTTAGTATATTTTGTGAGCTTAATATGTGGTGGAATGATATGGAGAATCCATTCAGTTCTGATAACTACCAAAATAAACATTTGATATTCAAACAAAAAAGGTTGATTAATAGACATGGATGGCTCTTAACGAATCCACGCAACCACTCATTGGCACGCATTCACCAAAAATACTCACACACACACACCAGACCTTACATTCTTTCACTCTTTACTATGAAATGCAAAACCAACCAAAAAAAAAAAAAAAAAAGAAAAACTTTCAATGGCTTGAAATGAAATGCCTTTAGGATATAAATTGAATCCATGGAATCGGGTGTAAATTACATATTTACTCATTCCGAGTATTGTTTTTGTTCCTGCTCGTTATGGTGATTACCACGAAACGAGGCAAATGAATGAATGAGCGAACGAACTACTAGTTTATGTGTTGTTATCCATTATGGATGGGTATTCATCTTCTCAACTTCCGCAGAGAAAGTTTTTTTATTTGCTTTGTTTTTCTGATGTTCCTGTTCGATTTTAATTATAATTACAAAAAATATACACCACCAACAACAACAACAACTACTACAATAGCAGCAATAATAACAAAGACAATGGGGTAATGAGATAATATGGGGAATTGAAAGCAGGCAACAAAATTCATTGGATGTCAAAAGTGTGTGGTATGTGAGTGTGTGCGTGTGTGAAAGTGAAATGCTGTAGTGTGTGTGTGTGTTTTTGTGGTTAGAGAGGATATTAGTTTGTAGCAGTGTGGAATTTCGTGAAACTCCATTTGGTATGAAAAGCGTAGCTTTTTGAATCATTCTACTCCTATGCCTACACATATATGTGTTATGTATGTAAGTGTGTGTGTTTGTTCCTGTGTGTGCGTAAATGTATTTATTATTTCTATTGAACAATCGTTAATTGTAAATGAGTAAATTTTGTGTGGTATATCCTTTTGCTGAATGGTTGTTTGTTTGTCTGTTAATAGTCAGTCGTCTGATTTGCGTGTGCTATACTTAACACCAGCACGTGTTGGTATGAGTATATGCGTGAATATCTATGTGTTCGTGTGTGTATGGTTGTGAATATGTGTGTGCTTAACATTATTTCGTTGTTATATGTCCTTGGGGCGTCATTTTAATTGCTTTTGCTTTTCACCAATTTACTTTTCAAGTGCCATTAAACGAATTTCGCTTTTATTTTTACCACTACCATCTCCCTACACGTTCCACCGCTCATAAACATGCATAGAGGATTTGGCTGATGATGATGATGATGGTGTGATACTTCTGCTGCCGCTGTGGCTGATATGGATAAGTTTAATTACCTCACCATAACACATTTCCATCAACAGCCATTTTTCCCTGACAAATTCATTTTCCTGAACAAATTAACTGCCAGAAAATTATAATAGTTTTGTCAGCCGGAGGAGGGAGAGGGTGAACGTTACTTATATTTCTAATTATCCTGCGAACAAGAGAAAAAAATTATATTGGTATAATATCGTGTTTAGGTCCTTCTAACATTGATATCCACTAAAGCTGATGAAGAAAAGTAATCTTCCTCATCTTCAAAAAGGTACGATTTAGTTAGAGTATGGGATAGTGAGTTCCCGACAGAAGACTCTACTCGACAAGACACTTCTTGTGAAGAAGTGGTGTTTACAATATGAATAATAGCTTGGATGCGAGATAAGCTTTTATGTTGGAATCTTCTATTCGGTAATGGTAGCTGGGTATGGAGGTCGGATAGTTAATAGCCGGCTGGTTATAGTCGGCTCGGGGGTGGTTAAGTGATGTCGGCTCGTAAATAATCGGCTGGTTGGTATTCGAGTTTGGATGTGGTCGGCTCGAAGTTGTACTCGGCTAGCTGATGTCGGTACGTTGGAGATTGGCTGGCTACAGTCGGCTCGAAGATACTCGGCTAGCTGATGTTGGCTCGAAGATACTCGGCTAGCTGATGTCGGCTCGTTGAAGATCGGCTAGCTGCTGTCGGTACGTTGGAGATCGGCTGGCTACAGTCGGCTCGAAGATACTCGGCTAGCTGATGTCAACTCGTTGATGATCGGCTGGCTACAATCGGCTAGTAGATAGTCGGCTAGCTGATGTCGGCTCGTTGGTGATCGGCTGGCTACAGTCGGCTCGAAGATACTCGGCTAGCTGATGTCGGCTCGTTGAAGGTCGGCTGGTGATCGGCAGGATACAGTCGGCTCGTTGTTGTTCGCCATGTTCGGGGTTTTCAGGGTTCGGGTTTTGTCAGGGTTCGGTTAGTAGTTAGTGGTTATTAGTATGAAGCTAGCTATGAGCGGGGAGCTGGCTATGAGCGGGGTAGCTAGCTATGAGCGGGGGAGCTGGCTATGAGCGAGGATCTGGCATAGAGCGTGGAGCTGTCTTTGAGGAAGGAGCTGACAAAGAGCGGGGAGCTTGCAAAGAGCGAGGAGCTGGCAAAGAGCGGGGAGCTGGCTAAGAGCGAGGAACTGGCAAAGAGCGTTAACATTCACCAGTTTACGAGACTGCGGACAAGCCACACATCCTCGTCACTCGTGGTTCGTTAACGTCCGACCACTTCGGCATGGAACAGTGGAACATATATCCGTATGGTACTATGAAGTGAATGAGAATTATTGTGTACTTCAAGGAAATTGTCTGTCGATTAATGCAATGAAGTTGAAGAACGCGGGTAATGATACCGGCTTAGGTTTAGAGTGAGACGTTATTCACTACTAAATATTGAGATGGGTTGACATTAACTTGGGTCGTGCATAATGTATGAAACGGTCACGTTACAATTTTTATGGTAGACAAGTCTTTCATAGAAATTATCATGCGGGGGGCTTTATATCGACTACTTCCCTTTCATCTGTTCTCTCTGGACCGAAATTGATCTCCAATTAAAATCCAGTTTAAAATAAAATATAAACCACTAACATTGTTATAAAATTTCATATTTTTTCAAAATATATTTTTAAGAATCCCCTCCTTTTACAATCGGTGAAGCCTTCCCCCTTCCAAGTGCATGCTGTTAATTTCTTTGCATTTCTGTTTTTCTTAATTTATGATAATTTTAATGTTTATTGTTTTTAAGTTTTGTAGTCATAATACATCATATTGCCACGTCAAAAAATAACAACAAAGTTTTTTGCAATTCTTGTTTTTCTTCTTTATTCACCTTTTCGCTTTCTTTCTCTTCGGCAAAACGAAAAACAAAACAAAAAATGATTTAAAAATAAAAGCGTTTGCAACATTTTATGTTTTATTACAATGGCTGCTGCACTGTTGGAAAGATAGTTTGCGTTTTTTTAGACAGGTTGGACCACAGCTGTTTTATTACCAGAAAGAGATTGGCTTATCGTTTATAGTAGGTAATATTAGTTTATGGGAGGGGATGGGACGCAGAAATTCAACATATGATAACATTAGTGCTTTTTAATGGCCTTAAATCGATAGAAGAACTCATAACGGAACTCTGTAAATATATTCTGCAGACGAGTTAGAAGACCATCTTGGGGTCGTTTTCGAACATGTATACGTTGAAGTCTTTTCAACCGACTTTTACCTATAGAAGACCTACAAAGAAAGAAAAAACATACAAGCAATTGTTCTTAAGTAGAAGACCACACAGTGGATTTCTAAAAATTGAAGGCTCCAAACGGACTTCTGTAGACTGAATAAGGACCACTTTTTTACGTTGAACTCTTTTCAACCTACGTCCACCTATAGAACACATCCTAAAAAGAGAAGACATCTCCGATATTTTGTTTTTGCAAAATAGTCAGGCTGAATCCCAGTTTGTTGTTTTTATAAAAAACAAGTATTTATTAGTGGGGAATGTTTGCCGAGGGGTAAGCCGGGAAGACTATAGTTTCGTATCACACCACTGATCCTCATCAGTTCCCTTAGTTGTTCGTTGGGATATTTTCCCCTGATGCTATTGCTTCTATACAAAAAACCTTTCTTACCCAAATGTCTCTTGTAACAAAGCGAAATACTTAGCTGACCAACGACATAAACTGCATGAGAATTTCGCTGGTGCCTCACTTCCAGGTTAACAAGGCATTTACAAACAATACCATACCTTTCCCACTGTTGTGTGTTGTCCCATCGCGACAAATGCACACAACGATTTTGTTGGTATTGCTAGTATACAGCAACAAACCAAACAGTTTAACCGTGTCTGCGTCTACAACTTCAGTAGTGTTATATAGTAAGATATATATATATATAGATAGAAGACCTCCAACAGATTTCTATAAATTGAATGTCCATATAAAGAAGACCCATCAGCATGCCTTCCATATAAGATAATTTGCCAGCATCTCTTATATACCGACCGATGTAAACAATATGTAAAACCTTTATTTGTTTAACCCTACGAGGACCAGAAATGCCAACTTTGCATACTCTTAACCGATTAGAAGTCAAATCCTCTTTTCTACCTTGTCATATTTTCCAAATAGTTTTTTTCCGGAGTAAAAATTTATTTACACATTTTGGTTCAGATGAATCTCTAAAACAACCATTCTAGATAGTTGGTCGGATTCCTTAACGGTGTAAAATTTGTGATGTTAGGCTTACAGTATAGGCCTTTAGAGAGACTAGGAAACCAAACAGTAATAAGGTTTTAGGTTCATCCCCATTCCCTAAATGTCATCTAATCATCACTAAAATTTGTAGGTGTCATCCTCGACCATAACGTGAAATTCCACTAAAATTTTATAGCGATCCGCGCGACCTTTTCATCTTCTAGTGTAATATTAATCATATTAAAATACGTAGACACATGTGTTTATCATAGTATAACTCCGACATCCGAGTACATACAACAGTATAATTGGTATCAATGTAAAGGTCAACCACTCTTTGGATATACCATCAACTTCTCGGATCTATTACCTCCAGGAGTAAATATACTCGCCATTGAATTTAAATACTGCCATTTTGCACACAAAAGTCTGGGTCCATTTGACCCGCTAAATATTGACCGATCTTTATCAAAACCCTAATGCTTAAGGGAACCCCCCCCATTCTCGATTTTTTATTTTTAATATTTTAAATGGGCTGGTAAATTAATACCAATGCTTGTTAAGGTTTGTAACTTGGCACATATATATTTGAAGATTTAAAAAGGAAGAAAAATAATTTACAAAAATTTGTTGTTGTTGTTGTTGGTTTTTGGGTGCAAAGAAAAGTCCACATTTTCGATGGCGGGCATGATAACTCCTCACTGGAACATCGGAATCCGAAAATTCCAACTGTGTTAGAAAGAGGACATGTCTGGCTCTCGTATGAACTAGGATTATTGACTTCGCTCTAAAATTAACAAAATGGTGGACCTTTGAAAATTTGTTTTTGGAAAATCGCCGATTTTTTACCAAAAACCATGTTAAAAAATAAGGAAGATATTCACCGATTGGCTTTATCCTAGTTCATACGAGAGCTATACACTCTCAGAGAAACGCTGCAAAATTTGGAACCGATTGGATTATTGGGTTTTGCGTTATCGTGCCCGCCATTCACAAAAAAATGTTTAGAGTAAAACGCGTTTAAAGTTTGAGAAGCCCTTTAGCCGTCACTTAATGTTTATACAATAAATCGGATATATCTTCAAGACTTCTTGAGATTTTCACTTGAAATTTTGTAGAGACATTCCTTAATCAGTGTAGATTCGAATTATATCAACAAAAATTTTGACACCGAGAATGGGGGGGGTCCCCTTAATTGTTGGTCCGATCTCCTTCTCCATGTAATATTTCCTGATGTTCGGGTAATAATTGCAGCCCCTAGAGCGTCCAGGAAAACAGATAAAAATAATCTTTTTAGTCATTAAATTCCCTTAATATTAACCTATCACTACCAAAAACAATAGGGGTCTACATAAAAATTTCTGACGATTGGTCCGTAACTGTGGCCTGTGGTCGGTTTCAAAAAATTTAATTTTGTATTTTGATTTAATTCGAACCTACACTAATTCAAGAATGTCCCTATAAATTTTCCCTTAAGGGGACCCCCCCCCATTCTCGGGGTCAAAATTTTTGTTGATATAATTCGAATCTACACTGATTAAAGAATGTCTCTACAAAATTTCAAGTGAAAATCTCAAGAACTGTTGAAGATATATCCGAGTTATTGTGTCAGCATCAAGTGACGGCTGAAGGGCTTCTCAAACTTTAAACGCGTTTTTCTCTAAACATTTTTTTACGAATGGCGGGCACGATAACTCAAAAACTAATAATCCAATCGGTTCCAAATTTTTCAACGTTTCTCTGGGAGTGTATAGCTCTCGTATGAACTAGGATAAAGCCAATCGGTGAAGATCTTCCTTATTTTTTAACTTGGTTTTTGGTAAAAAATCCGCGATTTTTTCAAAAATATTTTTTCAAAGGGCCACCATTTTGTTAATTTTAGAGCGAAGTCAATAATCCTAGTTCATACGAGAGTCAGACATGTACTCTTTCTAACACCGTTGGAATTTTCGGATTCCGATGTTCCAGTGAGGAGTTATCATGCCCGCCATCAAAAATAAGGACTTTTCTTTAATTACAAAAAACAACAACAAAACAATAACAAAATTTTTTTGTAAATTATTTTTCTTCTCTTTTAAATCTTCAATTATATATGTGCAAAGTTACAAACCTTAACAAGCATTGGTATTGATTTACCAGCCCATTGAAAATCTTGAAAAAATAAAATCGAGAATGGGGGGGGTTCCCTTAACTGGTAAATTGTCCTCTGTCTAGGGCTTCTAACAAATGAACCTGTATCAGTCTTTTATCATATTATCATCGGTTAAAAAATTAGGCTAGAACCTTTATGGCGGGACCAGAAATAAGAACCACAAGAATACCAATAATGGAGGCGGAATATTTATGTCAGTACCAGACCAAATCATTATCTTCTATCGAAAATGTCGATTTACAACCATTTCATTGGCAGAAAGAAGTTCAAACCTTAAAAATACCTACATAGTATATGTATATGGAGGATATGTCAAAAGATGGACCCTCAACGAAAACATTCTTCAAATATTTGCCTCATCTTTCAGGAAGCCGGAATGTCAATCTTCGTTATAACCATGAGGGCTATGTCAAAATATGAACCTATATAAAAATGTTCTGTATTAGAGTCTCGTTATAATAAAATAGGGATCTAAATTGACGAAAAAATTCTCAGCCATCAAAAACTCTGAATACCAAATGTCAGCTCCTTCGATGGGAAAAATTGGATAAAACCCAAACATTTTAACCACTTCGATGAGAAAAATTGGACAAAAATATTTTAATGCCCAAAAATGTGGAGACCTTTATTTAGGGGCTATTCAAATCGTGGTCCGGTATCGAATATATGTTTTCCACCACCCATGAATCCGGAATGCAAAATTATAGCCACTTCGTTGAGAAAATTCGGTTGAAACCACATTTGTGTGAAAATATATAAATAAAGTCTACGTCAAAACATTCACCTAAATCGAAACCGAAATTCGGAATGCCAATTTATAGGCCTATCGATTGGAAAATATGGGTAAATCTTCAAAACAATGAAATTTTGTCGGTACCAATTATTGCCTTTTGTAGTTATGTTGTACTTGTTTCCAAAACTAATAATGGAGATCTATAGGTTCATCCAAATACAAATGTTATCAAATTTAGTACACATTAATATACATTTCCGTGACTACCTACCTCAAACATCCAATAGAAATCATATTTCCAAATATATGAGGATTCCAGTTCACCTAAATCCAAAGTGTACCGTTTAGTACACATTAGTGCGAATTTCCAAAACTTCCTACAAAATCCCAAAAGTGATCCTAACTCCCAATTTCAGGATTTCAAATTGCACCAGATTTAGTACCATTCAGTATACATTAGTACGAATTTCAAAAACTACATACATATATCAATTCTACACTCCAACAGTAATCTTTATTCGAAATTTTAGGATTCTAGCTCTATCGGTTTACCTAAATGTAAATTTTATCATATTTAGTACCATTTAGTGCCGTTTAGTACAAACCTCCAAACTAAATCTATACCTCAGTCCAACACTCAACATCAATCATATTTCTAATTGAAGTATTCCTGTTCTATTGGTTCACGCAAAATACAAATTGTACTAAATATAGTACCATATAGTACACATAAGTACATATACAAAATATCCTTCCAAATTTCAGTGTTCCAGCTCTATCTGTTCACCCGAATCCGAATTCTATTACATTTAAAGCCATTTAGTACCCAAAAGTACAAATTTCCAAAAATACATCTATACCTCAATCCTACACTCCAACAGTAATCTTATTTCCAAATGTATGTGTTCAAGTTTAATCGGTTCACCCAAACCGAAATTGTACTAAATATAGTACTATTTACTCTTTGTCGTACACATAAGTACGAATTTCCAAAGCTTTGCTCCAAATTTTAGTCTTCCAGCTCTATGGGTACGCATAGGTAAAAATGTCCAAACTACGTACAAATCCCAATCCTTCAAAATTAATTTTATTTTTAAGATTCCAGTTCCAGTGCTCCTTTAAATCATAATTGTAACAAATGTAGGAGTACTTTTCGTGTACATTAGTACACACTTTCAAAATCACCTCCTTATATCGACCCTACTTCTCAACCTTTATTCGCATTCTGAATTTCAAGCTTATAGCTCTATCCGTTGACATGTTACGTAATTGTACCAAATTTGGTACCTTTTGAATCCTTTAATACATCAATGCTACACTTCACCAATGATCCCCATTCCCAATTCCAGTTCGACAAATACCATATTTAGTACTTTTCTTGCCATTCTAGTAGGTATTTCTAAAAACCCAGACTTTTCTGACACCTTTGGACTAAGAGTGACCCTCACCCGAAATTTCAAAATTCTAGCTTCAGCCAATTCGTTTGAAGAACGTGCTATCCGGAAAAATTTAATAATTCCTAAAATACTGAACATTTTTTGTGTACCCTTATATAGGGGAATATCGAAACATGGACCGGATTTCAATAGACGGACACACATAAATCGATATAGAATTTTATTGTATTCAAGTATATCTCGAGTTTCGTATTGCAAACGGAATGACAATTTTAAAATACCTTCAACCTTATGGTGGGTGATATAAAAATATAACTTCACCGTAAGGTGTCCCAAAATTCTCCTCCACTTCCACTTTTTCAAATTTATTAAAATATTCAAATGATGTGTGTTGCATTGTTTTTTAGAAGAAGAAAAAAAACTGAAATACATCTGCATCATCATAAAACTAAACCAGTCATTTCATTTTCAGTTAAGCCGTGTTACCAGTTAACAAACTAAGCCAAGCAAATTGAAGTAACCAGGAGATAGCTGCGGCACCAAGCTTGCTAGCAGGTCTATGAATGCCAAGCCAAGTGAACATTCGAAACAAGTGAGCCATACTGAGCTTGTTTAATTACAAACTTCAAAAACTTCAGAAATCTCACACCTATTAAATCTTTTTGAAGACCCAGGCCGGGACACCATATGCAATATGAGACGAGGAACTGCCCTCCTCACTGCATACAGGTCTACTATTTTTTTGTTGTTCTTGTTTTAGTTTATTTTGAAAGATGGTTGGTTGGTGGTACTTTGGAATAAATTGTTGCTTTAGCGGCAAATTTTATGGTTAAAGTTCTTAATTTTTTTCTTTCTTTTTCACAAACTCGGCGGATTTTGTAGTAGTTGGTGTTAGTGTTGTTGTTGCTGCTGTTGTTTTTGTAAGATACTGCGCTGTGATGCGTTTTACTCATTTGCTGACTCCCTCTGGTTTTCACCAAAAAGGCAGTTAATTATTTAAAGGTTTCCTAGTCTTCGTTCCACTCACTCTTCCTCCTCTTCACCCTCGACCTCTTCCTATTAGTTTTGCCGCATTCTGCGTTCGGGGTCGTCATTGTTATGTTATGAGTGGAAAAGTAATTAAAATATCACTCCAGGCCACTTCTTTACATTTACAGCTGCTTAAATGCCAAAGCAATGGCA